>NC_134357.1:87372110-87702526 GCF_048569485.1 Anomaloglossus baeobatrachus | reverse complement strand
TTCACATAAAAGCTGTGAAAATGTCAATGTGATGCCAATATGGCAGAATGGACCACCCACTACACAGGTAGACCACATAGGTGAAAGATACATCCATATATATGAGAGATATGAACCGCAAAAAATGCTGATGTTCACACATGTCGCCTGGGAGTGCATAGAAGTGACCCATGCCATCATAACCGACATAATGTAGGTGAATCATTGTCCAGCGCATGCGCAAAAACAGCGGCACTCATCACATGAACTCATAAGGATATTTAGATAACCAGAGGTCTAGACTCCAGATGCAACAAATGAGATAGTGTAGGGCTTAACACACATAAAGGCAATCAAAAATGTAAACATGATAACATTATGGCGGAATAGACCAGCTGAATGACAGATGGACCAAATATATGATGACAATTAAAAGTCCTTGAACATGAAAAGGACAGGAAAAAACTCTGTGAAGGAAAAAAAAACTCTGTGAAGGAAAAAAACCCCTCATAGTGGGGCATAGTTCCTAATGAGACACACAAAATTTTGTGGGATTCTTGGGTACAAAACAGGAGGATGTCACAATGATGTAAAAAATCCATAGATCCAAAAGAGCTTGATGAAACACACAGCCAGAGATGAACAGATGAAACCACAGGTGGACCAGAATTCGTCACTCAGAGAGCATACCAACATCAAATAGGATTCTTCAAGCATTGGGAGATGGTTACGCACACTATTTCATTGCAGGGGATCCGACCCTCCCAGGTATGGGAATACCACCTGTAAGTAAAGGAAAAACCTAAAAAATGAATAAACCAGTAAGGAGAAAAGCCCCCCCAACAACCCCCCCTCCTCACCACAGAAAAAGGGGGGGGGAAACCACTGGGGAAGACAAGGTGACCCAGAAACAAGTAGGTGTCAGGTCAGCGAGGAAAATTCAACTGGCCCCTACAGCAGAAAGAGGGTATCCACCAAAAGGTCCATAACTGGACCCGAACGGGTCCTCATTTCTTATAAAAGCCTGTGAATAGTAATTCCTCATAAAGGCCATTGGGAGAAAGACTCTGTAGTTGGTAAATCCACCTGGCTTCCCTTCTCAACAGCTCATCGGACATCCTGCCCCCCCGAATATTAAGTGGGACAGACTCAAGCACCAAAATACGGACCTTGCAAAACGAACCATTATGTGCATCAAGGAAATGTTTAGCCACAGATGTAATGGGCTTACCTTTAGCTTGATCCTTATTCGCCCGTCCAATGTCCGAAAAGTGGTGTTGAATCCGACGCCGGAGCTCCTGTGTGGTCTGTCCAACATACAATTTGGGACAGTCACAAATCAAAAGGTACACAACATTTTTGGTACGACAGTTGGAATAAACCTTAGTTGTGATAGTTCCTGGAAAGATAGAAATTTGGACAGACCTGTCAGCAGCAAGAAAAGGACAGATAGAACAGTCCCCACATGGGAAAGAACCGACCAGTCTCTTTCCACGACCCAAAGGGACTGTAGGTCTTTTGAAATGACTTGTGGAGAGAAGGTCTTTCAGGTTTTTGGCACGTTTAGCGATCAATTTCGGACAAGTATTAATAAAAAGGACCAACCTGGGTTCACTGAGAAGAATATTCCAGTTTTTTGCCAAAACCTGTCGTACTTTATCCCATTGATTGTTGTAGGTTGTCACAAGATTGATAGTGCTCATCTCTGTTTTTTGGCGGCCATGGAAGGTATCAGACCGTGAAATATTAGCTGAGTGTTGAAAGGCTCTGGAAACCACTTTTCGTGGATAGCCTCTCTTGAGGAAACGTGTGGTCAGATCTTGTGCTTCACTCCTAAATGTAGTCACTTCGGAACAATTGCGATGTACCCGCAGGAACTGGCCCTTGGGTATTCCATCCCCAACATGTTTGGGGTGGAACGAAGTGTAGTGTAACACACTGTTGGTTGCAGTCTGTTTCCGAAACAGAGAGGTCGCGTGATCCGATCATTCTCCAACGTAATCCTCAGATCGAGAAAATCCACCGATGTGGTTGAGATATTTGATGACAATTTTATGTGCCACGGGTTTTCATTCAGCTGGGCAATGAAATCCTCACACGATGCACGCTTACCTACCCAGAAAAACAGAACATCGTCGATGTACCTAAACCAATGTGACACATGCCCCTGGAACGAAGCGGTGGGTGCCACGTGTGCCTCCTCCCACCAACCTAAAAATAGATTGGCATACGAAGGGGCACACCGGGCGCCCATCGGGGTCCCAGACGCCTGCTTATAGAAAACACGGTCAAACACGAAAAAGCTGTTATGTAAGACAAGTTGTAATAAATCTAACAAAAAAGAATCGTGTTTTCTGTCACCTGTTGAACGACAATCCAAGAAATAGGTAACTGCTTGTATGCCAAGGTTGTGATCGATGCACGTGTACAAGGATTCAATGTCCATAGTGATCAATAGGGTTCCGGCCTTTAATTCAACCTGCTCCAATTGAGTGATCAAATGCGTTGAATCTCTGATATAGGAATCAAGAGTGAACACGTGAGGTTGCAAATAGAAATCCAAATACACACATGGACGTTCATACAAACTCCCTATGCCCGATACTATGGGCCTTCCCGGTGGGTCCACCAGTGATTTGTGGACCTTCGGGAGCATGTAAAACGTAGGGATTGTGGGATGGCATGTAGTAAGGAAATCTCTTTCCCGTTTGGAAATGATGCCCAAGTCAAAAGCCCGACCCAAGAGTCTGTCCAGCTTTGCCTTATAAGCATCAGTGGGGTCTGAGGGGAGGATAGTGTAAAAAACCCGATTGCCAAGTTGTCTAATAGCTTCCTTTGTGTACAATTCCACGGGCCATAACACTACATTCCCTCCTTTATCAGCCTCACGGATGATAAATGAGGTATTCTTCCCAAGTCTGGACAGGGCTTTTTGTTCCACGGCAGTAAGGTTGTTTTGCTGAAAAGGCACAATCCTTAGATTCTGTATATCCCGACACATAGTCTCAAAAAAGATTTGTACTGCCGGGAACAAAGAGAACGATGGTGTAGCCTGAGAGGGAAGTCTTGATGTGAAAGGCAACTTCTTACCTCCAGGCCCATCGCTCTCCTCTAGGAGCTCCAGCAGATCCCGAAAAGCTTGTCTGTCCTCCACAGGTAAGGTATCGATAACTCCAGGTTGATGGTACATAAGTTTGAGAACCAGTTGCCTGCAGAATAGGTACACATCCTTAGTGAGTTCGAATTTATCAAGTACCTTAGTGGGTGAAAAAGAAAGACCCTTGGACAAGAGACTCAATTCTTCTTCAGACAACTGATAATTAGTTAAATTAATAATCTGCAGATTACCTTGCAAGTTGTTCTCCTGGTTCGTGGAGCACGTGCCGTCCTCCATAACCACTTCTTCCTGTTCCTCGTTGTCCTGTTGGACGTTGTAGGCCATTGTTTGCGTCGTGTCTGATGTAACACACCCCCTGATGTGTTTGGTAGATTTGCGTCTACCTCGTCTGGTGGGCCTTCTCTGTCGCTGTTGTCCGAGGACAAAAAATCACTTGAGGATAAATCACGGGTTGCAATATTTGATCCACTGTGACCCATTGTGACAGCTTTCCGAAATCTCTGATTGCCATGATGTGTCCATCGAAAAACGGCGCCATTTTCAAAATCCTTTTTGTCTCTAAAGAATTTTTGGTTTTTGCCCCTAACAATGTCCATCTCATATCTTTCAATAGAGACTTTAAGCTGTTGCTGAAAGGGAAGGACCTGTGTATTGAGGTCAAATGTTTTCAACTTGGACTCACACATTCTGATCTTATCCTTGATGTCATTTAACATCGCCCTGTCATGTTCAATCAACATGTTCAAGATTATGTCTGAGCACTTCATAAGGCCTGCTTCCCATGTGCTCTTAAACCCTGCGTTTGGTTCCCAGGCAGGGAAAATCTGCACCCTCAGGCCACGAGGCACAATACCCATTTTAACATACTCCTCCAGAGTCTTAACATTCCACCATGTCTTGGTGACTGCTTTATGTAAATTAGTGAGCTCAATCGACAACTGTTGAAAAGAATCCTGTGCCAGCACCTCAGAAGGTGCGCCAAACAAATCACCAGATTGATTATTCCATGCGGCCTCTCTAGCGTCCAAATCCATGCTGAACAAATACTTCAATTACAAAAACTAACCCCTGTGCCACACTCCCAGACCTCCCAGGCCTCTCATCTCCACCCCTCCTCTGCTACTGGGTGGCCACTTAGTGACGCCGCTGTGATGTCGCTGTGACACCGAACACACCTCCCCCTTGAAGGAGGGATTGTGCGATGTCTCCAGCGATGTAGCAGAGCAGGTATGTGCGTGTGACGCCTCCGTAGAGATAATGTTTGCGGCAGAGATCACCACATATCGCACCAACGACGGGGGCGGGTGCTATCGCTCGCGACATCGCTAGCAATCGCTAGTGATGTCGCAGCGTGTAAAGCACCCTTAAGAGTTTTTGCAGAGTCAACGATAAGAAAAGGACTAATTCTAGAGATGTTTATATTATGATATATGATGATATATATTTACTTTATATAAACCTACATCACTTAAATTTCACTCCATTGACAGAATACATATTATAGTGTACAAATATAAATCAAAATCAATATTTTTAACTACTTTGTAACCTCAAAATAGCATTAAAGCATCAATTCCCCAATTACTCCAGGTATACTTGCACAGTTTTTGTATGATGGATAAGTATCTGCTTGTATTTCTCAGCATTGAGGATTCCATTAATCTTGGCCAAATTCCCAAACCCATTTGACAAAATGTAGCCCCAAACTTGTAATGAAACTTCACTGTTTCCTGAAGACACTCATCATTATTGTACTCCAGTTGTTTAGTGAACAAACTGCCTACTATGAAAGCCAAATATTTTAAATATTGACTCATTTTCCCACATTCCAGCTCCTATGTTTTTATGCATGGTTGTTGCTTGGTCTTTTTCCTTGTCAAGAGTATGTTTTTGGCCTCGATTTTTCCATGAAGACCACTTCTAAACAGAATTCACCAAGCAGTAGATGGATGTAGCTGGATACCACTGATGTCATTGCTAGATATCTTTGATTTAGAAGGAAAGTAATCACAATGTGGATTTCATTTGCTAAACTGTTACCTTGGCTGACCACTGCGTCTTTGTTCCTCAATGTTGCCTATTTCTTGGTGTCCTCAATGCTAATACAAGCATAAACTTATCCTTCATGTAATACCATCAGGGGGTATTTAATTGGCTTTAAATCTATTTATTCTTGGTCCCCTTAGGGCAGTCATGGCGAACCTTTTACAGGCCGAATACCCAAACTGTAGCCCTAAACCCAATTTTTTTTTCCGAAGTGCCAACCAATCCTATTATGTAAATAATTGATTTTAACCTTACCTTTGCAGTTTTCTCTTCAGCAGGGGGCATCACGCTCATGCATGCTTACCACACATTGAAGCTGAGCCCTTTCCAGACACAGCAGTTGGATTGATCTTTCTGGAAAAAATTGCAGCATATTAGACAGAGATTTTAACCTGGAATGCAATCAGATGTCACCCTGTAATCCACATCTACATTTCAAAGTCTGAACACCTTGAAATCCCATAAAGACGTACGAGTTGCTACCCTCCCCTTTCATTGTGTAGTTATGCTCCCCTTCCTGGGCCACTTCTTGGAAAACATGTCCCCCATCCTGATATATATTTCCTACATTCTGGTATATTTGTCCCCAACATGGCCCCATCGTGGTAAATATACCTTATCCTGGTATATGTCCTCCATCCTGGTAAATGTACCCCATTCTGGCATGTTATCCCATGCTGGTAAATGTACCCCATCCTGACATATTGCCCATCCTTGTAAATGCTCACCCATCCTGACATGTACCCCATTCCTGGTAAATGTCCTCCATCCTGGTAAATGTTCCCAATCCTGGTTAATGTACCCCCATCCAGGTAAATGTACCCCCATCCAGGTAAATGTCCCTTTTCCTAGCATGTACCCCCATGCTGGTAAATGTCCACCTTCCTGGAATGTTCCCCTTCCTGGTAAATGTTCCCCATCCTGGTAAATATTCCCCATCTTAACATGTTCCCCTTCCTGGTAAATGTACCCTATCGTGGCATATTTCCTCCATCCTGGCATGTATGTTTCCTCTATCTTGGCATGTATGTTTTCCCCATCCTGGTAAATGTCCACCTTCCTGGCATGTTCCCCTTCCTGGTAAATGTTCCCCATCCTGGTAAATATTCCCCATCTTAACATGTTCCCCTTCCTGGTAAATGTACCCTATCGTGGCAATTTCCTCCATCCTGGCATGTATGTTTCCTCCATCCTGGCATGCATGTTTTCCCCATCCTGGCATGTATGTTTCCTCCATCCTGGCATGCATGTTTTCCCCATCCTGGCATGCATGTTTTCCCCATCCTGGCATGCATGTTTCTTCCATCCTGAAATGCATGTTTTCCCCATCCTGGCATGCATATTTTCCCCATCCTGGCATGCATGTTTTCACCATCCTGGCATGTATATTTCTCCATCCTGGCATGTATGTTTCCTCCATCCAGGCATGCATGTTTTCCCATGCTGGCATGCATGTTTCCCCCCCATGCTGGCATACATGTTTCCCCCCCATGCTGGCATGCATGTTTCCCCCCATGCTGGCATGCATGTTTCCCCCCCAATGCTGGCATGCATGTTTCCCACCCCCATGCTGGCATGTATGTTTCCACCCCATGCTGGCATGTATGTTTCCACCCCATGCTGGCATGTATGTTTTCTCCCCCCCCCATGCTGGCATGTATGTTTTCTCCCCCCCCATGCTGGCATGTATGTTTCCCCCCCATTCTGGCATGCATGGTTCCCCTCCATGCCGGCATGCTTGTTCCCCCCCCCATGCATGTTTCCCCCCCCATGCTGACATGCATGTTTCCCCCCTATGCTGGCATGTATGTCCCCCCCCATGCTGGCATGTATGTTTTCTCCCCCCATGCTGGCATGTATGTTCTCTCCCCCCATGCTGGTATGTGTGCTCTCCCCCCATGCTGGCATGTGTGTTCTCCCCCGCCATGCTGGCACGTGTGTTCTCCCCCGCCATGCTGGCATGTGTGTTCTCCCCCCCCCATGCTGGCATGTGTGTTCTCCCCCCATGCTGGCATGAGTGTTCCCCCCCTTGTTGGCATGTATGTTTCAACCCCCATGCTGACATGTATGTTTTCTCACCCCATGCTGGCATGTATGTTTTCTCCCCCTTTGCTGGTATGTATGTTTTCTCCCCCCATGCTGGCATGTGTGTTCTCCAACCATGCTAGCATGTGTGTTCTCCTCACATGCTGGCATGTGTGTGTCCCCCCCATGCTGGCATGTGTGTTCCCCCCCCATGCTGGCGTGTGTTCTCACCCATGCTGGCATGTGTTCTCCCCCCATGCTGGCATGTATGTTTCCCCCCCATGCTGACATGCATGTTTCCCCCCCATGCTAGCATGTATGTTCCCCCCATGCTGGCATGTATGTCCCCCCATGCTGGCATGTATGTTTTCTCCCCCCATGCTGGCATGTATGTTCTCCTCCATGCTGGCATGTATGTTCTCCCCCCATGCTGGCATGTGTGTTCTCCCCCCATGCTGGCACTGGCCCCCTCATCCCCATCTTGGCACAGCCGCACACAAGTTATAAAAAAAACCAAAAAAAACAACAACACACAACTCACCTTCCAGCACCCGCTCCACCGCTGCGCGCCGCTGGGTCCTCAGTTCCCACGCAGCCAGAAGACGTCATTACGCCGGCACCGCTCACTGATACTCCTCCGTCTCCTAGGCAACAGATCTGCAGCCTGGGAGAGGAGGAGTGTCAGAGCGAGGAGAAATGTCTCCTCTGCTCCAACACAGCTTTGAACTGCCGGCACCAGCGCACCAGCAGTTCAAAGCGGCAGTATGAAGACACAGCGCGCGTACCAGCAGAATGGCCTCTGCGTGCCCCTGGTGGCACACGTGCCATAGGTTCGCCATCACTGCCTTAGGGTATGTGAACCTGTGGTCATCCAATCTCTTATACTATATACTGGAATATCAAGAGTGCAGACCGTGCCTGCCATGGTAACACATTTGTGCCCAGTGATCTCATCTTGGAGAGCTTGTGCGCACAAGCACTTGCGAGATTTCTATGTAAACGCTACAATCCGAGATTGACAGTGGCGTGTAAATAGTTAATGTCAGCGATTAGAGTTCAGATCCGGACTCATTTGTTAGACACAGATGATAGTTGTCTAATATAGCTGGCATCTACCGAGTGTAGAAAGAACTCAACGCTTGGGCCCCCTTCGCCGTCAGTCACACTAACATCACATACATATACATGATTATTCATTAGTGGTTAAAGGATAATAACACAACTGCATAATGTAGTTTATCAGATTGCATGTATTTTGTGCTGAAACTATTATTTAAAAAGATCATAAATCAAATAATTTTTAACCTCTCAATATATTGCAATCATCATATTATATAATACTGTGCAATTATAATTGCTTAATTTACCTTTCTACCCATTAAATTCTTCTCTTTTCTCTGCTTTATGTAAAACAGGAAGTCTCTTGTTCCCACATGAATCATTCCCCCATACAACTTTGATGGAAGTGCTTTTTAAGGCTATGTTCACATCTGTAAAATAAAAAGCATAGCCAAAGAAATAATTTAAAAAAAGTCTAAGATAATTCAATTATAAACATAGCAAAAAGGCAATAGTATTTACCAGCAAATGTCATTGAAACAAATGCATAAATAGGTAGGATACAGAAGACCCCCCTTAAGAAAGCAAGTGACACAGATGCAAAATACTGATGAAAAAAATACTAACAACCTCCCAGTTCATGGAGGGGGTAATTGCCCAGTATTAGAAATACACACAGATGAAGCTTGTAATAGGGCGCAAGTCATACACATGTGAAGCATAGTGCTGAGCCATTGCCTAAACTGCCCTTCTGATAGAAATCAGTGCAGTCTTAGCAACCAGACCCCTCTGAGCCAATCATCTGTCCTGTCAAAACTTTTGTAACCTCTTACTGAAATATGATGCACTGGTTCATCATATACCCGCTCCCTGACTTTGATGTGGGCTTGTAAGCCGAGACAGAATCTTTACAGGCAGATGATTACTGTGATATTCAGCCATCATCTGCTTCTAACACCCATGTGTGGAGCAAAGCTCTACCTTCTGCTGCTAACCTGTTAAATTTCAATGTCTGACAGCAGCATCTGAAGAGCTCTAGCAGGGGGGCATGTCATTCTATGAGTCTATCAGCATGTTTGTGACATGACTGCATGATGCCAATGGGTTGCCATGACTGTTTTGACAGCAGTACTGTGAAAGCCAGCCTATGTCTTTCATTCATAGGAGACCATGGTTTCTGCTATATAACTATGTCGAGGGTGGGCCATTTATATGAATACACCTAAATGAAATGGGAATGGTTGGTGATATCAAGGTTCCTGTTTGTGGCTCATTAGTATGTGGGAGGGGGGAAACTTTTCAAGATGGGTGGTGACCATGGTGGCCATTTTGAAGTCGGCCATTTTGGATCCAACTTTATTTTTTCCAAAGGGAAGAGGGTCATGTAACATATCAAACTTATTGAGACATTCACAAGAAAAACAATGGTGTGCTTGGTTTTAACATAGCTTTATTTGTTCATTAGTTATTTAAAATTGTATGACCACTTATAAAATGTGTTCAAAGTGCTGCCCATTGTGTTGGATTGTTAATACAACCCTGCAACCCTCTTCTCCCACTTTTGACACAATGATAGCAACACCGCAGAAGAAATGCTAGCACAGGCTTCCAGTATCCGTTGTTTCAGATGCTGCACATCTTGTATCTTCACTGCATAGACAATTGCCTTTAGATGACCCTAAAGATTAAAGTCTAAGGGGGACAGATCGGGAGACCTTGGTGGCCATTCAACTGGCCCATGATGACCAATCCACTTTCCAGGACACTGTTCATGTAGGAATGCTCGGACCTGACACCCATAATGTGATGGTGCACATCAAGAGGGTTGCATTTATAAGCTAACACAATGGGCAACACTTTGAACACATTTTATAAGTGCCCATAAAATTATAAATAACTAATGAACAAATATAGTTATGTTAAAACCAAGCACATCATTGTTTTTCTTGTGAAATTTTCAATAAGTTGATGTATTACATGAACCTTTTCCCATTGGAAAAAATATAGTTGGATCCAAAATGGCCGACTTCAAAATGGTCACCACCCATCTTGAAAAGTTTCCCCCCTCCCATATATTAATGAGCCACAAACAGGAAGTTGATATCACCAACCATTCCCATTTTATTTATGTGTATCCATATAAATGGCGCACCTTGCACTTTACAATCTATCTATATTCAATCTATCTTATCTATTTTCTATTTACCTAACTTTATATGTAACTTTTGTGATTATTTGTATTGATCCCTGCATTGTTGTGATACTATAAATGCCATATTAAAACTGTTATTTATTTCATGTGTACATTGTATATATGTTAAATTTACATACACATTTTGCTACTTGTCCTATATACAGGATCTGCACACATATAATACAATAACTATAAGGACATTTAACAAACTTTTAACCTTTAAATGCATGATAACAGTGAACAGTAGATAATGTGTGCTGTTTGTCAGTCCGCAGGATCTTCTGCACTTTCCTAATATAAAGAATCTTGAAAAACACTGGAGAGAACACAGAGGATAATTTATTTCTGATCTGTTCTGTTGAGGAATGGCTGAAGAAGTGAGGCTCAGCCAAAGAGCAGAGATAATTATTTTCTTGTTCTACTTCAAACGGTGCAGAGGAGGAGGCTACTGCGTTATCCAACAGTCAGACACAGAACAGAGAGGAGAAAGGGAGACATGGCTGCTTACTGGGACACACAGAAACATTGTACCATGTTTCTACATTATAAGTGCAATGTGAAACAAAATTAGATTTTTTTTGCATTTTATTTTTATTTTATTTTTTTTGGGTATGGGGTTCAATGCTCCTTTAATTTAATCATGTTTGAAGAGAGACTAAACATTTAAGTGAGTTTTTTTTTATTTGGTAGGCACTTCAGTTGCCTAAAAACATTCTCAAGATAACAATTGATGAGTCATCCGGGACTCAAATTCCCAAAAAAATGATTAAAAAAAAATGACAAGCTTCAGTAGCGACAATGGTTTTGTTAGAAAAGTGCTATCCAGACATTGGAATGTTTTATTAGATGAGGATATTATTAGGATATCCCTGAGGATATTATGATACCCCTTACCCCCTTTTGCGGTTTTCATATTTTTAACTTATATGTCTCAATAAATTTTTGTTTTTTATATAAATTAATTTTTGGTGCTGGATTCCATTTTTCCCTGCCCCCTTCCTCCCCTCATTGACTTAGGGGCACTTTGCACACTGCGACATCGCAGGTGCGATGTCGGTGGGGTCAAATTGAAAGTGACGCACTTCCGGCATCGCATGCGACATCGCAGTGTGTAAAGCCTAGATGATACGATTAACGAGCGCAAAAGCGTCGTAATCGTATCATCGGTGCAGCGTCGGCGTAATTCATAATTACGCTGACGCGACGGTCCGATGTTGTTCCTCACTCCAGCAGCAGCACACATCGCTGTGTGTGAAGCCGCAGGAGCGAGGAACATCTCCTACCGGCGTCACCGCGGCTTCCGTAGGTTATGCGGAAGGAAGGAGGTGGGCAGGATGTTTACATCCTGCTCATCTGCGCCCCTCCGCTCCGATTGGCCGCCTGCCGTGTGACGTCGCAGTGACGCCGCACGACCCGCCCCCTTAACAAGGAGGCGGGTCGCCGGCCACAGGGACGTCGCACGGCAGGTGAGTGTGTGTGTGAAGCTAGCGTAGCGATAATTTTCGCTACGCCAGCTATCACCACATATCGCTGCTGCGACGGGGGCAGGGACTATCGCACTCGGCATCGCAGCATTGGCCTGCGATGTCGCAGTGTGCAAAGTGCCCCTTACTGTTGGTTCCAGACTGGGCTATGCTGGAGGATCCGTGCAACGCAAATTTTTCCAGGGACCATATATCCTGGTAAACTGAAAATACTTTTTTCTGCTCTTATTAGATAACCCTATATTAAAGGGGATCATTCCAACTAAACCTGCTATTACTTTTCGGAGAGCCCCGAGTGTGAGGAACATTGTGGCACCTAGTAGACTCAAATCCAGTATAAAAAAAAATATATCTGTAGTAAGCCAGCTAGTGTATATAAATGTTTTTCGAGAAATTGTTGTCTATGCTGCCGTTCCATTCAACACAGAAAAGTAAGTATTTTTCATTAGATCACATCTTACATGTGCAACTGATTAAGTAATTTATCTAATCGAATGCGAGTGTGGTTTGAAATATGTTGGGAGAACTACACAAGCACTACATAATAGGCTGAAATCACATAGATACAACATAAAAAGTGTTTTTTTTATTACATAGTCTTTCAAGACATAGTACTATTGTTCACAATAAATAGAACATAATAAGGATCACCCCAATAGCGCATGTTCCACCACATATCCCCGATAGAGTGGAAACACAATAGAAAGGAGACCTACTAGATTTATAAGCTTGACTCGCTGAAACCTATGGGCTTAAAAGAAATAACGGATCTGTTTACTAAAGCGGGCTTTACACGCTGTGACATCGCTAGCTGATGCTAGCGATGGCGAGCGTGATAGCACCCGCCCCTATCGTTATGCCGATATTTGGTGATCGCACGTACTTACCTGGTCGTCGTCGTCGCTGTGACTGCCGAACAATCCCTCCCTCAAGGGGGAGGGACGTTCGGCATCACAGCGACGTCATCGCGATGTCACTAAGAGGCCGGCCAATCAAAGAGGAGCGAACATCCCGCCCACCTCCTTCCTTCCTCATTGCTGGCGTGTGGCAGGTAAGGAGAGGTTCCTCATTCCTGCGGCGTCACTTGTAGCGATGTGTGCTGCCGCAGGGACGAGGATCAACTTCGCCCACGCGACAGCAGCGCTATTTGAGAATGGACCCCCATGTCAACGAAGAGCAATTTTGGACGTTTTTGCAACGATTAAAAATCTCTCCTAAGAGTCACACACAACGAGATCGCTACAGCGGACGGATGTGCGTCACAAAATCCGTGACCCCAACGAGATCGCTGTAGCAATCTCGTAGCGTGTAAAGCCCGCTTTAGTCTATTTTTATTGATAATTTTTATTATTTCTTGCTATTTAATATTTTTTATCCTTGTTCTTATAGTTCTTATAGTCTTTCATTTGAGTTTTATTTTATTTGATTGTAATGTAGGCCAGGTCGGCGTTTATTGTATATTATCGTTTCTTTCATTTGTTTTAATAGATTTTATTCTATATTATATTTTGAAATAAAAACTTTAATTTTTAACCTTCCCACCCCCCGTTCCCTTTCCAGCCGGGAGGAGTCCTTTTTGGCTCCTTCGAGTATCTCATTGTAACCCCTAACAGGGTGTTACGTGCTGAGATAGTCTGCTTGGTATGGGATGATACTTGAGCATGCGCTGTGGTTTTTTTCCCACGGCTATGAACTCATTTAACCCTGCATAGAAGTTCAATCTGGATCGAGATGACCTTTTGATTCTGTGCACTTGGCACCCATCTGGCACTTGCTCCTTTTTATTTTCTATTTCACACCAAGAATTTAGCGCTGTGATTAAAACGATATAGTAATCATTAACCCCTTTATTTATGTTTAAACAAAAATCATAATAATGCTTTAGGGTACCTTCACACTTTAGCAATGCAGCAGCGATCCGAACAGTGATCTGACCTGGTCAGGATCGCTGCTGCATCGCTACATGGTCGCTGGTGAGCTGTCAAACAGGCAGATCTCACCAGCGACCAGTGACCAGCCCCCAGCCAGCAGCGACGTGCAAGCGACGCTGCGCTTGCACGGAGCCGGCGTCTGGAAGATGCGGACACTGGTAACTAAGGTAAACATCGGGTATGGTTACCCGATGTTTACCTTAGTTACCAGCTCACACCGTTTAACTTAGCGTGTGCAGGGAGCAGGAGCCGGCACTGGCAGCAGTGAGAGCTGCGGAGGCTGGTAACGAAGGTAAATATCGGGTAACCACCTTGGTTACCCGATGTTTACCTTGGTTACAGCTTACCGCAGGTTGTCAGACGCCGGCTCCTGCTCCCTTCACATTCAGGATTGTTGCTCTCTCGCTGTCACACACAGCGATGTGTGCTTATCAGCGGGAGAGCAACAATAAAAAAACGAACCAGGGCTGTGTGTAACGAGCAGCGATCTCACAACAGGGGCCAGATCGCTGCTCAGTGTCACACACAACAAGATCGCTAATGAGGTCACAAAAAACGTGACTCAGCAGTGATCTCAGTAGCGATCTCGCTGTGTGTGAAGAACCCCTTAGTTCTCTTTCACCACATGCACTTTAACAACAGTGTTATTTCTTTATTTATTTTTTCGATTAATTAGCCACTTACCCTAGCTCTTCTGTATACAGTGCCTACAAGTAGTATTCAACCCCCTTCAGATTTAGCAGGTTTGATAAGATGCAAATAAGTTAGAGCCTGCAAACTTCAAACAAGAGCAGGATTTATTAACAGATGCATAAATCTTACAAACCAACAAGTTATGTTGCTCAGTTAAATTTTAATAAATTTTCAACATAAAAGTGTGGGTCAATTATTATTCAACCCCTAGGTTTAATATTTTGTGGAATAACCCTTGTTTGCAATTACAGCTAATAATCGTCTTTTATAAGACCTGATCAGGCCGGCACAGGTCTCTGGAGTTATCTTGGCCCACTCCTCCAAGCAGATCTTCTCCAAGTTATCTAGGTTCTTTAAGTGTCTCATGTGGACTTTAATCTTGAGTTCCTTCCACAAGTTTTCAATTGGGTTAAGGTCAGGAGACTGACTAGGCCACTGCAACACCTTGATTTTTTCCCTCTTGAACCAGGCCTTGGTTTTCTTGGCTGTGTGCTTTGGGTCGTTGTCTTGTTGGAAGATGAAATGACGACCCATCTTAAGATCCTTGATGGAGGAGCGGAGGTTCTTGGCCAAAATCTCCAGGTAGGCCGTGCTATCCATCTTCCCATGGATGCGGACCAGATGGCTAGGCCCCTTGGCTGAGAAACAGCCCCACAGCATGATGCAGCCACCACCATGCTTGACTGTAGGGATGGTATTCTTGGGGTCGTATGCAGTGCCATCCAGTCTCCAAACGTCACGTGTGTGGTTGGCACCAAAGATCTCGATCTTGGTCTCATCAGACCAGAGAACCTTGAACCAGTCTGTCTCAGAGTCCTCCAAGTGATCATGAGCAAACTGTAGACGAGCCTTGAGATGAAGCTTTGAAAGTAAAAGGTACCTTACGGGCTCGTCTGGAATGGAGACCATTGCGGTGGAGTACGTTAATTATGGTATTGACTGAAACCAATGTCCCCACTGCCATGAGATCTTCCCGGAGCTCCTTCCTTGTTGTCCTTGGGTTAGCCTTGACTCTTCGGACAAGCCTGGCCTCGGCACGGGTGGAAACTTTCAAAGGCTGTCCAGGCTGTGGAAGGCTAACAGTAGTTCCATAAGTCTTCCACTTCCGGATGATGCTCCCAACAGTGGAGACAGGTAGGCCCAACTCCTTGGAAAGGGTTTTGTACCCCTTGCCAGCCTTGTGACTCTCCACGATCTTGTCTCTGATGGCCTTGGAATGATCCTTTGTCTTTCCCATGTTGACCAAGTTTGAGTGCTGTTCACAAGTTTGGGGAGGGTCTTAATTAGTCAGAAAAGGCTGGAAAAATAAATAATTAATCCAAACATGTGAAGCTCATTGTTCTTTGTGCCTGAAATACTTCTTAATACTTTAGGGGAACCAAACAGAATTCTGGTGGATTGAGGGGTTGAATAATAAATGACCCTCTGAATAAACTTTTCACAATTTAAAAAAAAAAAAAAAAAAAAGAAATAACATTCTTTTTTGCTGCAGTGCATTTCACACTTCCAGGCTGATCTACAGTCCAAATGTCACAATGCCAAGTTAATTCCGAATGTGTAAACCTGCTAAATCTGCAGGGGGTTGAATACTACTTGTAGGCACTGTATATTACCTCCACTACTGTGGAGGTGGTTGATATAAATAAATTATTGTAAAATGTTCCTTCTCTACACTTTTTTTTGCATATTCCTCTTTTCCTTCAGATATCACTTTGCACTAGCGGTCTAATCACCTTAGGAGTCTCTTTCAATTGTGCAATGAAAGGACACACTTTATAGCATTTGAGTTTGAGACTGAATGAAAGAAATATATTTTTTTTTCCTTTTTTTGATTAAAACAAAAGAAAACAAACACTTCATCAAAAATAAATTTATTTTGCAGATATCAATAATATTTTGAATTTTATTCTTGATTTATCTGTGGATGTTGTTTGATGTACTGCATTTGTAACTTATGTACCTTTATGTTTAACTGTTGATGATCTCGCCATCTTTTTTAGAGGTGGTTTGTTCTATGACGTCATTGAGGATGTGTATATATATTCCAGCATTTCGTAGCTTGGATCACTATATTTATGTTCTTTTGGTCTGCTGTCCTGATGAAGAGGGCTGAGTCCCTTGAAATACATTGACCTGTACTTACATAGAATAAAAAAGACATACCGTATTTTTCGCTTTATAAGACGCACCGGATTATAAGACGCACCCCAAATTTAGACATAAAAAAAAGAAAAATGGGGTCCGTCTTATACTCCGGTGTTCTCTTAGGGGGGCAGCAGTGGTGGTGAAGCGGGGTCACAGGAGGCACGGCGGGTCAGTGGCAGCTGCGTCCGTGGTTGCAGGTGCCGTGGCATCCGTGGTTGCAGGCGCGGTGGCATCCGTGGTGGCAAGAGCCGTGGGTTCCGTGGTGGCGGCAGCAGCGGCGACGGGTGAGCCGTGCAGCAGGCCGGTGCAGTGACTGTCCGCGGTCCCGGTTCAGTGGTGGCAGCGGCGGCGACTGCTCAGTGGTGGGGCAGACGGATGTGGTGTTTTCCCAGTGTGTCCGCGGTCCCGTTTCAAGTAATGGCGCCCGGAGCAACGCATGCACAGATGGAGCTCTCATCCAAGGGCTCCATCTGCGCACGCGCTGACTCCCGGAGCAGCACGTGCGCAGATGGAGCTCTCATCCAAGAGCTCCACCAGCGCCATCATTTGAAAGTGGGACCGTGGACAACTGGTAACTTGCTGCACAGCCGCCCGCCCCTCACGCACAGAGTGGCAGCCGGGAGGCTGCCCGCCCACCCTGCGTGCAAGCGGCCGGGGACCTGTGCTTGCGTGCGGTGGCAGCCGGGTACCCGTGGCTGTGTGCGGGCGGCAGCCGGGTGCTGTGTGCGCGCGGCACCTGGGTGCCTGTGTGAGGGCAGCAGCCGGGTGCCTGTGTGAGGGCGGCAGCCAGCTGCCGCCTGCACGGGCACCCGACTGCCGCCCGCACACAGTACCCGGCTGTCGCCCGCACACAGCCATGGGTACCTGGCTGCCACTGCACGCAAGCACAGGTACCCGGCCGCTTGCATGCAGCCACAGGCACCCGGCCGCCCAATCGCCTCAGACAGGTCCCCCCCAGGTACCGCTATATAAGACGCACCCCCCATTTTCCTCCCAAATTTTTGGGAAGAAAAGTGCGTCTTATAAAGCGAAAAATACAGTATATTAAATTTATACGAGCATTGTGGTGTGAGCGCAGCGAAAATCCTATTTTCTCCTGTATACAAAAAAAAAATAATTAAAAACAGCTTTAATCAATCTATTATTATGTTTTTGCTTTGCTTTTTTGTTTTTGTTTTTTTTAATAATAATTTTAAGTCAGATGGCAGATTTAATCTATAGGGATGACAAGATATGGAATGCAAGTGAATTTATTATGACAAACTGCAAAAAGTGAACCTCGACTAGAGCAACACCAAAGTTTCGGCTTTCTTTGCCTTTCTCAATGTTGTTGCATTATGCACAAAAACAAGACTGCGTGGGTCTCTTTGGACAACCATATCAGAGAGGTAGATGCAAGGTTCTTCACATTTTGCAGAAAGTAGTCACAGCGATGGTGAAGCAATGGGACAGAGTGGTGATGTGAGTGAGCGCCTGCAGAGATGGCCCAGGTAGCGCGGTATGAGCGGTAGTCACGGCAGACATCGCCGCTGCTGCCGTGATCACCGCTCATACTGCGCTCTTTGGGCCATTCCTTTACTAGAAGCCCAGAAGAGTGTGCAGCTCTAGGAGAAAGGGGATAATCATTCAAAAGAAAATATAGTGGTACCTCGGTTTTCGTTGATCTCGGTTATCGTTGGTTTCAGTTTTTGTTGATCTTTTCCACTAAACATTTGCTTCAGTTTTCGTTGATTGCCTCGGTTTTGTCTGTTTTTGTCTGCATGCCTTCGTGACTACACTGCTAATTTTGCGATAACAAAGGGTGATCCATGCATTGTCCAGCTCTGTGTGACATTGTGTGAGTATCACCTCACTTGTCAGTTTCAAAATGTATGTAAGAAATGTAAGAGATAATGTATTTATTCTTTACATTAGTATTTTATATTCATTTAATATTAATTTTATGTTGATTTCTTATTGTTTTTACTATTAAACACTATCTTTTTTTCTAGAAAGTGTTTTTTAGACATGTATTTCAGAGTGTCTAAAACAAATTAGTTGGATTTACATTGATTCCTATGGAAATAATTGCTACGGTTTTCATCAGTTTCGGATTTTATGAATTGTTTTCGGACAGATTATCGACGAAAACCAAGGTATCACTGTATACCTATGAAGCCTACGGTTTTTATTGATTCCATACTATGGCCTGTGTGTGCATTTTTTCTCCTGAGCTGGACTGTGCATGGGGGTCTATTGAGAGATCGGTGAAGGTCTCAGGACTAGTGATGGGTGAACCCCCCAGTGTTCGGTGTTCGGGAGACTCGCACAAACCTTTTGTAAATTTTGAGTTCTGAGATAATGCAAACTTGCGTCTGAACCCTGAACTTGGACTTTACAGTTATGGGATGGGGCAGGAGGAGTCTGTAAAATAAAGAATATAGTTAATAATAAACATTGTCATTATAGTTATTGTTATAGTTATTGTTATAGTTATAGTTATGCAGACTCTGTCTCCCGGCGCTTCTGGGTCCGAACATTAACTTCCGGGGGCATTCACTGCACTGCTCGTCACTCGGCAGTCTTCGGCTGTTTTCGCCTGTGTTCTCGGTGACGTCAGGGTTCACCCGAGTCTGTGAGCCATGGACTCGATTGAACTTTGACTGTCACGGTGCTCATGGACTCGGGTGAACCCTGACGTCGCAGCAAACACTGACCTGCGGTCCAGCTTTCCAGACTGCAACATGTCAATTCTTTGCTGTGGAATTGCATGCGTCCTCCGTAGGGCGAATACAAATGAGAGACCGCAGCGCACTGCACCCTGATCGTGGGAACAAGCAGCTGTGGTCTCCTGCGTTCTCCTGCAGAGGAGACTCGGGGCCTCACAGTTTCAGGACCCGCTGCGTTCAGGATGCAGTGAGTCCTTATCGTGGGCACATAGTGTAATTATATCTTGCCAACAGAGCGACAACTCTGGATATAGCTGTTGCATTTACCGTACAGGATGCATTTATAGCTTTTTTGTATGTGTAACTTTAGAAAATGAAGAACATCAACATTTGTGATTTAATAGGATGGTAATTTTATCTTTGTGAATTGCTGTGCATGTCAGTATTATGGATGTGCTTTTTATACTCCATACTCTTTTGTTTTTCATTTCACATAATTCAAAAGAAAGTCCCATTCAGGGGACCTAATATGTATAAACTGGAAAATCAATTCCACCTCCAGAGAGTTTATATATAACTGTGATGTTCTGCAGAATGAAATTTTCACAATACCAGTGTGGGTTTAAGTAACGGAATACTTCTAGAAAGAGCTATAACTTGCTTCTCTATAATGTACAAATAACCCACTCCACTTTATGTGAACAGCATTTTCATAAATACTTAATGTGTCCCAAAAGTGCACATCATCATTTCAGGATTGCAACAATACTTAATCAAACATATTGCTCATGGAGATATACGTACAGCATAAACGTCTGTTAAATATTATCTTTTATTTTTAAACATCAATAGTTCTAAGGCATGGTACACATGAAATACAGAAGGGTTTCATGGAGTTGACTACACCCTTTATTTTAATAATGTGCCTAGTGTGGTCTAAAAAAAACCCCCAAAAACCAACCAGCTCCTGTCCTTTTCTGTATTACAGCCCAAGTCTTTTCTTTTTCTTAAGGCCGCTTTACACGCTACAATTTATCTGACGATACGGCGTCGGGGTCACGGTTTTCGTGACGCACTTCCGTCATCGTTAGCAACGTCGTTGCGTGTGACACCTATGTGCGATTCTAAACGATCGCATATAGGATGAAAATCGTTGACACATCGTTCAGTTTCAAAATATTGTTCGTCGTTTGGATCGCAGCAGACACATTGCTACGTTTGACACCCTGCCAACGACTTACAACATCCACACGACCGCCTTGGTCAAACAATATATCGCTGAACGATGTAGCGTCGTTTGTGAGATGTGTACGTGTGACCGCTAAAAAACGAATTATGAGCGATCTCAGCAAATCGTAACTACTATCTGGGCGTGTCACATCGCTAACGAGATCGCTATTAATATCGTTGTGTTTAAAGCAGCATTTAATCTTTTGGGGCATTCAGTGCCTTATCATTGAAGGAATCGCTAACTGCAGCAGTGACCAACGTAACCTACAGTGCTCACCATAAATGAGTTCCCCCTCTTTGAAAAGTAAGCTTTTAATCAATATCTTATTGAATACTCGTACAAGAACACTTTCAGAAAATTTGACAAGTCTGAGGTTTATAGAATATATTTTTAACCTAGAACATGAAAGTAAGATTAATAATATACAGTAACTGTCATTACAAAATCTTTGGTTTTACTGATATTAGTTGAAGCAAAAATGAGTACAACCCACGTCAAAAACTACTGCATGTAGTTTTTTTTGTATGGCCTCCATGATTTTTAAGGACATCACCAAGTCTTCTCGGAAAGAATGAACAAGCCATTATCACTTTATAAGGGGGCATTAGGGGAATTAATTCAAAAGGGCACGCAGGAGCCATTATTACATTCTATAATTTTCTACCATCTGAGGTGAATTAGAGGGCAATATTTGGCACTTTTTTTAGGGCAGTGTTTGATGGGTTTTATTGTTTTAAGGGCACTGCTTTGTGGTACAATCGTTTTACATCAATTATTATAATGTATTTCTTAATCACAGTATTTGATGGCACCAGATATAATATTGACAATGGAGTAGCAACAGGCTCAGGATTGGAGGTTGTGGCATGATTGAGCGTTTTTGTGGTTGGTTTGGGAATAGGTGGTGATAATGCTGGAAATAGGAGAACTGAAATTTGTATGTCTTGTAAACTCTTTTGTTACACTTATTATTCGGTAACAGCATTGTCCCCTGCTGAGGTTAGGCATACTTAATTCCTTAGCATAAAGTGACATACATGTACATCAACGTTGGGGTCACCAACAGTGGAGAGGGCTTGGGAACTGAGCTTCTTGCACGTGCGGTAAATGCTGAATATATTACATAGCCAACATCTGTCATGGTCTGATTATATCACATCTTGTGAACAGAGGAGGATGCAAAAGAAAGTATACAGAGAGCAAAGCATGGGATCACAGCTAATTCCTTTTGTGAGGTAAAGCATTTCTCTGCCTGTTTTTATAAAGTGTTTTAGTTCTAAGAAAAAATAATTTGTCATCCCATGTAGTGGAATCGGCAGACCCGATCCAAGTTTTAAAAAAACAAACAAACCCCGGAACGGGCCCGATATTAATCCCAGATACCCGGCCGGACGCTGCTCCCCATATAATTCTCGGGGGAGCCAAATTATGTGCTTTAAAATGGTAATACAAGGGCTAAGGGGATCAGAATATTCGTTCAAGGGTATTTGTCAGCTCCCCAATCCAGGTATCTCCTCTGGCTTGCATGGAAAACCCGTTCTGATCAGACGACAGCAATCAAGGAAATGGAGAAAGTGGCTTCAGTTCCAGAGAGAGGTAAGTAAAAAACATTTTTCTTTATTTGAATTTCATGCATAAAAATATAGATGCAAAAAAACATGGGGGGGGGGGGATGGAGAGATACCGGCGATGCGTTTCGAACGACTCTGCGTTCTTTCTCAAAGCCTTCCTAACTGGAGACCTGTCTGGCAGTTTATCCTGTATTTTAATCTACCGAAAATAAATTTGGTGCTGAAATGTTTGCACCAGGATTCCGGAGTCGCATCTAATAATTTGAAAAAAGCCGCATGAGGTCCCTCTTATCATGAGGGCTGCAGCTTGTAGCCGTATGCTTTATCTGTCCTGGGTATCATAATATGGGGGCACCCTACACCGTTATTTATTTATTTTTACACCACGGGAGGGACACATGATTACAAGCAGTCACACACGCTGTAATGCAGGGCGGGAGCGCGGTCTGACTGCAACAAATCACAGATGCTGGGACTGCCGGTGGGCTGTGGAAGCAGTGCATATGTATAAAGGATAATGACTTGCCCCAGAAGTAGTTTCAGGCTATGTGCGCACGTGTGCGCTCTGCACCGCACAGAAAAGGTGCGCTTCAGAGCGCAGCTGAACAGCTGCATTCTGAAGCGCATGGTGCCGGCAGATTCGTGCACTCTGCATGCTGCCTCTCCCTATAGACAGCATGCAAACCGCACGAAAGAAGTGACATGTCACTTCTTAGAAGACAGCGATTCGGGCAGCAGCCGAATCGCTGCGTTCTAATATGCCACGTGCGCACGGCTCCTGCACAATCTCCATAGATTGTGCTGGGGACGTAGGACGCATGCAGTTACGCTGCGCTGCAGAACGCAGCGTAACTGCATGCAATACGCACACGTGCGCACATAGCCTTACAGCCACGTGGGAGACTGGACCCTGGTTTTTCCTATTTTCTATATTTTTCCTTTATTTTGTTTAATTACCCAAGTTGCTGGATCCGGATAGGTACCCAGAGTTCTCTGATAATTGGCCTTGATGCATGGGTACTTGTGAACCCACGCGGATCCAGACTTTTACAGTCCAGGTCTGCCCATCCCTAATCCCATGCTGTTATATCTGTATACTCTCTTTGGGTCCTCCCCTGTCCAGGAGATGTGGTATGATCAGACCATGTCCCTGTTTGGTCAAACATGGTCATTGCACAGTACATAGCAGGGGCACATTTATAAAATTATCTCAGCACAGGAACATTTTTTTAAACACATCCAATTGTGGAAAGTATAATTATTTCAATATATATTGACTAAAATAAACTTTGCTTATTGAACAACCCCTTTAAATTACAGTGGAACCTTGGATTAAGAGTAACTTGGTTTGAGAGCGTTTTGCAAGACAAGCAAAGCTTTTAACAAATTTGTAACTTGGTTTAACACTAGAACTACTGAGGTAGTCATTTTGACTACTTTGCACCATGTATTTCTATATAGGTGTAACGAGTCCAGTAGTTCAAGTGTTAAGAGCAATTCTTTGCAAGAGCAAATACTCACCATGCATACTTCACATTCAGTCTTTTCACTGTGCTCTGACCCGCTCTGGAGGTAACTTTCTGTCCATATGTACTGTGTACTGTATACCATTGTACAGTACACTATATACTATATAGCATGTCTACCAATTTGTATTTGTGGATACAATATTGTACTCTCGGCTAACCAGTACAGCACATTACTTATACTGTACTTCTCGCACACCAACAATTCTATTGTAAGCTAATGTGCATTTTAATTTGTTTTACATGTTTTTTTCTGTACTGTACAGTATTTTGTATTAGTGTACTGTAATAATCTTATATTAATATAGTACATTATTTTGTATTAGTGTAATAAGTTTGTATAAATACAGTAAATATTTTTGGGTTGTGGAACGAATTGTCTGTGTTTCAATTATTTCCTATAGGAAAATTCGCTTTGATATAAGAGCAACTTGGTTTAAGACCCCACTCCCTTAACCAATTATACTCGTAATCCAAGGTTCCACTCTATGTCTCTATAGATGTAAAAATGCATTGTCTCAATGAAATGTATTTGTTTCCCCACCTTCCCTGTAATCAAACTTTATCAATGCCTATAGGCAAAATATTACGGTTATTTGAGAGTTGAGTGCTACCCATGAGAAGGGCTATTTCTGGAACAATGATTTTCCCAATTCTTTATTTTTGACCAGAGCCTGTCTTCGAGGTGTGTAATTTTGCACATTACTTGTCATTATGTAGAGCAGGGGTCTCAAACTCGGCTGGGTGTATGGGCCGCACAGAGGAAAAAAAATAATTTGGGGGGCCGCATTCTTTGCAGGACAAAGTGACATTTTTATTGGTACCATATATAATATTTTTTTTTTTTTTACACACCTTTGGATCACTGATTTTAAACATTTTCACTTGTTTATTATAACAAACGTGCACATTCTTAGTTTAAATATAAAAAAAAAAAAAATTTTTTTGTGTACATTTTATTCCTTTCTTGTAACTAATAGTCTTACAATTAGCACTATATAGAAATTTTGGCCAACATGTTTTAGTAATGTTCCCCATCTTGTTGTAACGTGCCCATCCTTATCCCCTTGTAGTATTGTGCCCATCCTAGTCCCCATCCCACAGTAATGTGCTCATCCTTGTCCCTATCCTAAAGTAATGTTCCCTATCCTTGTCCCCATCTTGTAGTAATGTACCTCATCCTTGTCCCCATGTTATAGTAATGTGCCCATCCTTATCCCCATCCTATAGTAATGTCCCCAGTCTTGTCCCCATCTTATCGTAATGTGCCCATCCTGTACTAATGTGTTCATCCTTGTCCCCATCCTATAGTAATGTCCCCATTCTATAGTAATGTGCCCATCCTATAGTAATGTGCCAACCTTGTCCCCATCCTATAGTAATGTCCCCAGCATTATCCCTATTCTATAGTAATGTTTTCCATCCTTGTCAGCTTGTAGTAATGTCCCTATCCTATAGTACTTTGCCCATCCTAGTCCCCATCCTATAGTAATGTGCTCACCTTGTCCCCATCCTATAGTAATGTCCCCAGCCTTGTCCCCATTCTATAGTAATAATGTCCCCATCCAATAGTATTGTGCCCAACCTCGTAATGTCCCAATCCTATAGTAATGTCGCCAGCCTTATCCCCATCCCATAGTAATGGGCCCACCTTGTCCCCATCCTGTAGTAATGGGGGGTGGGGCAGTGACTATAACTTACCGATCGCTCCTCTCACCTTCCACAGATGCCGGAGTGAAGCTGGGGGGAGCGGTCTCCGGCCCCAGATCCTCAGTGATTGGACAGATCGGTCACAAAGCCGGTCTCTCCAATCAGAGCTGGGGGCGGGTGAAACTGAGGTCACCGAGCTCCAGCCAATGATCAGTGCTACGGCTGCACTGACCATGGCTGGATTGTTTCAACCATTTTCAATGGTTGAAACATTAAAGTGGCTGTGATTGGCTGGCAAACTCCGTTCAGCCAACCACAGCCTCCGTAGGTCCGGGGAGGAGACACCACCCCTCCTGAGGTCAGGCAGAGGTCCCCTCCTCCCCGAATCTAAGATATTTGCAAAGCGATTGCAGCCAATGGGACTCCGGGGCTGCGATTTCGACATGACGTACATGGGTCCTTAAGTACCAGGGAGCCATGACATACCCAGTACGTCATAGGTTGTTAAGGGGTTAATATGCTGTCCTTCACATACACACACAAAAAAAACCCCACCATTCTTCTCACCTGTCCCGCGTTCCCTCGGCTGCCTCATCTCTGCTTTGTGCAGCCCCCAGGCCCATACCTCTGTTCACTATCGCGGCAGGTGCAGGGGCCACAGCCACTGTCAGTGATTTATGTCAGATGACTGTTGCCAGCGCGAGAGCGGAGCGCCAGCAAAACATTCATCTGGCATAAAGCGCAGACAGTGGCTGCGGCTCCTGCACCTGCCTCGATAGTGAACAGTGGCACGGGCCTGGGGGCCGCACGAAGCAGCCTGAGGAGCCGAATGTTTGAGACCCCTGATGTAGAGGGTTGCTCACAAGTATGGAAAAGCAGCACATGACATGATATTATTAGATTTATTACTGATTTAGCAAGTCTAGTTACTAAGCTATCTGGCAGTGTTATTTGTGCATTATATGGTATAGCTTTAAGTACACCTTATTATTGAATTATTTGAGAAGTATATGAGGGTCAAATTATTATTAGAAAGTATAGCAGACAGCACCATACAACCTACAGCTTGCCACGTGATGACTCGAGTAAGGGATAAGTCCTTTGTTTAAGGGAACCTGTCACCAGATTTGGGGCCTATAAGCTGCGGCTACCACCAATGGGCTCTTATACACTGTGTGCAGAATTATTAGGCAAGTTGTATTTTAGAGGATTTTTTTTTATTATTGATCAACAACTATGTTCTCAATCAACCCAAAAGACTTATAAATACCAAAGCTTAATATTTTTGGAAGTTGGAGTGGGTTTTTTTTAGATTTGGCTACCTTGGGAGGATATCTGTTTGTGCAGGTAACTATTAAGGCCCTCTCACACAGATATAAATCTGCGGCAGATCTGTGCTTGTAGTGAAATTGTGGACAATCAGTGCCAGGTTTGTGGCTGTGTACAAATGGAACAATATGTCCATGATTTCACTGCAACCACAGATCTGCCAAAGATTTATCTCTGTGTGTGACGGGGCCTTTACTGTGCAGAATTATTAGGCAACTTAATAAAAACCAAATATATTCCCATCTCACTTGTTTATTTTCACCAGGTAAACCAATATAACTATTAAAAATTTAGAAATTAACATTTCTGACATGCAAAAACAAAACCCCAAAAAATTAGTGACCAATATAGCCACCTTTCTTTATGATGACACTTAACAGCCTACCATCCATAAATTCTGTCAGTTGCTTGATCTGTTTACGATCAACATTGCGTGCAGCAGCCACCACAGCCTCCCAGACACTATTCCGAGAGGTGTACTGTTTTCTCTCCCTGTAGATCTCACATTTTACGAGGGACCACAGGTTCTCTATGGGGTTCAGATCAGGTGAACAAGTGGGCCATGTCATTTTTTTCATCTTTTAGACCTTTACTGCCTAGCCACGCTGTGGAGTAGTTGGATGCATGTGATGGAGCATTGTCTTGCATGAAAATCATGTTTTTCTTGAACAATACCAACTTCTTCCTGTACCACTGCTTGAAGAAGTTGTCTTCCAGAAACTGGCAGTAGATTTGGGAGTTGAGCTTCACTCTATCCTCAACCCGAAAAGGTCCCACAAGTTCATCTTTGATGATACCAGCCCATACCAGTACCCCACATCCACCTTGCTGGCGTCTGAGTCGGAGTGGAGCTCTCTGTCCTTTACTGATCCAGCCTCTGGCCCATCCATCTGGCCTATCAAGAGTCACTCTTATTTCATCAGTCCATAAAACCTTTGAAAAATCAGTCTTAAGATATTTCTTGGCCCAGTCTTGAGGTTTTATCTTATGTGTCTTGTTCAAAGGTGGTCATTTTCAGCCTTC
This sequence comes from Anomaloglossus baeobatrachus, assembly GCF_048569485.1. Taxonomy (NCBI): domain Eukaryota; kingdom Metazoa; phylum Chordata; class Amphibia; order Anura; family Aromobatidae; genus Anomaloglossus; species Anomaloglossus baeobatrachus. The sequence goes on along the minus strand of NC_134357.1, from coordinate 87,674,874 downwards.
CTTACCTTGGCCATGTCCCTGAGTATGGCACACCTTGTGCTTTTTGATACTCCAGTAACGTTGCAGCTCTGAAATATGGCCAAACTGGTGGCAAATGGCATCTTGGCAGCTTCACGCTTTATTTTCCTCAATTCATGGGCATTTATGTTGCGCCTTTTTTGCCCAACACTTCTTTCGACCCTGTTGGCTATTTGCCATGAAACGCTTGATTGTTCGATGATCACACTTCAAAGGTTTGGCCATTTCAAGATTGATGCATCCCTCTGCAAGACATCTCACAATTTTGGACTTTTCAGAGCCCGTCAAATCTCTCTTCTGACCCATTTTGCCAAAGAAAAGGAAGTTGCCTAATAATTAAGCATACCTTATATAGGGTGTTGATGTCATTACACCATACCCCTCCTCATTACAGAGATGCACATCACCTGATTTACTTAATTGGTAGTTGGCTCTCAAGCCTATACAGCTTGGAGTAGGACAACATGTATAAAAATTATCATGTGATCAAAATACTCATTTGCCTAATAATTCTGTACACAGTGTATACAGCATTCTAACATGCTGTATATAAGAGCCCAGGCCACTGTGTAGAACATAAAAATCACTTTATAATACTTAGCTAAACGGTTGCTGCGGTGGAGTTGGGTCAGATGGGTGTCTACGTTCTCTGGTGCCGGTGCTTCCTCTTTTAGCCATCTTTGTTGTCCTTCTTCTGAAGCCGGGGTGCCTGACGTGTCCTACGTCATGCACACTCGCTGGCATTGAGGTCCTGCGTGGGACCGGCGAGTGTGTTTGACGTAGGACGCGTCCTGCACACAGGCTTCAGAAGTAGGACGAAGATGGCTAAAAGAGGAGGCCCCAAATCTGCTGACAGGTTCCCTTTAAATAGCTGCAATATTAATATCTGAACATGGTATTAGAAGGTATATGACCCATATGTAAGTAAAGCACATAAGCTAAGTATATTTCTCCTACCAGCCTGATGCTACTACAAGACTCTACTTAATTTTCCTCAATTTGTTTTTATTGACACTGGTAGAGAAGAAACCAAATCAGTAGAGGACAACACATTGCTCAGAATATAATAAAGGAAAGAAAGTAAACAGGTACAAATACATTTTCCCTTAAAAAACGATTTCAAGCAGAAAATGCCAAGTGTAACACATTTCTTCGGGAAAAACATTCTGAGTCGGAAGCAATTACGTGATGGAACAGAAGTTTAAAAAAACCTCTATTTACTGCTCAACAGTTACATTAATATTTCATGTGTACATTGTAGTCTATCAGAACATTCTGTCTGCCGGCATCTACTTTGGGAATTCCTACAAATAAAGCTGTAACTGCTAAGAGAAATATATAGTACATTCAAGACCTGACCATGGTTCTTGGCACATATTCTGCTGTAAAATAATTCATATATAACTTTCTTTGCTCTACTTTTCACTGTTCCCAACTTCTAATTGTTTAAAGATTTGTTCTACGAAATTATAAATACGTGACATCTCCTGAATCAAAATGTAGTGAACTGGAGAAAGAAGGGTTCTTCAAGCGGTTAACACATAAAGACGTGTATCATTATGCCACACTATAGGAAAATTACAGAAAACTGTACAATGGCAGTACAAAAGAATTATTCTGTGAATGTGCTACCCCGAATGTTGGCAGCGATGGATAAGTCAATGTGACTGACAGCTCAGCTCTAAAATTCCAGTTCATGTTGTGCTACAGTCTGGTGTTAGAAGATTGCCCAACTGACGAAGTCATCAGCACTCCACTCTTGTGTACCAAAATACAACATTGTTTGTCTACATTTAATGAGGACCATTTTTACATTATTAAAGAGTAACTACATTTAAAAAAATAATAATAATTGTGTCCAGCCTATAAGTTATGAACATTTGCAGATCACTTTATTAGGGGATCATTCAGATCTTCATTCCTGTAAAAAAATAATTGCAATTAAGTGACTTTCACATTCCTGATATTCCCTGGTTACCTTGCCAGCCTTTAGCTGGTTTGATATCAGAATATACTCAAGTGGAGTACAGATGATTGCAGTGATCGGTCAGTCCAGAAGCTGTGTCTCACTAAATCTGGGGACAAGCCGCTGCCGGAGATTGTTCTGATAAGGGCTAGGACACATGGCAAGTAAAACAGGCAGAGTGGAATGCGATTAAAAATCGCGTTCCATCCGGACCCATGTTACTCAATGGGGCAGTTTGCCTCTGCAATTATTTTCTCAGCCCTAATCGGACTGAGAAAACAGTTGCAGCATACTGCGGGTGGAATTCGATCCATATTCACCCATACAAGTCTATGGGTGCCAGTGAAGTATCGCACTGCACTCGGATGACACCGCAGTGCAGTGCGATAATCACACATCAGCTGGCAATGGAGGAGATAGGGTGATTAATTCCTCTCTCTCCTCCGCAGCACCCGCCCGCTCCTCCACAAATGTAATCCGATTGCAGAATTGGATGACAGTGGCATGACACGTGGCTAAAGCCCGCTTTACACACTACAATATATCTTACGATGTGTCGGCGGGGTCACGTCGTAAGTGTCGCACATCCAGCATCGTAAGGTACATTGTATCGTGTAACAGCTACGTGCAATTGCGAATGAACGGTATAATGCTTATCGCATGCATGTCGTTCATTCCTCATGAATTGAACGTCAGGTTGTTCATCGTACCCGGGGTAGCACACATCGCAGTGTGTGACACCTCGGGTACGATGAACAGATCTTACCTGCATCCTGCGGCTCCCGGCCAGCAATGCGGAAGGAAGGAGGTGGGCGGGATGTTTACGTCCCGCTCATCTCCGCCCCTCCGCTTCTATTGGCCGGCTGCCGCGTGACGTCGATGTGACGCCAAACGTCCCTCCCACTCCAGGAAGTGGACGTTCGCCGCCCACATCGAGGTCGTATGGATGGGTAAGTACGTGTGACGGGGGTTAATCGTTTGTGCGGCACAAAAACAAAATTGAACGTGCGGCACATACAATGGGGGCGGTTACGATCACATACGATATCGTATGCAGAATCGTAACATGTAAAGCAGGCTTTACACTCACAGCACAGCAAGAGCTAGCTATCGCATCGGATGCCATACGCTCGGGTAGCCTTAGAACTACACTCAGAGGAGGAGACAGGAACTGATCCATCACTACTAGCATCTGTAGTCCAAATGTGTATATTTTGATATTGCTGCAACTGATGACAAGGAAATACACTGGTAAATAGCAGGTGTTTGGAAGTCACTTGCATGCCATTTTTCACAGGAAATAAGACAAATACAGTACCCTAATAAAGTTATTAGCACATTTTCATATGTTCCATGCTGGATATAATTATTAAAAAATATCAAAAATGTCATTACTGTTTAGGTTTTCATCCTTTTAATAGTATATAACTTTTACAGCACATTTTTAAATGAAGAGAATGTCATGAATAGCACATTTCAGAATCATTATGGAAGGCCCTTTTTAGTTTTGCTACGGATCCCATCACTGTCCATCCCTCTTAAATACAGACTTCTTTTGATCGCTCTCTAGCCTAGCCTAGGAATAGAAATTTAGGAAAAGGATTACCTTTCTATTAATATTATAGTAAAATGGTGTATTGGAGTTAATCGTTATTGTGGGGTTTGTTGAGTGGTGCTGAGACTTAATAAACCCCAGTTATAGATTGAACTGCAGCTTTGCTGAATATATACCCATTGTCATGCACACGGGTGTAGACCCACTACGCCACGGAACCGGCCTCACCCTGCATGCGTAACTAAGCAGGTACCAGGTTCTTCACTAGATCGTCTGATGGTGAGGCTTACTGCACTGCTGCTGTTAGCGACCAGGTACCACTCCAAGAAACTCTTGGTACATTGGCAGCTGACCCCAAAGGGAAGGGTCAGGGACGTTGGTACGAATTCTGAAAATGGTACAGACAGGATGGATGGTGCAAGCTAGTCAGGTTCTAGTTCAGATACAAGGAGGTGCACGTGTGCACTGTAAGAGCACTCTGAGATCTCTGTGTCGTGTGCAGGTCTTCTTATGCCCACTACTCACTAAGCCAGACATGAATTTCTTTAAGAAGATGAGTGTGGATGTTCTCCTTGGGTTCCCACGACCTCTCTTCAGGACCAAAACCTTTCCAATCCACCAGGAAAAGGGTGCTCTGAATTTCTTCATGGCCAAGATGTTCTTAACTTCAAAGACATCCTCATAACTTACTGGTGAAGGCGTGTCACAAGGGTCCTTGGAGAAGCCACTCAGAATCCCCGGTTTGAGGAGAAAGATGTGAAAGGAATTACTAACACATAATATGTCTGGAAGTTTCAGCTAATAAGAGACATAGTTGATGCGTCTGATGATGACTTCAAAGCAGTGACCCAACTTGTAGAAGGGACTCTTCAGACAGATGTACTTTGAGGATAGCCAAACTTTATCCCCAGAATAAAAAATTGGTGGATCAATGTGTCACTTGTCAGCATGCCACTTCATCTGCTTGATATCTTGAGAATGGATTTCGTGTCGAATTCCCTGGTAAGAGTGTCGGCAACAGGGATCTAGAAGTAGTTGACACCGAAAGCAGGATACTAGACTATTGTCCATAGACAATGAAAAAAGGTGATTTTGCAGATGCCTCCTTACGTGGTTATTGTTAAAGAACTCCATCCAGAGTAAGAAACTGACCCAATCATCATGGTGCCAATTCATGAAATACTGCGGAAAGGTAGTGAGAATTTGATTGACACATTCAACCTGGTTGTTGGACAGTGGATGGCATGCTGAAGAGAAATCCAACTATACATCCAGAAGCCTACAGGTAGCTCTCCAGAATCTGAACGTGAATTTAACGCCCCTGTGAGACACAATGTGTTGAGGAAGCCCATGAAGACAGAATAAGTGCTGAATGCAGTCCCTTGCCAATACGGAAGCAGAAGGTAAACCAGAAAACGGAACAAAGTGAGCCATTTTAGAGAAGCGAGCCACCAATACCCAGATGACAAGGCAACCAGGGGACACAGGGATATCCATAATGAAATTCATCACAATTTGCTGCCAGGAAGATGAAGGAACAGCAAATGGTAAAAGTTGTCAGAATGGAAGTTGTTTAGGAGTTTTGTTTCATGCGCATAAGTACAGGCAGAAATGAACTTCACAATGTCCCTCCGCAGGATAAGCCACAAATAGTGTTAAGAAATGAGACTTTCAGACTCCAGGGCAAATGTCTTACCCGGGGGAATCTGAGTCATGTTCACCGGAGCAACTGTGATCATCTGGAGGTTCAATAATGTATTGAGGCTCCTCCTCTTGGTCAATGGGTAGGAAAGATATAGAGAGCACATCAGCTCTGACATTCTTGTCCGCTGGCCAAAAATTAAGGACAAAGTCAAAGTAGGCAATAAAAAGGGACCATCTAGCTTGGCGTGGGATTAGCCTCTGAGCAGACTGCAGATAGACCAAGTTCTTGTGGTTGGTGTATATGATGACCTGATGAATAGCACTTTTCAGTAGATAATGTCACTCCTCAAACGCCATCTTTATAGCCCACAGATCATATTCTCCTATAGTATAGTTACATTCTAGAGTGAGAAGGCCTTGGGGAAGAAACCGCACATCACAATACGTCCAGAGGAAGACTTTTGAGTGATAATAATAATTTACTGATAATAATTGGCAAAATCCTAAGAAACACTGGATAGCCTTCTCACTAACTGGACTCAGCCATTTGAAAATCAAAGACACCTTCCCAGGATCTATTTTCAGCCCTTTGTCAGAGATGATATACCCCAAGAAGGGAAGAGAAGACTGCTTAAAGAGACTTCTCAAATGTGGTGTATAGACTATTCTCCCTCAGTCTTTGCAAAACCAGGCAGTAGTTTCTCCGTTGGGAAGGCAGATCTGAAGAGAAGGCTAGAATATCTTATCTTCAAAATAAACTTTCATGAACGAATAGACAAGTTCACAAATTCCTGGAAGACAACTGGGGCATTACTTGGCCCAAATGGCATGACTTGTTATTCATAGTGACCTTATCAGGTATTGAAGATGGTCTTCCATTCATCCCCTTGACATATGCAGATCAAATTGTACGCAACTCGCAAATTTAGCTTGATAAAGATCCTAGCATCTCTTAGACGATCAAACAATTCTGGAATGAGTGGCAACTTTTTTTGTCTTTAATTGTGATCTGGTTTAAACCTTTTGTAGTCTACGAAAGATCGGAGGAATCCATCCTTCTTGAGAAAGAAGAATCAAGCTGCTGTAGATGAAGACTTCTGAATAAATCTTCTCTCCTTGATGTAGTTAAACATGGCTAGAGTCAATGCCTGAGACAGAGGGTAGATACAACCTTGAGGAGGGGGGGATCTCGGGAGCAGATCTATAGGACAGTCATAAGGCCTATGAGTTTGTAACGTCTCTTCTTCTTTCTTGTCAAAGACGTATGCATACGACCAATGAGCAGACAGCAGACCCAGCAGAGTAGACCATTGCACCTGCAGACAAGCAAGACAGGCTATGACAGTCTCGTAAATATGTAACTACAGTAGGCCTAGGAGAAGCAGCACACAAAAGGCAATCTCTGTCTACATAACTCCTATCCGAAGCACCATCTGCTCAGTGACAAAGTGCACTGTCTTGGACAAGGCTCTTACCATTGACAGACAATATCATCAGACGTATAACAGGGATCGGATACCAATATCCTCTAAAATTGTAAAATATTTCTGTTTCTCATAAAATTTTAGACATAGCATGAATTTTAAGTTTTTTTTTCTGAGTTATGGAAATATTTGATCTGTGTTCAAGGCATCTTGAATTCATTCAGCATAGTTCCATGGAATGCACATTGTCAATGACAAATATGTATTTCCAAAGTATTGGAAAAATATCTCAATCTTTCTAATGGTGGCATTCCCAGTTCCTATCCACCATAGCCAAAGGGTGCCATCTCATTGGTCCCACCATCAGGCTGGTGAAGCTATTGTTAGCCTTGTTATACATGGACAACGAGACTATCTTTCCATCCTGTTGTTAGTGCATATTCAGTGTATAACTCGGTGTAATGTTCAAGCATAAAGACAATCAAACAATTAAAAGTATTGCTTCCTTTGGCTATGTGCACACAGCATCTTTTAAATGGCCACATACCTGTATCGTTGAAGTAGAAGGCGCTTCAGGAAAACACAGAGGATGTGTTCCCTGAAGCATCCTTTCTGATGTTCTACCGTCTCTTTCAGCGGCAACTGGCATTTTTGTTTTCAATTCCACATTTAACATAGTGGTAGCTTCCAAGCGGAAGCTGCAAGAAGATTGGAAGATTGGATCAGCCCCTTCTTTTAGCCGGTTCATGGCTTTCAAAGCCTAAAGTGGTTTAAATGAGTTACAAAGAATGGAACATGTGCTCAGCAAGTTGTTTTGACATTGTTATTAATTTGCAAATGTTCATTCCTGTGGACATTTTTTCTTGTGCTTATTCAGGCGGGTTCCAAGTTGAATTTTCTTAAAAAATATTTGTGTGCATTTAGGTTTAAAGGGAATATGTCATCAGAAATTTTTTTATGTTATATGAATTTTTTTTTTACAAATGGTTTCTATTTTTTTATTTATTATTTTATTATAGATATTTCAAAAATAAGAAATTTTGCCATTTTCAAGCTACAGCAGTACAGGTTTGGAGATGTACTGTAAGTAATAGTAATGTGCGAGCATGATCGTGACTCCTCACCTTCGGTACTCGATTCAGCATCTGGATTCTCAGCACACTTTGTAATCGATCGTGTATCCTGATGCTTGGGCGCCATGCTTGAGTCCCTATCCTGCATGTTTTGCAGCTGGCTTTCGGCCACTAAACATACAAGGATTGCCTGCCAATTGCCATAATGCCATAGCCATGTTGGATACTGGCATTACTGTGATTGGCAAGCTGCATCGCATCAATAGGTGTATATAAGACCTGATGACTCCATGCTCGGTACACTGTACCCCAGAAAGAGTGCTGCTGGAGAAGGGATCGTGTATTAGAGGGAGCTTTACAGTACTTGATGCTTCAATGTAAAAAATCTATTATATTCTTTATTATAGTAATAATACCGCTCTTAGCTGCATTGAGTATAAGGCTTGCTTTTGCAGAAGGGATAATGTATTAGAGACATGTAGGCAGGGATTCTAGTCTTACAGTCCTTGCTGCTGCAACATAAAAAAATCTATTCTATTCTATAATAATACTGCTCTTATCTGAATTTAGTGTAGAGAAAGTTGCTGAAGAAGGATAGTGTATTAAAGGCAAATTGGCAAGGATTCTAGCTTTACAGACCTTCTATTCTATTCTCCAATAATACTGCTCTTAGCTGCAATTAGTGTATGGAGTGCTGCTGGAGAAAGGAGAGTGTATTAGAGGCATGTTGGAAGGGATTATTGCCTTACATTCATTGCTGCTGCTGCTACATTAACTCAAAATTCTTTTCAGACCTTATTGAAATATATATTCTATTCTCTAATAATACTGCTATTAGATGCATTAATGTAGGAAGAGCTGCTGGAGAAAGGATAGCATATTAGAGGCATCTAAGAAGGAATCATTGCATAACAATTCCTTGCTACTGCTATGGTAAGCCAAAGGTCCTTTTCAGGGCAAATTCAAACATATTCTATTCTCTAATAATACTGCTCTTAGCTGCAATTAGTGTAGGGCTAGCTGCTGGAGGAGGGATAGTATATTGGACACATGTTGGCAGGGATTTTTGCCTTACAGTCCTTGCTATTGCAACGTTAACACAAAAGCCCTTTTCAGGGCTAACTCAAATCTATTCTCTAATAATACTACTCGCAGCAGCAATTATTCTAGGGAAAACTTCTGAAGGAGGGAAAGTTTTATATTAGAGGCATACAAGCAGGGTTTATTGCCTTACAGTACTTCTATAGGTGAAGTTCCGATCCTTTCTGACCTTAAAAGCCGCATGCAGCTGTGAAAGAGGGTTGCAGGCCACATCCAGCTCCTGTCCCACTCACAATAGGGACACACCACAAATCCTTTATTTTAAATTAAAAAACCCCCTCTTTTACCAATTTATTAACCCCCAAAATACCCCCACAGGTCATATATAATCCATACAAGGTCCCACGATGATCCCGGCTCTGCTACATCCATAAGCTGCAGTGAGGGAAAACGCGACCACTCACTACAGCTCCTGGGATACACTAAGGGCAGTGGGGGACCCGACTGTGAGAAGGTCACAATTATCAAGTGTAACTGCCGGTGAACCCACTGGAGGATTGCTGTACTGCTGGATTGTGGGACATTTTGCCCTAGCAGTCCACAAATACGGCAGTCAGGTCACCGGAGTTCACACTTGTGTGTCTCTCCACTGCTCTCAGTAAAACTTTAACCTGCTGCTCTTAGTGAAAGTGGAACACACTGCTGGATTGTGCATGCATACATGCATACTTTTACTTTTATTTAAGGGGTTAAAAAAATTCAGACATTTTTCCCCAAAAAAATTGGTGCATTTGGTGCCATTTTCCGAGACCCATAACGTTCTCAATTTTTTGGATTTGGGGCTCATTGATAGCATATTTTATGTAGCTTGAGCTGACATTTTTAATTATATAATTTTTGTGCAGACACTATGTTTTGATCTCCTGTTCTTGCACTTTTTTAAAAAAATTGCGATGACCAAAATAAGTAATTTTGGCGTTTGGAATTTTTTTTTCTCACCACTCTGTGTACCGATCAGATTAAATGATTTTATATTTTGATATATTGGGCATTTCTGATGGTGGGAATACCAAATGTGTGTATATTTTTAATTAATTTATTTTTATTGATTTAGTTTCAATAGGGTGAATGGGGAGCGATTTGAACTTTTAGGTTTTTTTTATTTCTTCATATTTTTTAAACTTTTTTTTACATTTTTTATTGATTTTACTAATCTCCCTAGGGACATTCATCACTGCACAGTCCAATCGCCTGTTCATTTCTGCTGATCAGAGCAGCATCTTTCTGATCAGCAGAAATGCAGCATTACGGTGACTGCCTCTGTCGCCTCTCAAAGTAAATATGTCATGCTAGCATCAGGGGTCATCAGCTGACCCCAAGTGACCATGACAACCATCGGCTTCCCGTGATCGTGACACTGGGTGGCGCGATGCCCATCATGGCCATTTAAATCGGTCTGTCAGTATATGATAGCGCGATCTAAGTGGTTAGCAGGCGCAGGAGCATCTCTGATCCCCCCACACCTGATTAGCCGCCCATGTCTGCTGATCAGATCAGCAGACATATTCTGGGATTACCGCGAGCTCACTGCCAGGTCCCGCTGTTATCAGGGGGACACGACCTAGGACGTATATATACGTCCAAGGTCGTGAAGGGGTTAAGCACTAATGTAAATTTAAACTAGCAAGGTAAATCCCTTTTGAAAAAAGGAAGCAAAAATTAAAGAATTATTTTCATCCTTAACACTAGAACCTGTTAATGGGGTCTGGAAAATCCCACGTATCATGTGCTGCATCACACAAGGCTGGTTCCTTGTGAGTAATTATTTGAAAATTTACGGTTGAAGTCTGTTATAAATTTTTGCTATATTGTTTTCTCGAAATCTAATAATGGGGTTTATTAGACCCCCAATAACTGGTTTATAGGTAAGGTTATTTGAAACATATTTTTTTTTGTGGTCATGCAAATTATTTTACAGCACATAGCTTAATAAATGACAGATTACTGAAATCTGTTTCAGCCCCTATCTGCTACTGTCTTCAGATTACATAGTAAAAAATCAGCTGACAATATCCTTTTAAAAGGGAACCTGTCAGCAGATTTGGGGCCTATAATCCATGGCCACCACCAGTGGGCTTTTATATACAGCATTCTAACATGCTGTATATAAGAGCGCAGGCCGCTGTGTAGAACGTAAAAATCACTTTATAATACTTACCTAAATGGTTGCTGCGGTGGAGTTGGGTCATATGGGTGTCTCTGTTCTCTGGTGCTGGCGCCTCCTCTTTCGGCCTTCTTTATTTGCCTTCTGAAGCCTTTGTGCATGATGTGTCCCTCATCATAGACACTCACCGGTCCCGCGCAGGCACACTACAATATTTTGATCTGCCCTGCTCAGGGCAGATCAAAGTGCGCCTGTGCAGGACCTCAATGCCGGCAAGTGTAGATGACGTAGAACACGTCATGCACACAGGCTTCAGAAGAAGGATGACAAAGATGGCCGACAGAGGAGGTGCCGCCACCGGAGGATGGAGATGCCCATATGACCCAACTCCACTGCAGCAACCGTTTAGGTGAGTGTTATAAAGTAATTTTTACGTTCTACACAGCGGCCTGGGCTCTTATATACAGCATGTTAGGTTAGAATGCTGTGTATAAGAGCCCGCCGCAGCTTATAAGCCCCAAATCTGCTGACAAGTTCCCTTTAAGGAGTTAAAAAAATCTTTAATACAGGCTTAATATATAATTCTAAAAAAGCATTCAAAAAATGTTCTTTATTTTAGTTAGTAGCACTAAAATAAAGTAAAACATTTATTCTTAATGAAGTCAACAGTATTCCTGCAATACTTGGAAGCACTAATTGCTACAGGAAAGTAAATGTAAAACCGATAATACCCAAGTGGAAAGTAAGATTTGTTTTCGCTTTTTTGAGACCTCGGAGGTTCTCTGCAGTATTTTTCATGTAGTTTCATTAATTAACTCACTTGGAGAAAAAAAAAGAAAGAATAGCTCTGCTCTCGCTGAAGAAACATTTCATGGAAATGTTCAGGTATTGTAAGATTATAATAATGGAGTTCACATTGCTGAAAGCAGCATTAATAGATTTAAAGCATGTACTTGGGCTTTGAATGTACAATTTACATTTTAAATGAACGGAACTATTACATTAAGAGTGGATTAGAACATTAGATAAATTAGTCAAAGGAAATAAGAATAGGATTTTGTTTTCATTCAGTGGAGAAAAAAAGAAATGGAACAAGTAAAAGCCAGTTGGCATCAATTACGTAGTTCATGTAATTGGAAATTAGCAGAAACAAAGGTCTGATAAAAACAAGTTGAAAGCTGTTCTTTTAAATCATTCTGCCAGACCCCAAATCTAAGACTACTGCACAAGCTATGTCTGTTTGGGGTAAGCTGGAAGGCTTCAGTAGGAAAAGCCAAGGGACCATTTTTTAATGAGTCTCAAAGGTATATTATATTATTATATATATATATTATTATATTATGCCTAGAGCAGGCCTGAACCGATACTGCATGACCCGGGACATCAAGGATCACCAAAGAGAGTAGGGCAGCCGAACGCTCCACCCGGAGACCCAAAACAAGCACATTGTTTCAATTAGAGAATCCCTGTTTCATGCGACATGCAAATGTTCAGGAAACGCACATTGCTTCACAAGAAAATAAGATTCATGCAATACTCCTGAGGCCCTGCACTGCAATGTATCAACGAGAGAACCCGAGAACCATGCACTGAGTGAGCTCAGCATATTATTGAGAGGATCCTAGTTTCGTGCACTACCTCCAGTCACAGCAATAGTACAGAATTTCAATATGAGAATCCCACTACCATGCAATGCCAATGAGGCCATGCAGTACCACAATGTTTCAATAAGAGAATCACAGTTTAATGCACCACCCCTGAGGCCCCGCACTAGCACAGTTTATCAAAGAGAGAATCCCAGTTTTACGCACCACCCCTGAGGCCCTGCATTAGTACAGTTTATCAAAGAGAGAATCTCAATTTTATGTACTACTCCTGATGAAATGCTGTAACGATATGTATCAATTTAAGAATCAGAGTTTTATGCACTACTCCTGAGTAGGGATGAGTGGACCTGTGAATGTTCGGGGGCATCAAACTTTAATTAAAGGTTTGGTTCGGTATCAGAACTTGACCATGGACCCAAACCCCATAGTAGTCAAAGAGGACCAGAACATCTGTGCTGTAAAACGGTCATAGTAAGGGGTAAGGTGCTAGAAAGGAAAGCAAAATTGGGCAAGCGCCGGACAAACAAATGTGCATAGAGGATAAATTCATAATTTTAAAAAATTGGCTGGTGGGGGTCCCTCCTATTTTTGATAACCAGCCAAGGTAAAGTAGACAGCAGCTGGCTCCATAGGTTGGAGCAACTCCCGGTCAGTTCCAGGCACAGAATTTCTCACTAGCATGTGAAATATCATGCCTGCCACTGACCTCGAGTGACCTATGGAGCCTTGTTCTGAGAACAAGGCTCCAAAGGATTCAATGGATGTCATGGGACATTACACCATTGTATTACGATGGAAGTTTGATGATTTTTTTAAAATCAAATTGCTGAATGAGGGAGTGTGGTAGAGACTTTATTCACAAATTATTTTTTCCAATGTGTGTGTTTTTTTTTACTTTACACTTACAAGTTAGTAACGGGGGGTTCAAATAGACGCCTCTCCATTACTAAATACTGGATTTGATACCAACTGTCAATTCACAGGTGACATCAACCCCAAAACAAAATACTCCAATTGCCACCATGCCAGGGCAATCGGAAAGAGCTGTGGAAAAGAGCCAGAATTGGCACATCTAATGGATATATCACTTCTAGGTTAGCTGCGAGCTGCTTTTTTTAGGCTGGAAATGGCCAAATAACAATGGGCTTTCCCAGCCTGATAATACTTGCCTCCAGCTTACCTTGGCTGGTTATCAAAAATGGTGGGGACACCAGAGCATTTTTAAAAAATATTTATTTATTAGTTAAATAAGACTAAAATTACCCTTTAGTACCCCATGAAAGGCACTAAAGGGTGCAAGTGTACAATATGTAAGGAGGACTTACTTTGCTTTTAATCACTAACAGTTGCAACTGGGGGTAAGTAAATTAATTCTGTGTAAATGAAATTCGAGTTGAATTTTTATGAACTTTACAGGTCCCAGTGACTTTTAGCAATTTGATTTGCATAAATCATAAAAAAATCCTGCCATCTGTTTACACACTGCAGAAGATTTAATCAAGCACAAAAATCTAAATGGCCATAGATGCAACCACACAGGCTTTGTATAATACCTTGCAGCTATCACATTAAATTATGCTGCTCAATCTATCATGAGGGACTATCATAGCCAGTGAGTGCAGTAGCCATTTATGGATAATTTAAGACAGTGATAAGATGGCGGAGCTTACAGCTCCACAACAGAGATAGGAAGATAAAGCCCTAAATACTTCACACAGTAATGTGTTGTATAATTGCAGTAGTGAAGATGAGTGTAGCAGTCTAAATTATGCAAAAATTAAATTTATAGAGGAGAAAAAGGAAAGATGCCAGCAGCCCTGCCATACTCAGTGTGATTGTTCAGTGATGTGGGGTACCTGGCATCTGTTCTGCTGCATTTAAATTACAATTGCACATTTTTGTTTCTTAATGCATTTTAAAGCAGCTGCAAGGCAGCACAATATTTTTTACAGAGAAAAAAATCTGAAATTGGTATCAATTAAAATCTTTGCATTTCTTAGCAATTCTGTTTGTGATGGAGGGAACAATTGTTGGAGATGGAAGACAACTCAACGCTGTCATACAAACTGTGCTCCACTTAAAACTGGTGAGGTCAATAGCCCAGGTACTGACCCCCCCCCCCCATACAACGTATGATAATCCGTAAGATGTCATAGTTGCAGGGCATTTTATGAGTCCTATATCGCAACGCAAATGATGTTAGCCTGCTCTCTTTTGCTGCAGTGGTGTGGGTAATGGGTTTGGCCAAATTTTCTTATTTTTTGCAAACCGCAAATCAAATCTCAAAATATTCAAATTTTTTTGAAACCACTAATTTCAGGAAATTTGATTCAAACTCAATCACCATCGTATCAATCTGCTCATCTCCAACAAACAATAGTTTTTATGAGTTACAGTATGTTTTCCTCAATATATTCACTCTCCATCATGCTCTTTCCAAGGCAAGATATCACCATGGCTTCTTCTTTGGTGCTTCTTAGGACTTTGAATGTTAATAATAATAATAATAATAATAATAATAATAATAATATTATTATTATTATTTATTTATTTTTTAGCACCACTTATTTCAAATATTTGTTCCCAATTATTTCCAGATTCCCCATTAAACTCTTGACAATTGCATGTTCCCAAAATTGGTGACTCTTCCTGTCATTTCTCTCTCTTCTATTTTGTTGTTAAACACATACTTTTATAGATGAACCTGAAACCCCTTCTGTCAAATTAAGTTAAAGTATCTCAGTGATAAACTAGCTATTGATACATCGGCATACCGATCCCAACATAATATCCCCCCACTGAATAGCTATTATTCTGCAAACATTTTGTACGGACTGCACTGGGGGGGTAGGGTGATACCATCACTTATAGCAGTTTCACAGTCTTTTTTACAAACTCCACTGTTTAACAACAAAATTTACCTTAAATTACACAGAATATTACTTGAAAATTGGCAATTAAAAGGAAACCTGTCACCAGATTCATCCTCTATAAGCTGTGGCCACCACCAGTAAACTTTTATATACAGCATTCTAGAATACTGTATATAAGAGCCCAGGCCGCTGTGTAGAACATAAAAAAAAAATATTTTATTTTACTCACTTGTGAGCAGTCAGGTCCGATAGGTGTCGCTGGTCTTGGTCAGGCGCCTCGTCTCTTCCTTCTATCACCATCCTCTTTCCAAGCTTCATGTGGATGACGCATCCTACATCATCCACACCACACAGGGGCCTCTATCTGGGGCACTTTCATCTGCCCGGCTGAGGGCAGAGCAAAGTACTGTAATACAAAGGTCAAACACCGCCAGTGCATGCACACTACAATACTTTCCACTTCCCTCAGCAGGGCAGGGAGACATGAGTGTGCGCAGGAGCACAATGGCGGCCTCTGTGGGGATGACGTAGGTCACATCATCCACACGGAACCAGGAAGGAGGATGGCGATGGAAGGAAGAGAGAAGGCACCGGACTGAGACAAGCGGCACCCATCGGCCCTGAACACCCCACAGATATGTATAAGAAAGGATGTTTTTTATGTTCTACATAATGGCCTGGGCACTTATATACAGCATTCTAGAGTGCTATATATAAAGGTTTACTGATGGTGGCCACATATGATAGGGGATAAATCTGGTGACTGGTTTAAAGGTTACTTGTAGTTTACTTTCCTTACAATTGACTTTGAAAATTGTTTGGCAGCAGTGTGTTTTTACCTACCCTACTAAATAAAAATGCATATTTTGCTGCAACAAGCATGTATCCTTATTATAAGGGCAGAGAAGCAGTGAACAAAGATATCATTTGAGCATTGGATGTCTAATATGGATTATGAAAATGCCTGGTACAGCACTGAAATCCCCGGAGGAAATTAACTTTATTCGTCATGGCAGCCTCAGGCTTTCAGTCATTAGGGTGATGCTGGCACGGCTAGAGTCACTACTCAGTCTATAGTGAGCGTCAGCTGTGACGGCGCACCACTGCACTGACTGACAGGGGGCTATAGTGCAAAGCCAGCTGTCAGTCAGTGTTGGGGGCGCGGTTACAGGAAAAAGGGAAAATTTTAGCATTAGAGCCGACTTCGCATTAGAGCCGGCTGTCAGTAAATGCCAGGGGTGTGGTTACAATTAAAGGAAAATACTGTCAGTCAGTGGGCAGGGCGCGGTAACAGCCGCCGCTCACTATACACTGAACCTGCAATGGGTGACCCCTATGATTTGGAGCTGAATGCTGCCAGGAGGAATAAAGTTAATTTCCTGCAGGCAGCAGGGCTCTAAGTGCAAGAATCAGATGAGTTGAGAACACTATTAACCTGCAGATTAACCCCATATCTGCAGATTAATAGCATTTTTTAACATGACAGGATCCTTTTAAACTATGTTTTACTTTGATACACGACAGCTCTTCAAAGTCAAACATACCTGGCTGAGATCAGATTCAGCCAGTGATACATGCTGCTGGTGGATTGGGGAGTATGTGTCAGCCATCAGGTTCCCTTTAATGAATTAAAGACCGATCCGTTAATGAAATTAACCGATCTGCAACATTTTGGTGTAGTGAATCTCTACAGGTTTACTCATCTCTATTAGCATTTCAAGGAGATCAATGATATAAACAGTGCACACAGTCACGTCAGGCAGGTGAGTACAGTTGCTAAGAAACAACAGCAGGAATCTTAAACTGATATTAAGAAAATCTACACAAACAATAGGAAAGAGGCAGTTGATTTATATCTGCCTAATGTGCAATTATTGTTGTTGTTAATGATAATAATAATAATAATAATATTTCATGTGTTTACATTTTGCTGTTATGAATGATGATTTTGTGTCACTGCTGCATCAGCAAAACTGCGCCATTGTTACGGGGGGCTGTCTGATAATAACTTAAAGGAGTATCAGACAGTCAGGGTCCACCGTGCAAAGACTCTGCTGCAGACTATGGCAGAGTGCAATACCTCTGTTAACTCACAGAAGGATATAATAAGTAAGTAAAGCAATTCCTCCCTTACTTGGAGGGTGTGTGGAATGATCTCTGTTAATAATCACAGAGACAAAGGCAATGTGTGCGAAATGGCACCTACCTAGGTCCGCTCTTCTAGTGGTGCAAAAGAGACGAACAGCAGCGTAAGCCGCACAAAGCTCCTACCTGCGTTCGCTCCACTAGTGTGCGAGGACACGAACCACTAGATATGGCACCTGCCTAGGTCCGCTCTTCTAGTGGTGCAAAAGAGATGAACAGCAGCGTAAGCCGCACAAAGCTCCTACCTCTGTTCGCTCCCCTAGTGTGCGAGGATACGAACAACTGCCAGACGCAGTATAAGGAACGTTACCCTAGCGGCAACGTCCACCTACGAGTCGAACCACAAGGCCCAGCCAGACCATGTGCCTCAGGCACCTGCCTATGTCCGCTCCCCTAAGAGGTAAGGATACGGACAGCAGCCGAAGCTGTAAGGTATAAGAACGCTACCCTGCCGGTAGCGCTCACCTAGCATAGACAGAGGAATGCCTAGAGGAACGCTCACAGAGCGTCTACTCTTATGCATGAACCAAGAGGACTGAGCGCCATGCGGCGTGTGTCAGGGTCTTATATAGACTCTGTGCCTCATCCAAGATGGAGGACACCAGAGCCAATCCGCTGCCAGAACGACAGGAGTGACGTCATGCTGGCCTATCAGCGAGCAAGGCATCACAAGCACATGACCAGCGACCAATCGGCATAGAAGGTGTCAGAGACATGTGACCTCGTGTCAGCGATGATGTCACCCGCACATGTGCAATGGCTCCAAGATAGGACTTAGTCTCCGGCGCTCGCACATGTGCAGTAGCAAGAAATCTGGACTTAGTCTCCAGCGCTCGCACATGTGCAGTAGCAAGAAATCTGGACTTAGTCTCCAGCGCTCGCACATGTGCAGTAGCAAGAAATCTGGACATAGTCTCCAGAGCTCGCAGCAACCATAAGAGTACCTCCCCCTCAAGGGCCCCCCTCCCGGCGACGCAGGTAATCGGCAACTAAGTCGGGAGCATGGACAGCCTCCTCAGGCTCCCAAGAGCGATGTTCCGGGCCGTAACCCTCCCAATCTATCAAGAAGAACCTGCGCCCTCTAACCATCTTAGAACCAACTATGGCTCGTACCTCATAGCTAGAGCGAGAGGAATCAGAGGAAGGAGAGTGCACTTCACGAGCGTGAGGTAAAATTGCCGGCTTTAGCAGTGAAACATGGAATTTGTCATGAATCCTAAGATGGACGGGTAACTTCAATTGGTAGACTACAGGATTTACCTGTCGAAGAACCTCATAAGGATCCAGGAAGCGAGGCGCAAATTTGACAGAGCTCACTCTAAGTCTCACGTGTTTTGCAGAGAGCCACACAAAGTCCCCTGGAGAATAGACAGGAGCCGGGCGACGAAACCGATCGGACACCGTCTTCATACGGTCCTTAGCTGCTTGGATCGACTCTTGAGTCCGATCCCAAACCTCTCTGGCATTAGTTGCCCAGTCGGCTACAAGAGGAGGAGGTGCAGCAGCGGGAAACGGTACCGGTACCCTAGGGTGTTGCCCATTATTGAGTACGAACGGTGTCTGCCCAGTGGCCTCAGCCAGCGAATTGTTAAGGGCAAATTCTGCCCAGGGTAGGAGGGAGGACCAGTTATCGTGGTTCTCAGCAACAAAGTGTCGAAGGTATATAATCATAGATTGATTGGTACGTTCAACCAAACCATTGGTCTCCGGATGGTATGCCGAAGAGAGATTCAACTCAATTTGCAGAAGGCTACAAAGATCTCGCCAGAAACGGGAAGTGAATTGCGGGCCTCTATCACAAATGATACGATCTGGCATCCCGTGAAGCCTAAAGACATGCTTGAGGAATAGTTTGGCTAGTACCCTGGAAGATGGGATTCTCGATAACGTTACGAGATGAACCATCCGGGAGAAATGGTCCGTAATGACCCACACAAATCTATGTCCCTGTGAACATGGAAGATCACCCACAAAGTCCATGCCTACCACCTCCCATGGTCTATCTGGCACTGGTAAAGGATGCAAGAGCCCAGCCGGTCTTTGCCGTAATGGACGGTTGCGAGCACACGAGTAGCAGGAACCGACATATCTCTTGACGTGGCTGGCTAAGTATGGCCACCAATACCACCTCTCCAGTAACTCTCGTGTGCGCCTAATACCAAAATGCCCACCCACCTTTGAGGTGTGGGCCCATGACAGTATATCATTCTGTCGATCAGGCGGAACAAAGGTCTTGCCCGGTGGGATTTGGTCTAACGTCACAGGGGAGAGCGTATGAAAAACCCTGGAGGGAAGGATAAGACGAGGTTCGTCAATCTCTTCCTGGGTAGAAAGCATAGAGCGAGACAGGGCGTCTGCCTTGTTATTCTTACTCCCAGACAGATAGTTGATGGAGAAGTGAAAGCGGGAGAAAAACAAGGACCAGCGGGCTTGGCGAGGATTCAGACGCTGAGCGGTTTGTAAGTACGTCAGATTCTTATGGTCTGTATAGACCTAGAAAGGATGTTTCGCTCCTTCCAGCAAGTGACGCCACTCCTCCAAGGCTAATCTCAAGGCGAGCAGTTCCCTATCCCCAATGGTATAGTTTCTCTCTGCCGGTGAAAAGGTTTTCGCAAAGAAGAAACACGGCCTTTTTCTACCTGCACCGTTCTTCTGATACAAGACCGCACCAGCACCCACTGAAGAGGCATCAACCTCTAAGAGGAAGGGCTTACTCTCATCGGGTCTTTGAAGAACGGGTGCAGTTGAAAAGTGTCTTTTTACTGCCTCAAAAGCCTGAGATGTCTCAGTAGACCAGGCTTTGGGATCAGCACCTTTCTTAGTCAAGGCCACCAAAGGGGCCACCAAAGTAGAAAAATGGGGTATGAACTGCCTGTAATAATTTATGAATCCTAAGAAGCGTTGCACCGCCTTCAAGGAATGAGGTTCGGACCATTGCAGGACAGCAGAGAGCTTCGCAGGATCCATAGCCAGGCCCTCTTGTGAGATAATGTAACCCAAAAAAGGCAATGAGGACTGCTCGAATACACATTTCTCGAGTTTAGCAAACAATGAGTGCTCCCTTAAACGGGAAAGGACACGAACGACATCCTGACGATGAGTCTCCAGATCAGGAGAAAAAATCAGGATGTCGTCCAGATACACCACTACTGAGGATAACAGTAAATCCCTGAACACATCGTTTACGAAGTCCTGAAATACTGCGGGTGCATTACATAACCCAAAAGGCATGACGAGGTATTCATAGTGACCGTCTCGGGTGTTAAAAGCGGTCTTCCATTCGTCACCCTTTCGAATTCGTACCAAGTTATACGCACCCCGCAGATCCAACTTCGTAAAAACTTGAGCTCCTCTCAGTCTGTCAAAGAGCTCCGAAATTAAAGGTAATGGGTATTTGTTCTTTATTGTGATTGCGTTGAGACCCCTGTAATCTATGCAGGGACGCAAATCACCCTCTTTCTTCCGAACAAAGAAAAACCCAGCTCCCGCGGGAGAGACAGACTTACGAATGAACCCCTTCTCTAAACTCTCTCTTATATAGGTCGACATGGCCTCCGACTCAGGTATCGACAGGGGGTAAACCCTGCCTTTAGGTGGAACCGAACCTGGGATAAGGTCTTTGGCACAGTCATACGGCCTATGGGGTGGAAGAACCTCAGCACCCTGTTTGGAGAACACGTCAGCGAAATCCAGATAGGGTGTAGGTATGGGAGAGAGATCAGTAGATGCAACCGCAATGACCTTAGGTGGTAAGGGAAGACATCGGGACTGACATTTCGAACCCCAACTAATAATGCTGTCAGACTCCCAGTCAATGTGAGGAGCATGAGTCCGAAGCCATGGGAGACCCAGAAGGACGTCGTCTATACCCTCAGGCAAAACAAGAAAAGAAATCTCCTCTATGTGACCCTGAGACAGGGAAAGGCGCAAGGGAACTGTCCTCAATGTAATGGAGTCAGACAACATAGTTCCATTAACAACACGGACAGGAATAGGCGCCTCTAACATGATAGAGGGAATATTGTGTCCCTTTACAAATCCTGAGGACACAAAAGTCCCGTCAGCTCCGGAATCCACAAAAGCCATAATAGGCCATGTATTCTCAGATAACGAGAGCTGACCTGGGATACAACACTTAGAGGGTGCAGAATACGTCTCTTGTAACCCCCCTCTAATGGTTACTAGGCCAGGGAGTTTCCCTGACGACTAGGACACTTGTTGGCATAGTGCCCAGCCTGACGACATACGTAACATATAGGAGGACCAGACTTGCGTAGTCTGGAGAACGTATGACCTAACTCCATAGGAGTGGGAGATGTTTCAGATGCTGAGGAAGATGGTAGTGGACCCTCAACAACTGGAATAGGCCGATGCTTAGGGCGTGAGGAAGAGACCTCGAGTCTACGTTCCTTATGGCGTACATCGATCCTCGTTGCTACTGTGATCAAGTCCTCCAGAGAAGCAGGGACCTCACGAGTAGCAAGAGCATCCTTGACATAGCCTGCCAACCCTCTCCAGAAGATAGGAATCAACACCTTCTCTGGCCAATCTAGTTCTGCCACCAGAGTTCTAAAAGCAATGGCATAAGAACTAGCGGATAACGAACCCTGAGATAGATCTAACAGTCTCAGGGCCGCATCATGGGTAACCTGCGGACCCATGAATACCGCATTAAGAGCACCAATAAAGTCTTGATGTCTCAGAGTAACCACATCAGAGCGCTCTCATAGGGGAGTCGCCCATTCTAAGGCTTTGTCCTGAAGTAAGGAGATGATAAAGCCTACTCTGGACCTCTCCGTAGAGAAGCGAGAAGAGTTGACCTCTAGGTGTATCTGACACTGACTAATGAAACCACGACATGATCTGGCATCGCCAGAATATCTGTTTGGCAGAGCAAGTCGAGGATCATGTGCAGATATCACCATGGTCTGAGGTTTATCCTCTATACTCTTGAGCCGTGACTCAAGTACTTGTATGTAACGGTGTAACTGCTGATATTCTGCCATAACTGCCAGACCCTTGACTCAGTCCTAATGTTACGGGGGGCTGTCTGATAATAACTTAAAGGAGTATCAGACAGTCAGGGTCCACCGTGCAAAGACTCTGCTGCAGACTATGGCAGAGTGCAATACCTCTGTTAACTCACAGAAGGATATAATAAGTAAGTAAAGCAATTCCTCCCTTACTTGGAGGGTGTGTGGAATGATCTCTGTTAATAATCACAGAGACAAAGGCAATGTGTGCGAAATGGCACCTACCTAGGTCCGCTCTTCTAGTGGTGCAAAAGAGACGAACAGCAGCGTAAGCCGCACAAAGCTCCTACCTGCGTTCGCTCCACTAGTGTGCGAGGACACGAACCACTAGATATGGCACCTGCCTAGGTCCGCTCTTCTAGTGGTGCAAAAGAGACGAACAGCAGCGTAAGCCGCACAAAGCTCCTACCTCTGTTCGCTCCCCTAGTGTGCGAGGATACGAACAACTGCCAGACGCAGTATAAGGAACGTTACCCTAGCGGCAACATCCACCTACAAGTCGAACCACAAGGCCCAGCCAGACCATGTGCCTCAGGCACCTGCCTATGTCCGCTCCCCTAAGAGGTAAGGATACGGACAGCAGCCGAAGCTGTAAGGTATAAGAACGCTACCCTGCCAGTAGCGCTCACCTAGCATAGACAGAGGAATGCCTAGAGGAACGCGCACAGAGCGTCTACTCTTATGCATGAACCAAGAGGACTGAGCGCCATGTGGCGTGTGTCAGGGTCTTATATAGACTCTGTGCCTCATCCAAGATGGAGGACACCAGAGCCAATCCGCTGCCAGAACGACAGGAGTGACGTCATGCTGGCCTATCAGCGAGCAAGGCATCACAAGCACATGACCAGCGACCAATCGGCATAGAAGGTGTCAGAGACATGTGACCTCGGGTCAGCGATGATGTCACCCGCACATGTGCAATGGCTCCAAGGTAGGACTTAGTCTCTGGCGCTCGCACATGTGCAGTAGCAAGAAATCTGGACTTAGTCTCCAGCGCTCGCACATGTGCAGTAGCAAGAAATCTGGACATAGTCTCCAGAGCTCGCAGCAACCATAACAGCCATAAACATAACGCTATTTTTCCGAATCAGAGCTCCAAATGCGTTGCATATACAATTACACATACAGTTAGGTCCAGAAATATTTGGACAAAGACCGAATCTTCGTGATTTCCATGCTAATTTTTATTTTAAATGAAACAACTGAGATGCACGTGAAGTGGAGACTTTCAAGTTTAATTTAAGGGGTTCTAATAAAAATATCCTGTGAAACATTTAGGAATGCAGCCATTTTTCTACAAAGCCGCCACATTTCAGGGGCTTAAAAGTAATTGGACAAATTTACTTCACCATAAATAAAATGTTAATTTTTAATTCTTCGTAGAGAATTGTTTGCCAGGAATGGCTGCCTGAAGTCTGGAAGCCATGGACGTCACCAAACACTGGGGTTCCTCCTTTGTGATGCTTTGCCGGCCTTTACTGCAGCTGACTTTAGCTGTTGCTTGTTTGTGGGTCTTTTTGCCTTAGGTTTTGTCTTAAGCATGTGAAGTGCAGCTCGATGAGGTTCAGATCTGGTGATTGACTTGGCCATTGCAGAATATTGCACTTCATTGCCTTGAAAAACTTCTGTGTTGCTTTCGCATATTTTTGGTCATTGTCCATCTGTACTGTGAGTCACTGTCCAATCAATCTTGCTGCATTTGGTTGAATTTGAGCAGAAAGTATCGCCCTGTACACTTCAGAATTCATCCAGCTGCTTCTGTCTTCAGTCACATCAGCAATAAACACTAGTGACTCAGAACTATTGGAAGCCATGCATGCCCGGAAATCACACCGCCTCCACCATGTGTTACAGAGGATGTGATATGTTTTGGATCATGAGCCGTTCCAAGCCTTCTCTAGATTTCTGCTTCTCATGATTCTAGTTCAGGTTGATCTTAGCTTCATCTGTCCACAGAATGCTTTTCCAGAACTGGGCAGTTTCTCTAGATGGATTTTGGCAAAGTATAATCTGGCTTTCTTTTTATTTTTAAGGCTGATTAATGGTTTGCACCTTTTGGTGAACCCTTTGTATTTGCTGTTATGAAGTCTTCTCTTTATGGTGGACTTTAATGCTGAAACACCCACTTCCTGGAGAGTGTTCTTCACTTGGGTGGATGTTGTGAATGGGTTTGCCATCACTAAGGAAAGGATTCTGTGATCATTCACCACTATTAGCTTCCTTTAACATTCAGGCCTCTTTGAGTTCCCAAGCTCTCCAGTGTGCTCATTTTTTTCCTCAGAATATACTAAACTCTTGATTTGGCCACCCGTAATCTTACTGATATCTCTCTGAAGGATTTTTTTCTTTTTGGTCTGTTTTTGCACTATTGAGAGCTCCTTTAACTGCATGTTGTGGGTTCCCCACAACAGCTTCCAAATACAAATGTCACACCTGGAATCAGCTCCAGACCTTTTAACTGCTTAATTGATGATGGATTACTGAAGAATAGCCTATGCAGCCCACAAAAGAGCTTTTGAGATAATTGTCCAATCACTTTTGGTCCCTTGAAAAAGAGACAGCTACATATTAAAGAGCTGTAATTCCTAAAACCTTACTCCAATTAAGATGTGAATATCCTCAAATTAAAGCTGAGATTATGCACTTAAGAACAAATATTGATTACATAACTGTATATTGAAAATGTGTTGGTAAGCAGGTAAAACGCAAAATTTGTGTCCAAATATTTTTGGACCTAAATATATTTACTCCATAATTGTGTCATCATTAAGTGACACTGTAAATTTTATTTCACTGTTATGATGACCTGCAGAATAAATGTCATTTATACAATGTGGTGAAGACCATAAAGCATAATGCCAGAAAACCCCTTTAAGGATCTATGATTTTAACCCCTTAACAGCTTATGACGGACTATATCCGCTATAACCTTTCCTTGTTGTCGGCTAGCACGCCGAGCCTGCATCTTTGCCGGCAGATGATGGCTGATTTATACAACCATCACCTTCCTCCTAATAGCCGTGGGTAGAATTGAGCCCCGCCTGTGATTTTTAACATGTTAAACGCCACTATCAATCTCTGACAGTGGCATATAAGGTGCACTTGCAGGAGAGAGCGCTGTTTAAACCCCTCATAGGGTGACTTCACTGTGTTATCATGACACCCAGAGACCAGTTGCTGACCTCTATGTCTGTCATTTTGGTACTCCTGTAAAAACCAGACTGTGGCTAGCATTCGTAGGAAACTGTGATTTCCTCTATATACAGACAATCGCAAGTTCAAGTCCCCTAAGGGGACTACAGTATGAATTAAAGTGAAAAATGGCTAAAAAAATATAAAAGTTCAAATAAAAAAACTTAATAAATTTGGTAATGCTGCATTTGTAAAAGTCCGATTTATAAAATTAATTAATCCAATCAGTAAACGGAGTAACAAGAAAAAAAAATGCCATAATTGCAGGTTTTTGGCCAAAAAAAAATTTAATAACAGGCAATCAAAACATTGTATATACTCAAAAATGAAAAACTTCAGCTTGAGGCATAAAAATCAAGCCCCTACACAGCTCCATATCTAGAGAAATGTAAACCGTTGCAGCTCTCGGAAAGTTGTGACACTAGCAAAAAAAAAAAATATTTTTAAAAAATTAAAACATTTTTAAAATTACAGTTTTTTTTAGAAATGTTTTAATTTTTTAACCACTTAAAACAAAAACAATACATGTTTAGTATCTGCATAATTGTACTGGACTGGAGAATCATAGTGCCAGGTCAGTTTTATGGTAAAATAAATACTGTAACTAAAAAAACCCCAAAACAATAGCAGAATTAAATGTTCCAAAAAATCAAGCCCCTACATGGCTATATTGACAGAAAAATAAAAATATTAAGGCTCTTGAAATAATGGGAGGAAAAAAACAAAGCGCAAAACCAAAAAATTGTGTGGTACTTAAGCTTGGAAGTGCTGCCTCATTTTTATTTTTTACATGGATAAGGTTGCAAGCAAAATCATGCAACCCATATTGTAGATTTACAAATTTTTTGCTATTGCACCATTCAAACAAGAACAAATTATAACATCATACAACAAATACAAGTGGAGTCTCTAAATTTAACACAAAATGCCATTTTTAATGACTACAGACAGTCCAAAGGCAACGAATTAGATCTCTAAGGTTTGGACATGGCCAGAAGTTGTAGTCTATATTGTAGAGACCAAAGATGCAGTGCACGACAGCATTAAGAAGAGGACCAGATGGGTACCAAGCAGCAAGGTGGTCAGATAGAATAATAGAATTCTTTATAAGGGTATGTGCACTCCATGTTTTTTTAAGCAGATTTTGCTTTGAAAGCTAGCTGAAAAATTGGTACGTAAAAGGTCCCATCCCATAATGATATTAATCTGCATATGTGATTAATTTGCAGATGGTGTTAATAGTGTGCCAAAGGTGCTCAGCCGCTGCTCTTTAAGCTGGGCTGCCCAGAGGAAATTAACTTTATTCCTTCTGGCAGTCTGCGGATCTCAGTCATAGAGGAGTGGCCAGCTGTACTCATGCACTAAGATGAGGAGGCAGAGACAAAATACCGGTTTTATTAAAAGGACAGAAGATTTTATAACAGTATTTAAGATGATAACAGCAATAACAGGTACAAAAGATAGCAGGAATGTTTCACACTCCGGCTATTGCAATAAAAAGTTTAACACTATCAGTATAAACAATTTCTACAGGCTACTCTCCTTTAAATTCCTAGGTAGCTTCCACTATCCGGGCCATGCTGGTATAACGCGCTGACTAATGAAGCCCGCTCTATATCTAACGCAGAGGAACACCAGTGTCACTCTCACAGTACTGAAATGATAAGGAAAGAGTATTCAAACTTCTGCTTGGTCCCGATGTAGCTGGGCTAAGGTTGCTGTGTTGCACTCTCCTTGGAAGCTAATGTTTCCTTTTGGGGCTGGGGCAGGTGTAGTCCCACTTTCGATGTTGAGGGGTCAGTTGTTCAATCGTGCTTCTTTTCTCTGTCTCTCTGAGTTACAGATGCTGGAAGAAAACTATCTCAGCTCTACAATGTCCCCTTTTCTCTTAGACATGGTACTGCTAGTCGATACTACGGTAGCATTGCACTTTGTCCTGCACCTAGACCACTGATCTGAACCGTCTCACAATCCACTGCAGGCCGGTGGCTCTCTCCCACTTCCTGCTCCACACTCCACAGCAACCCTGGCCAAACCAACACACAGCAAGCTGCACGGGGTTGGACTAGGCCAAGTGCAGACAGATCAGAGGGGAGCATTCTCTCAAAGACACTGTTGGAATTCAGTCCTTCAGTCCTTTGAAGGGGCAGAATGGCTAGAGCACTGCTCCCCCCTCCCCCGAGGCATGTATGGAGGGCAACATGACACTGATTGGAGGGGAGGTCAAGGTGTCATGGGTGGGGGAGGGGCAGTGGGCCCAGGTAGGGTTAAAAGGGGCAAGTTGGGGGGGCGGAACTTTTCCCGCTTTGGGACAGAACTAAAAAGTCCCACCTGCCCTCCCTAAAATATTTTGAGTTCACAATGGGCTGTTAAGTTTCAGTGGGGGGGTTGTGGTATGGAAGTTTATCAAGTTGTAGTGGCCTGGTACCAGGTTTATTGGTGGGTCCTTGAAGTTGGTTTAAAATTGGTTCAGGGAATCCATCTGGGTATGGATCCCCTCATTGACAGAATGGTTGGTCACCTGGTGATTTTTGGGGGATCCCGACGGGGTATATCGGGGCCCCATGGGTGTTTTTTGGTTAATGGAGTAATAACCCTTACTGTTTGGTGCTCCTGAGCCAGTGTGGGTAACGGCTGGGAGCAAGTTGGTTCTGTGGTTTGGTTATGTGAATCACCAGGGTTTTTAGTTTCAAGGACCTTACCACTCTGCACATTTTTCCATGTTATGTATTTGTTTTATAAATGGCTGCTATGGCACATATTATCCAAAGATAAATTGGTGTCTGAGTAGTTATTACTGGATAAGAGGGGGAATGGAAAGGGGTTTGTGTACTTATATAAGGCCGGAATCTACAATTCTAGGGTCATGTCAGTCAGTGTTGGGGCGCAGTTACAACCACTGCTCACTATGTACTGAGCGGTGACTGAAGCTGCAAAGTGCATTTTGAAACATTTTTCCTACTTGTTGATCCATTGCTGTATGAAACTCCATGCCATGGAAATCCCAAAGCCTGGTGAATTATTCCATACAGAATGTTATTTATTTTAGTTAATTACTGCATTTGATGAATGAATAGGATGCAGATTGGCTTGAGGGGAGTTTCGGAAATATTATCTATCATGAACTGAACCATTTGATTTGAGCTTATCGTCCCCAAAAGAATTTGCAGTAAATTACTTAAAAGCTTCCCTGAGCCATTGCCACTCCTGGCACAATAAATAACAACTTTTATATTGAATATGTGGAATATAGCCCTTCTGTTTTCAGTTCTTTATCCCAAATGCACTGAGAAGATCTAGTAACTGGCATTGAAGTCAGTCACCAGGGAGTGCAAGATGGATTGCAGCTCGTCTCTTACAACACACTTAGTAAATATATTCAAAAGTAAAAATATTCTCACAATTTACAAAATACTTTAAAGAAACAATTATTTCTAATAATACAATAAAAAATGTCAGCAAAATGTACAAAGTAGATCGTTCCCTATAAATTTGTCATAAAGGGAAATTAGAAATTTCAAGCATTGCTACAATGTTCTATGAATATTCTTACTATGTGTGTAACAGTACCTGAGGAATTAATAACAAAAGACAGAATTCAGCTGAAATCTGAAATAACTTCTTCTATGAATAACAGTAATATGAGCTTCCCAGCCGATCTTGCCATTAGTGCACTGCACTCTGCTCACTGACTCAGATGACACAATTGGATTTTTCTCCAGAGCCTTGAAATCGGAAAAGCTTTTAAAACATGTCAAATACCAATCTGAATTTTGGTTCATACTTTAGTTAAAGGCTAAAGGCTAGCGCAGATTTTTGTCCAAATTGCTAGATGCAAAGTGAATCAACTAAGTAAAGAATCTTAAAAACAAAATAAAATATAACATTTTACTGCTGCTGATTGTAAACTCTTTTCCTTCTCTTAAGCTGGTGTCACACATAACGACGACGACAACGACGTCGCTGCTACGTCACCATTTTCTGTGACGTTGCAGCGACGTCCCGTCGCTGTCGCTGTGTGTGACATCCAGCAACGAGCTGGCCCCTGCTGTGAGGTCGCCGGTCGTTGCTGAATGTCCAGCTTCATTTTTTGGTCGTCACTCTCCCGCTGTGACACACACATCGCTGTGTGTGACAGCGAGAGAGCGACGAAATGAAGCGATCAGGAGCCGGCACTGGCAGCTGCGGTAAGCTGTAACCAGCGTAAACATCGGGTAACCAAGGGAAGACCTTTCCCTGGTTACCCGATGTTTACGCTGGTTACCAGCCTCCGCTCTTGCTGCCAGTGCCGGCTCCTGCACTGTGACATGTGGCTGCAGTACGCATCGGGTAATTAACCCGATGTATACTGTAGCAAGGAGAGCAAGGAGCCAGCGCTAAGCAGTGCGCGCGGCTCCCTGCTCTCTGAACTGTGACATGTAGCTGCAGCACACATCGGGTTAATTAACCCGATGTGTGCTGCAGGAGAGCAAGGAGCCAGCGCTAAGCGCGGCTCCCTGCTCTCTGCACATGTAGCACAGCGACGTTATGATCGCTGCTTCTGCTGTGTTTGACAGCTAAGCAGCGATCATAACAGCGACTTACAAGGTCGCTGTTACGTCACCGAAAATGGTGACGTAACAGCGACGTCGTTGTCGCTGTCGTTTAGTGTGAACCCAGCTTTAGCCCACACGAGCGTATGACTCGGACGAGTACAATGCGAGAAAATCTTGAGTGCAGTGCGATAATCACATCAGCTGACAATGGAGGAGATGAATCCCTCCCTCTCCTCTGCAGCTCCCGCGCTCTCCTCCACAGCTGTGATCTGATCACAGTTGCATGACACTCGGACCATACTGGCAGCAGAGCGGGAGCAGAGGTTCATTAGCATATCGTATCCAATTGTAAACTCTTTTCCTGCTCTTAGCTCACATGAGCGTATGACTCGGACGAGTACAATGCGAGAAAATCTTGCATTGTACTCGGACCAATGTTATTCATTGAGGGAGAGCAGGTTGACTTTTTCTCATCCAGATTCTAGATGAGCGAAAAGTCGCAGCATGCTGCGATTGTCTGCCAGTCTCGGATCACTCGCACCCATACAAGTCTATTGGTGCAAATGAAACATCGGACTGCACTCAGATGAGATCTGAGTGCAGTGCAATAATCACATCAGCTGACAATGGAGGACATTAATCCCTCCCCCTCCTCCGCAGCTCCCGCCCTCTCCTCCACAGCTGTGATCTGATCACAGGATCGGATCACAGTTGCATGACACTCGGACCACGCTGGCAGCAGAGCGGGAGCAGAGGTTCATTAGCATATTGCATCCAATGCACTCGCATCGGCATATGATCATGTGAATCCAGTCTTACAGATAGCAGAAAGGAGATGGATGGAGTTATACACAGATCTCTTCGTAAACAGGAGAAATCTTCCATAATGTTAAGGAGAGCAGAGAAAACAGGCTATAGAAAAGGAGGAAAAAACATGAAGAGGAAAGAAGTCCATATCTAAAGTTGTGCTGCTGAATCGTGAAAGTAAATGAAGCCAGCAGCACCCGGGATATTCACAAATCTCACAAGCAGCATGTATTAGAAAAAGTGATACTTCCACAAAGGAAAATTTGTATCTTGGATTAAGCTGCAAACGTCATATCAGGGGCTGTCAATGACTGAAGATTTCAGACTAATGCCGGCGTCCAACGGTACGATATATCGTACGATATGTCGTCGGGGTCATGTCGTTAGTGACGCACATCCGGCATCGTTCGAGATATCGTACCGTGTGACACCTCGACTGTGAACGAGCAAAAATACTCACCTTATCGTTGCTCGTTGACACGTCGTTCATTTTCAAAATGTCGGTCCTTCTTCTGTGCTCCGGTTGTTCATCGTTATCGAGGCAGCACACGTCGCTCCGTGTGACACCCCGGGAACGATGAACACAGCTTACCTGCGTCCCGCCGGCAATGTGGAAGGAAGGAGTTGGGCGGGATGTTTACGTCCCGCTCATCTCCGCCCCTCCGCTTCTGTTGGCCGGCGGCTGTGTGATGTCGCTGTGACGCCAAACATCCCTCCCCCTTCAGGAAGAGGATGTTTGCCGCCCACAGCGAGGACGTCTGGCAAGTAAGTACGTGTGATGGGGTAAATGACTTGTGCGCCACGGGCAACAAATTGCCCGTGAAGCACAAACAACGGGGGCGGATGCGATCGCTTATGCGATCGCGCGATTTATCGTCCCGTGTGACGCCGGCATAAGACTTTATTAACTAAAGATGACCAGTAACATTTGTAAAAACCTTTTTCATCTATTTTAGGGGTGTCCATATCCTTTAAAGAGAATCTGTCAGCAGGTTTTTTTATATATTCTCTGAGAGCAGCATGATGTAGGAAAACAGATCCTAAATCCAATTATGTGTCACTTAGATTGTGTCACGTGTATAAGGACAGGCTCAGGGCTAGTTATCACCTTACCATCTAGACCATGCACTTTAAAGGTTTTTTTTTCCTTTAGGCACTCGTGGAGTTAATGCACTTTCTGTTGCAGCAGCAGACTGGTTCAGCTGGCAGCAGTTAATCAATTGCCGGCCGTGATTTATGCCCTCTGCTTCCTTGACTTGTTGCTGGTTAATTCTATTTAGTTAGGAGCTAGCCAGGGAGCAGAGAGGACATCTTGTTTTTACTGCTGCTATCTGCTGTTTGTTGTAAGTTGTTCTACTACCTCCTTTTCTTTGAACCCTTACTCGTACACCTTCTGCTATCCCCAGTGCAGGATTTTTGGTGTGTATGTTTTTTGTTACCCCAGTCTGTTGTTCTGTGTTGGTAGGTTGTTGGGCTGTGTCTGGTTCAATCCCCTGGTTGGTAGGGACATCGTGGTTAGGGCCCGGACATGAGAGAGGGCCATGGTGGAGGCTCGACCCTAACTACCATTAAGTCTACCATCAGGATAAGGAACAGGTCAGGGTCCCGAGTCGTAAGGTCAGCCTAGGTGCCCTGTACCATCCTATCTCCTGCTTGTTACATACCATCCTATTCTCCGCTTGTTACAGATTAGTGGGTGCAGCCGTTCTCATACAATCTGAATTTTTAGATTTAGCATCAAGCACAGCTGAGACAGCTGTCCCACCTGTACCAGGCTCTCAATAGAGATTGAACATTGACAGTGAAGTGTCAATCAGAGGATCGGGCGTTCTGAACTGCTGTATGCATGACTATGTAGTCCATTCAATGAGAAGTCCTACTGGTTAAATAAACATAGCAAATAAACAACAGATCAGACCTTGACAAGACAGGCATCCCTGAATTCTCAGTGTTAACCCTTTCAGCATGCTAGTTTCAGCTTTTATAGCAAAAATCTGCTGACAGTCCCTTTAAAAAGATTGTACAAATATATACAGAAACAGTTGTAGTGTATACACGTTACCACAATATAGCGCTGTTCTTATGAGTAGGTTTGATTTTGTCAAGTTACCATGTTATTCTGTAGCTTTACATGATGTTGGGCCTGATAATCTATTTAAAGGAGAAGCAGTTATTCATTTCTTGCCTCCAGAGTAAAGTATTATCTTTGTCTTGATACTTGTTGCTGTATTAGAATCCTGATTGACTCTGACCTACATGTTTTTCCTGGATTATATTCCTGCATTATCCTTTGTCTGCCGGATTCCTGTGCGTCCATCGATGGTATGCACTCTTGGTTTGTATCCTTTCAATGGTTTACCTTTATCCGCTGGCTTTCCATATCCTGATTGTTATTCTCTTGGGAACCCATGGCTAAGTTACTAAATTTACTACAAGTTTATTCTTAGGACTGCAACCTCGGAATCCCATTGGGAAAACCCATACCTCTATGAAAGGTAGGGGGCGTTTAATGGTGGAGAACAGAAAACTTCTTTAGGGTAGGTGCACACATTGCCTTTTATTGGGACCACAAAGATGCAGTGTTTTTAGCCCCTAAAAAACGCACAAAAATGCTCCTAGGGTAAAAAAAACGCATAAAAAAGGCATGCGTTTTACCGTGTTTTTTGCAGCGTTTTTGTTGCTGTGCTTTTTTCCAATGCATTGCATGGGTGAAAATCGCTGGCAAAAACTCCAAAGAATTGACATTTTGCATGTTTGTGGTCGCCACAAAAACGTACCTTAAAAAAAACTGCACTGTGCGGACAGCATAAATGAAAACTCATACACTTTGTTGGGTAAGCAAAGTCATGCAGTTTTAAGAGCAAAAACGCCTCGAAAAATGCACCGTGCGCACATAGCCTAAGTGGTGCTTTACACGCTGCGACATCGCTAGCATTTGCTAGCGAGGTCGAGCGCGATTGCACCCACCCCCATCGCACGGCCGATATGTGGTGATCGCTGCCGTAGCGAACATTATCGCTACGGCAGCGTCACACGCACATACCTGCTCTGCGAGGTCGCTGTGACCGGCGAACCGCCTCCTTTCTAAGGGGGTGGTTCGTTCAGCGTCACAGCGACGTCACAGCAGCGTCACTCAACCGCCGTCAAATACAAAAGGAGGGGAGGAGATGAGCGGCCGGAACATGCCACCCATCTCCTTCCTTCCTCCTTTTCCGGTGGACGCAGGTAAGGAGATGTTGTCGTTCCATCGGCGTCACACATAGATGTGTGCTGCTGCAGGAACGACAAACAACATCGTACCTGCAGCAGCACCGATATTATGGAAATGAACAACGTGTCAACGAGCAACGATTTTTCACGTTTTTGTGCTCGTTGATCGTCGCTCATTTGTTTTACACTCTGCGATGTCGCTAGCGGCGCCGGATGTGCGTCACTAACAAAGTGACCCACGATGATATATCGGCAGCGATGTCACAGCGTGTAAAGTACCCCTTTCACTCAGTACCCCAAAATAGCCAGTTCCAATTCAATTGTTGCTTATTAAAGTTTATTAAATGTAATAAATAATCTGAGGATGATAAATCTTGAAGATGTGAAGATTAAACAAACCCCCCAAAATAAAGACAAGAACAAATCATATTTCAATAATTTACAAGTTGCCAATCTGAGTTTGAACAGATATAGTAGAATAAATTCAAACTTAAGGCCACTTTACACCTGCGCACATAGCCTAATCTTGCACCCTCTAGTGCCTTTGGCACTGGGTGTCTCTTGTCTTTTTTTCTTTAATAAAGGCCGCTTTACACGCTGCGATATCGGTACCGATATCGCTAGCGTGGGTACCCGGCCCCATCTGTTGTGCGACACGGGCAAATCGCTGCCCGTGCCGCACATCACCCATACCCGTCACTCGTACTTACCTGCCCGGCGACGTCGCTGTGACCTTTCTAAGGGGGCGGTTCGTTCAGCGTCACAGCGACGTCACAGCTGCGTCACTGAACCGCCGCCCAATAGAAGCGGAGGGGCAGAGATGAGCGGGACGTAACATCCCGCCCACGTCCTTCCTTCCGCATAGCGGCCGGGAGGTAGGTAAGGAGAGCTTCCTCGTTCCTGCGGTGTCACACGGAGCGATGTGTGCTGCCGCAGGAACGAGGAACAACTTCGTTACTGCTGCAGTAACAATTTTTGAGAATGGACCATGTCACCGATGAGCGATTTTGCACGTTTTTGCAACGATGCAAAATCGCTCATAGGTGTCACACGCAATGGTATATCGCTAATGCGGCCGGATGTGCGTCACAAATTCCGTGACCCCAACGAGTTTGCATTAGCGATGTCGTAGCGTGTAAAGCCCCCTTTAGGCTATGTACACACTTTGGCCATGTGTGCATGTTGCGTTTTTTCATGCGTTTTCACAGCGATTTGAACTGCAGCGTTTTAATGCAAAAATGCATGCGTTTTGATTTCCAGGCAAAGTCTATGGAAAATAGGGCTTTCTTGTGCGCACAATGCTTTTAAAAACGCTGCGTTTTTGGTGTCAAAAATTTGTCAAAATCTCTGCGTTTGAAGAAGCAACATGTCAATTGTTTTTGACATTTTGGCAGTGTTTTGCTAACATTGAAGTCAATGAGAATTATCAAAACACATCCTAAAACAAAATCCTAGCGTTTTACATGCTTTTTTGATGCAAAACGCATTTTTGTCTAAATCAAAGCATGCGTTTTTGGCATGATAGTGAGGTCAAGAGGTTTCCTTTTGCCGTCACATCCAGCCCAACTCCAAAAAAAGTCAAACAATAATTTTACTTTATTTAGAACATAATTATTAAATCTCAAATATCATTTTTGGAAAATTATCATTATACAGTCATGGCCAAAAGTTTTGAGAATGACACCAAAATTATATTTTCACATGATCTGTTGCCCTCTGGTTTTTAATTGTGTGTATCTGATGTTTACATCACATACAGAAATATAATTGAAATCATATTATGAGTACCAAAAGGTTATATTGACAGTTAGAATGAGTTAATCCAGCAAGTCAATATTTGCAGTGTTGACCCTTCTTCTTCAGGACCTCTGCAATTCTCTCTGGCATGCTCTCAAACAACTTCTGGACCAAATCCTGACTGATAGCTGTCCATTCTTGCATAAGCAATGCTTGCATTTTGCCACAATTTGTTGGTTTTTGTTTGTCCACCCGTCTCTTGATGATTGCCCACAAGTTCTCAATGGGATTAAGATCTGGGGAGTTTCCAGGCCATGGACCCAAAATCTCTATGTTTTGTTCCATGAGCCATTTAGTGATCACCTTTGCTTTATGGCAAGGTGCTCCATCATGCTGGAAAAGGCATTGTTGGGCGCCAAACTGCTCTTGGACAGTTGGGAGAAGTTGCTCTTGGAGGACATTCTGGTACCATTCTTTATTCATGGCTGTGTTTTTAGGCAAGACTATGAGTGAGCTGATTCCCTTGGCTGAGAAGCAACCCCACACATGAATCGTTTCAGGATGCTTAACAGTTGCCATGAGACAAGACTGGTGGTAGCGCTCACCTCTTCTCCTAATAAGCTGTTTTCCAGATGTCCCAAACAATCTAAAAGGGGATTTATCTGAGAAAATGACTTTACCCCAGTCCTCAGCAGTCCACTCCCTGTACCTTTTGCAGAATATCAGTCGGTCCCTGATGTTTTTGCTGGAGAGAAGTGGCTTCTTTGCTGCCCTCCTTGAAACCAGGCCTTGCTCAAGCAGTCTCCGCCTCACAGTGCGTGCAGAAGCACTCACATCAGCCTGCTGCCATTGCTGAGCTAGCTCGGCACTGCTGGTAGTCCGATCCCGCAGCTGAAACAGTTTTAAGATACGGTCCTGGCGTTTGCTGGTCCTTCTTGGGCGGCCTGGAGCCTTTTTGGCAACAATGGAAGCTCTCTCCTTGAAGTTCTTGTTGATGCGATAGATTGTTGACTGAGGTGTAATCTTTGTAGCTGCGATACTCTTCCCTGTTAGGCCATTTCTGTGCAGAGCAATGCATGTTGCACGTGTTTCTTTAGAGATAACCATGGTTAACTGAAGAGAAACAATGATACCAAGCACCAGCCTCCTTTTAAAGTGTCCAGTGATGTCATTCTTACTTAATCATGACTGATTGATTGCCAGCCCTGTCCTCATCAACACCCACACCTGTGTTAATGGAACAATCACTAAAACAATGTTAGCTGCTCCTTTTAAGGCAGGAATGCAATGATGTTGAAATGTGTTTTGGGGGTTGAAGTTCATTTTCTTAGCCAATATTGACTTTGCAAGTAATTGCTGTTAAGCTGATCACTCTTTATGACATTCTGGAGTATATGCAAATTGCCATTAGAAAAACTTAAGCAGTAGACTTTGTAAAAATTAATATTTGTAGCATTTTCAAAACTTTTGGCCATGACTGTAGTGTATGATTTGGGTATTTTTTTTCCACTTTTTTCCTAGTGTTTGAAACTTTATTTAGTAGTGTCTTTGTATTGAAAACACATCCCATTTTAAGCACTGGAAATGCATGTAAAACGTGGACAAAACGCGGCAAAAACACAATAAAAACGCATGCGTATTTCTTGCGTTTTTGTGGTGAAAACCAAATTTGACAATGACAAATTCTGCCAGAGGATGCGTTAATTTCTGCAAGGTACTGAATGCAACATGCACACATGGCCTTTGAGTATTTGGTTGCAGAAATATCTGCACAATTTCTGCATGTCTTGGTAGGAAAAACGCAGCAGCAAAAACGCTAAGGCTGTGTGCACACATTGCATTTTTATTGCATTTTTTAATGCGTTTTTGAGTGCAAATGTGTCACAAAGCTGCAAGCAAATCCTGATCCCAGCAAGGTTAATGAGAATCCTGAAGCGTAGTGCACACGTTGCGTTTTTTCATCTCGCAGATTTGGTGCAGAAAATAATGCGCAGCATGTCAATTCTTTCAGCGTTTTTGCAGCTTTTTTTTCCACATTGAATTAAATTTGAAAAACGCAGGTAAAAACACATGAAAAAAACACAAGGCAAAAATGTACGTTTTCCCGCTATGTTTTCCCTGCCAAAAGATGCAGAAATTTCTGCAACCAAATAACATGTGCACACAGCCTTATAGTTTTGTTGTTAACCAAAAAGCAACATGACATCTTGCTTTAACCAGATCTGGTATTCATTAATGATTTCACTGTGCTCATACTTTAACCTCATACTTACACTCAGACACGTAATGGTTGTATTCACATGTTGGGAGACTGAGACCGAAACTGTCAAGATGGAAGGGTAATACATCGTAAAGATCAGATCCAATATGGATCAACAGTAGAGCGTTGGAATTTTACAGATACATTGCAATTCTTAACGTAAGAAAGCTATCTTTAATGTTGTAAATATTAATATAGTCAGACCTGCTGTGTCAAAACGTGCCCCTTAGATCCCAGTCTTAGCCTCTCACCTTATTATATAATATCTCACAAACCAGCTATAATATAATAATATTTATTCACTTATAT
Organism: Anomaloglossus baeobatrachus; assembly: GCF_048569485.1. Lineage (NCBI taxonomy): Eukaryota > Metazoa > Chordata > Amphibia > Anura > Aromobatidae > Anomaloglossus > Anomaloglossus baeobatrachus. The sequence continues at coordinate 87,636,281 of NC_134357.1, read as the reverse complement.
AGCACTATTAATTCCATAGCGCTTTACATCAGCAACACTGTCCCCATTGAGGCTCACAATCTAAATTCCCTATCTCTATGTCTTTGGAATGTGGGAGTGTAGCGCCCCTGAGCAACTCAGGGCACTACAAGGAACTGCATCCTCTTGGGGATGCAGGACCTACCCCTTGGGACCTGGAGTACTAGTGCCGATACCACCAAAGCGCAACCATAATCCTAGTTCTCCACTCCACACCGGGCATAGAGGGTTAACCATGTAAGGAGATGGTCACCATGAAAAAGAGTCCCTGGGATTAGCCAGCCTAGTGGGACGGGTCAGCAGTCAGTAGAGAGGAGAGAGACGTGTGGCACACAGGAGAGGTGTGCGGACGTACCTGAGCTGGGTCACTGCAGCAGTGACCCAGGGGCACAGGAGAGAGGTTGCCAGGTCAGGTACCGGAGATGCCGCTGGGACCGGAGCACGCACGGGGCACAGGCCCTAGATCAGGCGCCAGTTCTACACGGCTTCATAACTACCTGCCCGGTGAGGACACCTTCACGGACTTCACCGAACCAAATAATCCGGGGGCATCAGCAGTAAACTAGGATTGGGGTTCGGACACTTACCTCCCCAGAGGGTCCGCACTGCCCGCCATACGAAGAAGGAGACTGTACCCTAAAAGGGACAGTCCGGCCCCAAACGCTCCCCACTACGGGGGCCCAACCAACAGAGAGTGCCGGGGACAGAGCAACCTGGGTCACTATATTGGCACTGTTACTCTACAGGATCTGAACCAGCAACTCCTGGGTCCAAGTGAGTAGAGACTGTTAAAGACAACCTGGTGTGAGCTCCGTTATTATCCCTCATCATCTCCCAGGCACTGTCCTACATGCAGAGGGCCTAACACCATTGCTGCAATCACCACCAGCTCTGGGAGTACCCACATTTAGCAGCGGCGGTTTTCTATCCTTAACCGCAACCCGCAGGTGGCACCACATGACATTAAAGGCCACTTTACACGCAGCGACATCGCTAAAGCGATGTCGTTGGGGTCACGCAATTCGTGACACACATCCGGCCGCTTTAGCGATGTCGTTGCATGTGACACCTACGTGCGATCGAAAATGGTCTCAAAATCGTGCAAAATCGTTTATCGTTGACATGCTCCCCTATTCCTAAAAATTGTTGCTGCTGCAGGTACGATGTTGTTCGTCGTTCCTGCGGCAGCACACATCGCTAAGTGTGACACCGCAGGAACGAGGAACCTCACCTTACCTGCGGCCGCCGGCAATGAGGAAGGAAGGATGTGGGCGGGACGTTACATTCCGCTCATCTCCGCCCGCCCGCTTCAATTGGGTGGCTGGTTAGTGACATCGCTGTGACGCTGAACGAACCGCCCCCTTAAAGAGGAGGCTTTTCGCCGGTCACAGCAACGTCACTAGGCAGGTAAGTAGTGTGACGGGTCAGAGCGATTTTGTGGTCCACAGTCAGTGATTTGCCCTTGACGCACAAACGATGGGGGCGGGTACGCACGCTAGCGATCTCGCTAGCGTGTAAAGCAGCCTTAACTCTTATCTCCCCTGTAAATATTCCCCTTTTACAAAAGAAGCCCGGGACTGGGCAACAGCCACCATAGTGACATTCTTGTTTGCAACCGGAGGAAACTGAATTACCCAGAGGAAACCCACACAAACAGGGTGAGAACATACAAACTCCTTGCAGATGTTGGCCTTAGTGGGATGTGAACCCACGTCCCCAGTGCTTGCAGCAACAGTACTAACCACTGAGCCACCGTGCCACTCTTAATCTTATACTTTGCAGTGATGAGAGGCATTAACCCAAAACACAGTGTCTGCAAATTGAGATTCTAGTTTGGCTTATACATCTTAAAGTCATGTAGCAATGCTCGTTTAAAGGGTTGATATTACCTTTTTGGATTGCTACTTCCAATAGGTGGCACTAGAGTTCAGGTCCTCTTCCTGTCTGAAGAGGCAATTTATATATTAATATTAGTCAATAAAAGATAACAGGATTATACAGCCATTTTGACATAAATTGTCAAAGTAAGCACATCAGTTTGATATACAGTTAGGTCCAGAAATATTTGGACAGTGACACAAGTTTTGTTATTTTAGCTGTTTACAAAAACATGTTCAGAAATACAATTATATATATAATATGGGCTGAAAGTGCACATTCCCAGCTGCAATATGAGAGTTTTCACATCCAAATCAGAGAAAGGGTTTAGGAATCATAGCTCTGTAATGCATAGCCTCCTCTTTTTAAAGGGACCAAATGTAATTGGACAAGGGACTCTAAAGGCTGCAATTAACTCTGAAGGCGTCTCCCTCGTTAACCTGTAATCAATGAAGTAGTTAAAAGGTCTGGGGTTGATTACAGGTGTGTGGTTTTGCATTTGGAAGCTGTTGCTGTGACCAGACAACATGCGGTCTAAGGAACTCTCAATTGAGGTGAAGCAGAACATCCTGAGGCTGAAAAAAAAGAAAAAATCCATCAGAGAGATAGCAGACATGCTTGGAGTAGCAAAATCAACAGTCGGGTACATTCTGAGAAAAAAGGAATTGACTGGTGAGCTTGGGAACTCAAAAAGGCCTGGGCGTCCACGGATGACAACAGTGGTGGATGATCGCCGCATACTTTCTTTGGTGAAGAAGAACCTGTTCACAACATCAACTGAAGTCCAGAACACTCTCAGTGAAGTAGGTGTATCTGTCTCTAAGTCAACAGTAAAGAGAAGACTCCATGAAAGTAAATACAAAGGGTTCACATCTAGATGCAAACCATTCATCAATTCCAAAAATAGATAGGCCAGAGTTAAATTTGCTGAAAAACACCTCATGAAGCCAGCTCAGTTCTGGAAAAGTATTCTATGGACAGATGAGACAAAGATCAACCTGTACCAGAATGATGGGAAGAAAAAAGTTTGGAGAAGAAAGGGAACGGCACATGATCCAAGGCACACCACACCCTCTGTAAAACATGGTGGAGGCAACGTGATGGCATGGGCATGCATGGCTTTCAATGGCACTGGGTCACTTGTGTTTATTGATGACATAACAGCAGACAAGAGTACAGATGGACAATGACTCCAAGCATACATCCAAAGCTACCCAGGAGTTCATGAGTGTAAAAAAGTGGAACATTCTGCAATGGCCAAGTCAATCACCAGATCTTAACCCAATAGAGCATGCATTTCACTTGCTCAAATCCAGACTTAAGACGGAAAGACCCACAAACAAGCAAGACCTGAAGGCTGCGGCTGTAAAGGCCTGGCAAAGCATTAAGAAGGAGTAAACCCAGCGTTCGGTGATGTCCATGGGTTCCAGACTTAAGGCAGTGATTGCCTCCAAAGGATTCGCAACAAAATATTGAAAATAAAAATATTTTGTTTGGGTTTGGTTTATTTGTCCAATTACTTTTGACCTCCTAAAATGTGGAGTGTTTGTAAAGAAATGTGTACAATTCCTACAATTTCTATCAGATATTTTTGTTCAAACCTTCAAATTAAACGTTACAATCTGCACTTGAATTCTGTTGTAGAGGTTTCATTTCAAATCCAATGTGGTGGCATGCAGAGCCCAACTCGCGAAAATTGTGTCACTGTCCAAATATTTCTGGACCTAACTGTAGGTGTAGAGTTTCTTGAGGTGAAAAATATATTACGATGGAGAAAGATATTTCGGAGAAGAAGAGTGAAAAGCTCGATGATCACGGCCGGTGCACACTGCATGGGACAGCCGGTCACGATCATCGAGGGATCTATGTGCCTGTGGACTGGAAGAAGCAGGTAAGAGGACACTCCAGGAACAGAGGACACTCCAGGAACAGAGGACAGGGGAGAATTTTTTTTTTGTTTGTATGGGAACAACGGCATAATAGGGTACAAGACAGAGACGGAATGAGGACAATACTAAAGGATGGGCACATTACTATGAGGAACATTACTACAGGATGAGGCACATCACTACAGGGCACATGCATGGCCACATTACTATAGGGGACAATATGGCCACATTACTACAGGGCACAAGGATGGGGCACATTATTACAGGAGACAAGGATGGGGCACATTACATTTTATTGGTATATATTTTTATTTTTGAAATTTACCAGTAGCTGCTGCATTTCTCACCCTAGGCTTATACTCGAGTCAAATAAGTAGTCGAGTAGCCTCGACTTATACTCAGGTTGGCTTATACTCGAGTATATATGATAATTAAATCATCACCCAAATTTAGGAATAGTAATAATAATGGTTATGATTAAGGGCATTAAGCCAGAAACGCGTTAACCACGACTATGCCATGTCTGTACTGCACTGAATAAATCACCTGGTCACTCAGCAGGATCGCTTTCCTTCATTTTCTCATTGCTGCGGCCAGGGCAGGGCCGGATCCGTGTCTGAGGTGCGGTGAGGTCAGACGTGGGTGAGCTGGATTCCATTACAAGCTGCATTTCTCACCCTAGGCTTATACTCGAGTCAAATAAGTAGTCGAGTAGCATCGACTTATACTCAGGTTGGCTTATACTCGAGTATATACGATAATTAAATCATCACCCAAATTTAGGAATAGCTGAAGTTTTTATTTAAAAAGTTTTGCACTATATCTAAAAACCCATTTTCCATCTTTTTCTTTATATTTTTAGACTAGATGTTGATTTTCTATCACTTCTTCTGCAGCCATAATGTCGGCATAATATAGGAATTACAGTAATGGGAACCTGGAACAAGGAAAAAGCTTTACACGATATGAATAGTCTGATAAGATAATAATGAGAAGTAAAGTAAAAAGCAGATTTTGAGCAAAAAGTCACACCCTTATGTAACGCATACGACGACCTTCAAATGACAAGTGAGATATCATTTTTATATATAGCTTCCTGCTTTGGTTGCTTGAAATCCTGGATTATCTCTAATGCCAGCTGTTTCTAGAAGATATTCTGTTGTTTTTATTAAACCTTTCTTTTCAATTAAAGTCGATAACGCTGAACTAATGGCTGCTTTAAAGTGTTTAAAACAACAAATGGAGTACAGTCTCTATTTCCTGCATAAGACTCCTTGCTAGATACACTATCGAGAGACTATTCTGCTTATGTTGGCGTTTTATCCCCAGTCTATTAATTAGACATTCAGACTCCAGTAGTAAAAACACATTCATTGATATGTATTAAAATGACAAAAGAAAGAAGCAAAGGTCCTTGTCATTTTATGCATTCATTTCCCATTTTAAGTTTAGATTTTATTGGGAATATAAATTTATCCATAGAATATGTAAAGTGCATTGTATTCTTCTGACCTGGATATGATATGCCTTTTCAAGCCAAGAAGTATAATAGGACTGCTGACAAAACAAATTTTGTTAGAGTATAAAATAATGTAAAGGTAATGGCAAAACCAGTAGCGATTTCTACTAAGCCCTAATGAAGAGTGAATTACTTTTGAATTTCTCAAAAAAATTAATATTCACCAAACCCAAAATTTTTGCTCGAATCAAGTGAGATAGCCACCATTTTCTTTGATTTATTACTTCCAGTGACTGGAGATGTGATGCTGGTGAGGTGTGAATATTTTTTTCCTTTAATCTTTCCATTTAAAATGCTTGAGATCAGGAGAGATATTGGAGCATACTAAACTGATTTTGTCAATAACTGGCTGTAGTACCCGGCGTTGCTCGGGATAGCAACTAAAGCGGGCTTTACACGCAACAACATCGCTAACAAGATGTCATTGGGGTCACGGAATTCGTGACGCACATCCGGCCTCGTTAGTGACGTCGTTGCGTGTGACACCGCAGGAACGATTAAAAATACTCACCAAATCGTTGATTGTTGTCCAGTCGTTGTAATCCCGATTATCGTTGCTGTTGCAGGATGATGGTTGTTCGTCGTTCCTGCGGCAGCACACATCGCTATGTGTGACACCGCAGGAACGAGGAACATCACCGTACCTGTGGCCGCCCGCAATGAGGACGGAAGGAGGTGCGGGATGTTCGGCCCGCTCATCTCCGCCCCTTTGCTTCTTTTGGGCAGCCACTTAGTGACGTCGCTGTGACGCCGAACGATCCGCCCCCTTAGAAAGGAGGCGGTTCGCTGGCCACAGCAACATTGCTTGCCAGGTAAATATGTGTGACGGGTGTAAGCGATGTTGTGCGCCACAGGCAGCGATTTGCCCGTGACGCACAACCGACGGGGGTGGGTGCTTTCACCAGCGACATCGCTAGCGATGTCGGTGTGTGTAAACCCCGCTTAAGTCTCTCTCTCTCTTTCTCTCCCCTACTCTCTCCCTCTCACCATCAAAATCATAGTAACTCACACGAAAGCTTCTTATATTAAGAATGTCCTTCATTGACTAAAGCAATCAGATCGCCTATTAATGATCTATAGCAAAATAGAAGCAGAGCTGTGATTGGATGCTATAGGCTATCTGTTAAATATCCAGTATAACTGTCAAAATAGCCGATATATTACTTCAATATACAAACAGTAAGTCATTTTCTTGTGAATAACTGTAAAGAGCGGGGTTAAAATTTCCCCTCAAACCATAGTCTATGGCATTCTCTCAGTCAATTGAGGTGTTTGTGCAAAATGTCATGATTGTAAATGCAACGGTGCAGATTCCTTTAACGGACATATGTAGCGCCCCTGACTATATCGGGGTGCTACAGGGAACTGCATCCTCTCCCCAGGGTGCAGGGCCTACCCCCCATGGTTGCAGATTCCCAACAAACGGTGTCAGTCCCATCAGCACCACAAATCCCAACTACACTCCACACCATGACCAGTCAGACACACCAGTGGGTTGGTCTAGCTGGAAAAGGGCCGTCCACCTAGGGGTCAGGCAGACTGGTGGGATGGACAAAAGAGAGACAAGTGTCAGCTCTCAAAGAGAGAGGAGCTGAAGTGGTAGCTCCCAGAGAGCTAGCCAGAGCGACTGCTGTTGGGTTGCAGACGGTGGTCCGGGACCGGAGGAGTCTGGGAGCGGTTGTAGAGACGTTGGACAGGGGTGTAACGGACGTAGTCTTGGAGGACTGTCGGCACCACAGAGACCCAACAGAACGGACCGATTCCGAGCACAACGGGGTACAGAACCCTAGGTGAGGAACCGATTCAACGTCCTGATAATTAACCTGGGAGGGAGAGTACCTTCACGGACTTCCCTGAGAGCTCAGAGGTTGAGGGCATCTGCACAACTAGGGGGACAGGGTTTTCAGCCAAAAGCAGCCCACTGAGGTCCCAAGTGCCAGCCCTCAAGAGCACAGCTACACTACACATAGTGAGCGGGGCCCCAACATCTTCAAGTCACGGGGCCATCAACAGACAACTAAATTGTGTACAGAAGCAGGATCCGGATCACTAAGTGACACCATTGGGAGCGGATATTTGGATGAGCTCCCCACTGCGGCAGCGGTACTCAGAGACTTTGGTTTACCTACGATGTGTGTGCCTACTTTCTAAACCTCATCCTGCACCATGACTACCTGCAGTGAGTACCCTGATCCCAGCACCCTGTCCTCCAAAACAACCAACACCTCGAGCCCGGGGCCTTCCCTACCTGTGGAGGGACTGACACCTTGCTGCTCCCCACCATCCGCCCCGGTCCTCTCCCCAGCAGCGGCGGTACTCCCATTACCGCAACCCGCAGGTGGTGTCACGAACTCTTGCCTTGTAAATATCCCCCCATTTTATCAAATGTCCGCTAAACCCAGGGTTCGGGGACCATCGAGCCATAGTAATCCCGGATCCGAGCAGCTCGCCTGCCGCCGGGGCAGCACACATACATACATACATACACTCAGCATTATATATTTGACTAACTGTAGTACCTTGTGTTTCCCAGTATGATAACCTAGTGCATCTCTCCCTCTCGCCTACTCTCTCACTCTATCTCCCTCCCTCCCTCTGTTTGTCTGTATGCCTCACTCTCTGTCTCTCTGTCTGTGTCTCTCTCTATCTCTCTGTCTGTCTCTGTCTGTCTTTCATTGATTGCTTCTTTGTCTGTCCCTCTGTATGTTTCACTGTCTCTCTGTGTCTCTCTCGGTCTGTCTCACTGTCTGTCTCTCTCTCTGTCAGTCTCCCTCTCTGTCTGTCTCGCAGTTTCTTTCTCTCCGTCTGTCTGTCTGTCTCTCTTCCCCTTTCTCTGTCTCTGTCTGTCTCTCTGTATCTGCCTCTCTCTCTATCTCGCTGTCTGTATCTGTTTCTCTCCCTCTGTCTTTATCTCTGTGTCTCTGTATCTCTCTCTGTCTCTGTCTGTCTTTCTCTCTCTCTCCCTGAGTCAAATGAGGGGTCTATGAAAAATTTTGTGATTGTAAATGCGACGGTGCTGATACCTTTGGCGGACATATACACATACATACAGTCATATGAAAACGTTTGGGCACCCCTATTAATGTTATTCTTTTTTCTTTATAACAATTTGGGTTTTTGCATCAGCTATTTCAGTTTCATATATCTAATAACTGATGGACTGAGTAATATTTCTGGATCGAAATGAGGTTTATTGTACTAACAGAAAATGTGCAATCCGCATTTAAACAAAATTTGAGCGATGCAAAAGTATGGGCACCCTTATCAATTTCTTGATTTGAACACTCCTAACTACTTTTTACTGACTTACTAAAGCACTAAATTGGTTTTGTAACCTCATTGAGCTTTGAACTTCATAGGCAGGTGTATCCAATCATAAGAAAAGGTATTTAAGGTGGCCATTTGCAAGTTGTTCTCCTATTTGAATCTCCTATTAAGAGTGGCATCATGGGCTCCTCAAAACAACTCTCAAATGATCTGAAAACAAAGATTATTCAACATAGTTGTTCAGGGGAAGGATACAAAAAGTTATCTCAGAGATTTAAACTGTCAGTTTCCACTGTGAGGAACATAGTAAGGAAATGGAAGAACACAGGTACAGTTCTTGTTATGTCCAGAAGTGGCAGGCCAAGAAAAATATCAGAAAGGAAGAGAACAAGAATGGTGAGAACAGTCAAGGACAATCCACAGACCACCTCCAAAGACCTGCAGCATCATCTTGCTGCAGATGGTGTCAATGTGCATCGGTCAACAATACAGCGCACTTTGCAGAAGGAGAAGCTGTATGGAAGAGTGATGCGAAAGAAGCCGTTCTGCAAGCACGCCACAAACAGAGTTGCCTGAGGTATGTAAAAGCACATTTGGACAAGCCAGTTACATTTTGGAAGAAGGTCCTGTGGACTGATGAAACAAAGATTGAGTTGTTTGGTCATACATAAAGGCGTTATGCATGGAGGCAAAAAAAACACGGCATTCCAAGAAAAGCATTTGCTACCCACAGTAAAATTTGGTGGAGGTTCCATCATGCTTTGGGGCTGTGTGGCCAAAGCCGGCACCGGTAATCTTGTTAAAGTTGAGGGTCGCATGGATTCAACTCAGTATCAGCAGATTCTTGACAATAATGTGCAAGAATCAGTGACGAAGTTGAAGTTACGTAGGGGATGGATATTTCAGCAAGACAATGATCCAAAACACCGCTCCAAATCTACTCAGACATTCATGCAGAGGAACAATTACAATGTTCTGGAATGGCCATCCCAGTCCCCAGACCTGAATATCATTGAACATCTGTGGGATGATTTGAAGCGTGCTGTTCATGCTTGGCGACCATCAAACTTAACTGAACTGGAATGGTTTTGTAAACAAGAATGGTCAAATATACCTTCATCCAGGATCCAGGAACTCATTAAAAGCTACAGGAAGCGACTAGAGGCTGTTATTTGTGCAAAAGGAGGATCTACAAAATATTAATGTCACTTTTATGTTGAGGTGCCCATACTTTTGCACTGGTCAAATTTTGTTTAAATGCGGATTGCACATTTTCTGTTAGTACAATAAACCTTATTTCAATCCAGAAATATTACTGAGTCCATCAGTTATTAGATATATGAAACTGAAATAGCTGTTGCAAAAACCCAAATTGTTATGAAGAAAAAAGGTTAACATTAATAGGGGTGCCCAAACTTTTTCATATGACTGTATATACACACTCAGCTTTATATATTAGATTTGATGTGCATAGAATTTCCCAGTCAAATTCTAGCAAATCTTATTAATCAAATTTCATCAGATTTGCTCATCATTATTTAGCCGAAAAACGAGAATTAAATATTTTTTGATAAACATAATTGAAAAAAAGTGATTTAATAATGCAGAGTTATCATTCTTGATTTACTGTATTTGGTTAGGTAATCATATGTACACAACGTCATATGGTAAAGACTAAAAAACTTGGAACTTCTTTTGTCTCAACAATTAAAGGGATTCTGTCAGCAGCTTTTTCCTTCCTCATCAGAGAGTATGCTGTAGGCAACGAGACTCTGAATCCAATCATGTATCACTTAGATTACTGGTTTCTGTTGTTCTGACAGAATCAGAGTTTTTAGATTTAGCAAAGTAGCAGAGCTAAATGAGCTTCCTCCTCCACACCAGGCTCTCTGTAGAGATTTTACATTGACAGTGAAGTGTCAATCAGGGGAGGGGGTGTGCCGGACTGCCCTGCATGTGAAATTGTAGTCCAACAATGATAAACAATAGTTGATAAAGTATTTAGTTTAGTAACCAACAGCACACAGCCTGATAAGAGAGGTATAGTTAATTTTTGTTTTTTACCCCTACAGCATGCTATCCTCAGATTACACAGCAAAAACCTGCTGACAGATTCCCTTTAATAATACAAGTACAAATAATACAATGGAAATCAAACAATCACTTCATTCACATGAAATTGCATACAGAATTTAGTGAATTTTATTCAGATCTATACATATGTGATCTGATTATTCAGCATACTTGCCAACTCTCCCTGAGTCTCCTGGAAAAAGGGAAGACCCTCAGGCCTTTTGGATAAGTTGACAAGTCTCCTGTGCACTGGAAAAAGCCTTCAGAGACCTCCCGACAGCAACATTTTCAGAAGGTTCTTTGTGTGTGACACATGGATTTACCATCATCAATGCAAATCAGTGACCTAGCATGGGGAACGGGGACACAGGCAGTTGATGCATGCCAAAGTCTTTTGGGGTATAAAATCCCCCCTCCCTTTTCCAACTATGAAATGAGCTTCTCCAGCAAGTACCTCTTATTCATATAGCATTGCAGTGACTACTCATCCAGCACTGCATATGCAGAGCACAGTAGTCTATACAAACTTGTCATCACGTTTTGTGCTCTACATTACCAGCAATCAAGATGACAAAGTTCTTTATTTTACAGACAGAGCTTGTGATTTTGTTAGCTGCCTGTTTGCTGCCTATGCAGAGTGCAGCAGTACCTCAACTGCTGCACTCTACAGAAGATTAACAGCTAATGAAGGAAAACAGTAATGAATCATTTGCTCTGTACTGCACATGACTTAGTATCTTCATTCATTACTCAAAGCTGCTATTTAGCTTTTATACTTTTTTAACTCTTAGGACCAAATTTAGGCTTAAAATAAAATATAGTAATTAAAATACAATACTTTTGCTTAAGGGATAAGGCGTTCAATACTATGGTGAAATGGACTTTGGGAGTGCTAAGGAATAGGAGGTGCAAACTACTTGCCATGCACTGTGTACTGACAACCCATGTTACGCTACTAATCTAAATTCAAATGCATTTGCAGTCATGAAATCTTTTTAATTAAATCTAGACAAAAAAACACTATGCCACTCTAAGGCCGAAAACACACTTCCGCATAAAAAACGTACGTGTGACACGGTCCGTTTTTCGGGTCCGTGTTCCTTTTTTTATGGGTGTTTCTCCGGTACGTTTGTCATCTGTGTGATGGCATATGCTATCCGTGTGTGCGTGTAAAATGTCCGTATGTGCGTGTAAAATGTACGTGTATGTGTACGTGGAATATCTGTGTGTGTGATGTAATATGTCGTTGATACATGTCAGCTGACAGCAGACAGAGTTGCGTGATGAGAATGAACTCGGGTGAACTTCACCCGACTTCATTTTCATACCGCGGCTGTCTGTGTGGCGTCATGATTAGCAGTCACCCGTGAAGGACTCACCGGTGACCGCTAATCCCCTGAGTGACTGAATTGAGCAGCGCGATTAGTGCTCAGGTTACCCGCGGCTAGCTGGACCCCCCCGAGACCGCAACTCACCTGTGACTTCATCGCTGTCACTCGGGCGACTTGCGGTCACAGGTGGAGGATCCAGTGGTGTCCGCGAGTAACCTGAGTGACAGCTCAGCTGATCGCGCTACTCACCTCAGTTGCTGCGTGGAGGTGACAGGAGCTACGGTGTTCTTCTGCAGCTTCTGTCACCTTCATGTAGCTGAGCTGGAAGCGACGCGGGACCTCCGTGGATTACGCCGGACATGGATGGGTATTTGGGGCATAAAAAATTGGTGAACGAGGGTATTTCTTATTGTTTATTATTTCAAATGAAGGATTTTTTCACTGTGTGTGTTTATTAACTTTAACTTGCCGGTTAATCATTGGGGGTGTCTCATAGACGCCTGCAATGATTAATTTTGGACTTATTGGCAGCTATGGGCTGCCATTAACTCCTTATTACCCCGATTGCCAACGCACCAGGGCAAATCGGGAAGAGCCGGGTGGAGTCCCAAACAGGGCTGTGGAGTTGGAGTCGGAGTCATGGAGTCGGAGTCGGAGCTCTTTTTGGTGGAGTCGGAGTCGGTATAAAATGCACCAGTAAAGAATAAGCTGGGCTCACTACTATAAACCTGGTGCTCGGGGGAAAAATAGTCCATATACAATTAGAGAACCCCGGCACACAGTATGGAAGGAGAAAGACAGTCAATGATTCTTGTTGTATGTTCTAGTATTTCCTCCGGTCTTAACCGTTTCACTGCCAATATAGCCCTCTTTTCCCTACATTCTATTGGGCAGTTAATTCACTGCCTGGACATGGAATGCATCGGATTTTTTTTATTTAAATCGGATTTTTTTCAATAAACTGCTTTTTGAGGAAAATATTTTACCATCCAAAGGTTCTTCCATCATGAGAGAAAGCTGAGTTGTTTAACTCAGTAGAATAAAGGCTGTATATGTGTAACATTCACAATGCCATGCTCTTCCAGAGGTTTCTGTAGGATTAGTGGGCAGTTTCTCTCCTATATTATCACAGACGCTCGCTTTACTTACGCAGTTCTCAAAACTGAATTTGACTCCGCAGAGGTCCCAGCCTCTTCTTCACGGCAAAAATATTACAACATGAACAGAGTTGAGAAAAAGACCTTAATCCTATTGTTCTACAAACCTATGAATACAGAATCAACCCCTTCAGTGCCAAGTCCAAGAAGTTAGACAATATGTTTCTGATTGTTTGGAGTGGAATAGATCTGTACAACACAAGAAGAATGTGAATCTAAGTGTGAGGAGGAGGAAGGACAAGCAGACAAGAAAATGAAAGTGAAACTTTGAGCACAATACTGCAGCATAGCCACAGACAGACAAGTCTGGATCTGTTTTTGTGTATGATCTGAGGTTTATTACATTCTTTCCTTATAATGGCAGCAGGCCGTAAAAGAGACCCAGTTTGGGAATATTTTAATGAAGCTCCTTCGCCTATCGGTAAGACAGGCATGCGTGCAAAATGCAAACGATGCAACAAAGAGATGCAAGGCCTGGTGGCGCGAATGAGGCAACGTCATGAGAAGTGCAGTGATGAAGATGACCAAAGAAACACTTCTGAACAGGCAGGATCTTCAGGTTGGTAAACATTTTTATTGAATCCTATTTCTAAAGACTGAACTGTCATGTGTGAGAAAAATTATATTTCTTATTATTACTGCATGTTACTGTCATTTGGTACAGTTATGAAGAAAAACAAATATTCCTTTTGGGGCAGGGGCAGTGATGTGTTGTGTACAATAAGCAGAAATTGTATAATAAACAATAAAATAACAGCATTGACTTTTTTTGTTTAGGGGAATTCATGGATTCTGGAAACTATCCACCTCCAAGATCACCATCATCCTGTTCTACAGTTTCAGAGTTATCCATCCAGGATAGTGCTTCATTAGCAGCAGCAGCATCATCAGACACCCACAGCCACATATCACCATCACCCAAAAGGAAGAAAAAACCTTTACCTCCTGGAACCACCATAGATAGGTTTGTGATAAGAACTAGCAGATTAGAAAAAGAGTTGATTGATGAAAAAATTGCCCGGTTTATTTATGCAACGAACTCTTTTTTCCGTCTGACTGAGAACCCACATTTCATTAATATGGTTCAGTCACTGAGACCAGGATACAGTCCACCCAGCAGAGCTGATGTTGCAGGGAAACTGCTGGATCAAGTGTATGACAGAGAAATGGAGCAATGTGCAACAGCTCTGGAGGGTAAAATTGTTAACCTAAGTATTGATGGGTGGAGTAATGTCCACGATGATCCTATTGTATGTGCTTGTATAACAACAGAAGAAGGTAAAGTCTTCCTTGCACAAACAACTGATACGTCAGGAAATGCACACACAACAGAATACTTACAAGAAGTGGCAGTAAAAGCTATAACGACATGTGAACAAAAATTCAAATGTCTAGTACGCAGTTTGGTCACTGATAATGCTGCAAACGTATCCAAGATGAGAAGAGATTTAGAAGAGCAGGGAGGGAATACAAAGCTGCTAATAACATATGGTTGCAGTGCTCATTTGCTGCACCTCTTAGCCAAAGACTTAAGTGTTCCAGAAATAAAGGCTAATGTTGTTGAAATTGCTAAATACTTCTATAATAATCATTTTGCTGCAGCAGCTCTGAAAAGGATGGGTGGAACCAAGCTAACGCTCCCACAAGATGTTAGATGGAACTCTGTGGTGGACTGTTTTGAGCAGTATATCAAAAACTGGCCTATTCTGATGACACTTTGTGAAGAAAATCGAGATAAAATAGATGGCACTGTCACGGCCAAAATCCTCAACATTGGGCTTAAGAGAAATGTTGAACATATGCTGAGCTTCCTGAAACCCATCTCTCAAGCTTTAAACAAAATACAGAAAAATAGCTGTTTTATTGCGGATGTGTTGAAATTTGGAAGGAACTGAGTGAACACTTAAAAACAGAACTACACATGGACAAAATTAAATTACAAGCAGTAAACAAACGAATGGGACAAGCACTGACTCCAGCTCATTTTTTGGCAAATATTGTCATTATTCAATATCAGGGTCAAAACCTAAGTGCTGAGGAAGAGGAGTTAGCTATGACATGGGTATCCAGCAATCATCCATCTTTAATGCCAACTATAATAAACTTCAGAGCTAAGGGGTAACCATTCAAGAAATATATGTTTGCTGAAGATATTTTAAGGAAGGTCACACCAGTAAACTGGTGGAAGTCACTTAAGCGCTTGGATTTAGAGACTGTTCAAGTAATGAGTTCACTTTTAACAGCAGTAGCTTCTTCTGCAGGCGTTGAAAGAATATTCTCTTCCTTTGGACTCATTCATTCTAAATTGAGAAATTGGTTGGGACCCAATAAAGCAGGAAAGCTTGTTTTTCTTTTCCAGATTATGAATAGGAACAAAGAAGAAGATGATGATGATGAAGATGACGACAAGTGAGCTACAGAGGACAGCAGGGACAGTAGTATTTAAGTTTTTCATGTGTCGGCTGGGCTGGCAATCTAAGTTTCTTAAAATATATATATATTTTGTTTAGCCAAATTAGTTAACCAACATGGATGTTTGTTTAACCCCTTAGTGACGGAGCTAATTTTCACCTTAATGACCAGACCAAATTTTGCAATTCTGACCAGTGTCACTTCATGAGGTTATAACTCTGGAACGCTTCAACGGATCCTGGTGATTTTGAGATTGTTTTTTCGTCACATATTGGACTTCATGTTAGTACCAAATTTAGGACAATATTTTTTGCGTTTATTTATAAAAAAAATTGAATTTTGGCAAAAATTTTGAAAATTTAGCAATTTTCAACTTTTGAATTTTTATACCGTTAAACCAGAGATTTCTGTGACAAAAAATAGTTAATAAATAGTAAATAAACATTTCCCACATGTCTACTTAACATCAGCACAATTTTGGAAACAAATTTTTTTTTTGTTAGGAAGTTAGAGGGGTTCAAAGTTTATCAGCAATTTCTCATTTTTACATCAATATTTACAAAACCATTTTTTTAGGGACCACATCACATTTGAAGTGACTTCAACAGGCCTAGATGACAGAAAATACCCACAAGTGACACCATTCTAAAAACTGCACCCCCCAAAGTACTCAAAACCGCATTCAAGAAGTTTATTAACCCTTCAGGTGCTTCACATGAACAAAAGCAATGTGGAATGAAAAAAAGCAAAAATTAAATTTTACCTAAAAATGTTGCTCTAACCCAAATTTATTCACTTTTAGAAGAAATAACACAACAAAATGGACCCCAAAACTTGTTCCCCACTTTCTTATGAGCGCGCCGATACCCCACATGTGGTCAGAAACCTCTGTTTGGACAAATGAGAGGGCTCGGAACAGAAGGAGCAATATTTGAATTTTGGAAAGCAAATTTGGCTGAAATAGATTGCGGGCACCATGTTGCATTTACAGGTCCGCTAAGGTACCTAAACAGAAGAAACCCCTCACAAGTGACGCCATTTTGGAAACTAGACCCCTCAAGGCTTCTATCTAGGGGTATAGTGAGCATTTTAGATCCACAGGTACTTCACAGATTTTGTTAACGTTACGTTGTCATATTGAAAATTTTAATAATTTTCTCAAAAATGTTGCTTTAGCATCAATTTTCTCACTTTTTCAAGAGTTAATTCCAAAAATTTGACCTCAAGGTTTGTTAACCACTTTTTTACGAGCGCGGTGATACCTCACATGTGGTCTGAAACCTTTGTTTGGACAAATGGGAGGGCTTGGAACGAAAGGAGCAATATTTGAATTTTGGAAAGGAAATTTGGCTGAAAAAGATTGCGGGCACCATGTCGCATTTGGAGGTCCCCTAAGGTACCTAAACAGCAGAAACCCCGCACAAGTGACCCCATTTTGGAAACTAGGCCCCTCAAGGAATTTATCTAGATATTTGGTGAGTACCCTGAAACCCCAGGTGCTTCACAGAATCTTATAACGTTGAGCCATGAAAATAAAAAAAATAATTTTTTACCACAAAATTGTTATTTCAACCAGGTAGCTTTTTTTCACAAGGGTAACAGGAAAAAAAAATCACCATGAAATGTATTGTGCAATTTCTCCTGAGTTTGGCGATACCTTATATGTGGTGGAAATCAACTGTTTGGGCGCATGACAGGGCTCGGAAGGGAAGGAGCGCCATTTGACTGCAAAATTGGCTGGAATCAATAGCGGACGCTATGTTGCATTAGGAGAGCCCCTGAGGTGCCTATACAGTGAAGCTCCCCAACATGTGGCCCCATGTTGGAAAATAGACCCCTGAAGGAATTTATCTAAATGTTTGGTGAGTACCCTGAACCCTCAGGTGCTTCACAGAAGTTTATAATGTTGAGCTGTGAAAATAAAAAAAATACATTTTTACCACAAAATTGTTACTTCAACCAGGTAGCTTTTTTTTTTACAAGTGTAAAAGGAAAAAAATCAGCATAAAATTTATTGTGCAATTTCTCCTGAGTATGCTGATACCTTATGTGTGATGAAAATCAACTGTTTGGGTGCACAGCAGGGCTCGGAAGGGAAGGAGCGCCATTTGACTGCACAATTGGCTGGAATCATTAGCGGACGCTATGTTGCATTTGGAAAGCCCCTAAGGTGCCTAAACAGTGGAGGTTTCCCACAAGTGACCCCATTCTGGAAACAAGACACCTCAAGGCTTTTATCTAGGTGTATACTGAGCAGTTTGAATCCAAGAGTACTTCACAGAATTTGATAAGCTTAGGTTGCCATATTGAAAATTTTCATTTTTTTCACAAAAATGTTGCTTTAGCATCATATTTCTTATTTTTTCAAGAGGCAACAACAAACCGTGGACCCCACAGGTTGTTATCCAATGTCTTATGAGCGAAGGGATACCCCATATGTGGCCAAAAACCTCTGTTTGGATAAATGGGAGGGCTTGGAATGGAAGGAGCACCATTTGAATTCTGGAAAAGTTGAAATAAATTGCGGGCACCATGTCACATTAGCAGGGCCCCTTGGGTACCTATACAGCAGAAACCCCCCACAAGTGACCCCATTTTGGAAACTGGATTTTATTCAGGAGTATAGTAAGCATTTTGAATCCACAGGTACTTCACAAAAATGTTGCTGTAGCAACAAATTTCTCACTTTTAGGCTATGTGGCCATGATTCAGCGACACGGCGTCTAGTACACAGTGTCAACCTTCCTGCAGAGATGTGAGTGTTGTCCACGGGAGAATGCAGCTGCCCATGCCCACGATTTGGGTTCAGGCTGCTGTGGAGCTCTATGCTACCTGCAGAGAACACTCTTGTCTCCGCAGCATAAATTGACATCCTGAGGCTCGGGAAGCTGCACCACAGGTTGGTTTATGCTGTGGAGAAAAGAAGCACAATGGGCACGGGATTTCTAAAAATCCTTCCACTGTGCTTCTACTGCACAACGCAGCGCTATGGATGCAGGGAAAACACCCCCCTGCATATTCTAAGCTGGCACCCTTTAGTGCCTTTCATGTGGCAGTAAAGGGTGCCTAGCCTTGTATTTAGCCCCCAAAAAAATTAATAATTAAAATATACGACGTGGGGTCCCCCCTATTTTTGATAGCCAGCTAGGGTAAAGCAGACAGCTGTAGCCTGCAAACCACAGCTGACAGCTTCAGCTTGGCTGGTGATCAATTTGGAGGGCTCCCCAGGCGTTTTTTTAAAAAAAAAACGTGGGCCCCCCCCCCAAATTAGATCACCAGCCAAGGTGAAGCGGACAGCTGGGGTCTGGTATTCTCAGGGTGGGAAGAGCCATGGTTATTGGACTCTTCCCAGCCTAAAAATAGCAGGCCGCAGCCGCCCCAGAAGTGGCGCATCCATTAGATGCGCCAATCCTGGCGCTTCGCTCCAGCTCATCCTGCGCCCTGGTGCGGTGGCAAACGGGGTAATATACGCGGTTGATACCAGCTGTAATGTCACCTGGCATCAAGCCCTGGGGTTAGTGATGTCACGGCATCTAAACAGATACCCAACATCACTAACCCAGTCAGTAATAGAAAAAAATAAAGACAAAAAAAAAATTTATTTGAAAAAAAAACTCCCCGAAACATTCCTTTTTCACCAATTTATTGAAAATAAATAAATTTCGGTTGCTGTAATCCATTTTGGAAGTCCCTTGGTGACTCTGGACCTTTTAGAATATGGGGGGCACGTTCAGGGAACGTATCCCCCATTTTCTGGAAGAGCAAGCTCTCCATGAGCAGTGTGGGTGCAGTAATCTGAGAATACTGCACTCACACTGCCCCGGTCCAACCTAGGGCACAGTGACCTGCAGTAACCTCATTCCAGAATATGAGGGGCACGCTCACAGAACGTACCCCCCATTTTCTAGAATAGCAGGCTCTCCATGTGAGGAGTGTGGATGCAGATTACTGCACTCACTCTCCACCGGTCCACAGCGCAGCAGCGAGGTCAGCGTCCCTGCTTGCAAGGATACAGCTGACAGCCGCTGTCTGCGCATGCACTGCCAGCTTTCTAGGAGGCGGAGTGATCGCGGGGACGGAGCAGCAGCCAGGTAACGGGGCTGACCGGGGGCTGACCGGGGGGACCTGGGGATGAGCAGAATGAATGCGGCCGCGCGCTACAGTGCGCTGCGTGCCGCAATCTTGCACGCTCCGGAGGGGGGGTAGGGGTGGGGTGGGGACTCTCCGGTACCGGGGGCTTTGGGGACACTAGGAGTTTATATTTCTTTCTCATCTGACATGTTTGATCAGGTCAGATGAAAAAGAAATCAGTTTTACCGGCCATTTTTTTTTCATGTGTTCGTCGGTATACGGTGTATACCACCGATCACATTATCGGGGTCCAAAAAAAAACACCCCGATTCATAATCTGAAGGGTCTCAGCTAACCCCGGTAGCTGAAACCCCCAAGATTTTCGGTCGCTGGGGGGCGCTACAGGGTTTTTTCTCTCCAGCGGACACACTGTGCTCAGGGTAGTGCTAGACTGTATGGGCTGCTTCCAGGGATGACGTCCCTTTTGTCACGTGATAGTATTTTGAACACGCCCCTATCACGTGACAAAAGGGACGTCATCCCTGGAAGCAGCCCATACAGTCTAGCACTACCCTGAGCACAGTGTGACCGCTGGAGAGGTTTGCGCGCTCACGAGATTATGGGCGGGTACTTGCTGATAACAATCACAGCCCCGCCCATAATCACTTGCCTGCGCACACGTCACCAGCGGTCACACTGCTCAGTCCCGTGAGACTGGCACTGGGCATGCGCGGGGATGGCTGGAGCAGTGGGCGGTGCATCAGCTATGGAAAGGAGCGATGGGGGCGGCATACAGGACCAGGGGGCAGAATAACGGATGCCAGAGAGCCCGCCCCCGTGTCACATTTACAGAATCTGAATACAAAAAGGTACCACTTTATAAACTCTTTATTTTGGTCTCACATGGGGCACAATAATAACAGGGACCTTTCTAGAATGCAGCCCAGGAGCTGCAGAGGGGGAATCTTTTAGCTTTTGGGCGAAATTTCTGCTGACAGGTTCCCTTTAAAGTAGCAAGAACTAGTTTAGGTAGAAACTTTGATTTAAATCACTGATTTAAATCAAGCCTTACTGACTAGTGATTTAAATCGTGATTTAAATCGTGATTTAAATCAGTTAGATTTAAATCAAATCCACCCTGTATTTAAGCGAAACATTTATTGTAGTACAATGTGAACATCAGACATTTAATTATTTGTATGATACAATAATCAAGATATTTGGATAGAACATAAAATATATTTATTGGAATACAACTTTAGAACCCAAAAAACTAATAAATTGTAAATATGTAATACAATAATATGTATATATATATATATATATATATATATATATATACACACACACAAGATATATATGTAATCTACTGTATATTACATAGTGTATTACATATTTACAATTTATTACATTTTGGGTTCTAAAGTTGTATCCAATAAATATATTTTATGTTCTATCCAAACATCTTGATTATTGTATCATAAAAATTATTAAATGTCTGATGTTCACATACACATGTTCATGTACTACAATAAATTTTTCACCTAACTATAAGCAATATATATAGGAGTCGGAGTCGGTGCAAGAGAAATTGAGGAGTCGGAGTTGAAGGTTTGGCTTACCGACTCCACAGCCCTGGTCCCAGAACTGTCGCATCTATTGTATGTTGCAATTCTGGGCGGCTGCTGGCTGATATTGTTAGGCTGGGGGCTCCCCATAACGTGGGGCTTCCCATCCTGAGAATACCAGCCTTCAGCCGTATGGCTTTATCTTGGCTGGAATAAAAATTGGGGGGGGACCGCACGCCGTTTTTTTTAATTAATTACTTATTTATTTCACTGCACAGTATAGACCCGCCCACCGGCTGCTGTGATTGGGTGCAGTGAGACAGCTGTCACTCAGTGTGTGGGCGTGTCTCACTGCAACCAATCATAGGCGCCTGTGGGCGGCGGAAGCAGGGAATAGTAGATTGATTAATGAGCGGCTGGCATTTTCAAATGCATTGAAGCCGCGTATTTTCGGCACAGCTGTTCCTCGCCGCGCTGGTGATCGGGGATTGGTAAGTATGAGCCGGGGGAAGAAAAAGACCGAGCGCCAATGTAAGTATGACTGAGAACAGCAGAAAAAAAGGTAAGTAGACTGACTTTAATAAAAAAGAAAAAAAAAATAGATCGCTCGTTTAAACACGCACACGGACGAAACGTGCTGAACACGGACATACTCCGTGTGCAGTCCGTGCAGGCACGGACCCATAGACTATAGCGGGTCCGTGCCTGCATGTTGCCGGCCAAAAACGGACATGTCGTCCGTATAGAAAACCGCACACACGTACTTACGACACGGACACACGTTTCGTGTGGTTTTACGTGTGTGTGCCATCTACCATAGAGTAACATTGGTCTCCGTGTCTCCGGTACGTGCAAAAACGTACCAAACACGTACCGGAG
Source organism: Anomaloglossus baeobatrachus (assembly GCF_048569485.1). Classification (NCBI taxonomy): domain Eukaryota; kingdom Metazoa; phylum Chordata; class Amphibia; order Anura; family Aromobatidae; genus Anomaloglossus; species Anomaloglossus baeobatrachus. Next base: position 87,614,219 of record NC_134357.1, on the reverse strand, counting down.
GTACGGATGTGTGTTGCAGGCCTAAGGAAGTGGACAGGCTGTCATTTTGCCCCCTGAAGACACCAATTGTATTGTTGTAATGTGAATTGTGATGTGTAATGATTAAATGGGTTTGCAGGACATATGTTGAGATAAAGTTAATGTTTTCCTGCAAAATGTTGTGCATGCCATGTAAATAGTATTATGTTTCTGTATAAATTTATGCGCTAATAGAGTTATGTATAGCAGTGTTATAGGAATATATATTGTAAGATATAGTAATGTACTGTATATGATGTAGCAGTGTTGATAAAGTAATGTATGTGTGTGCCGCCACAGCATATACCGGGGTGCTCGGATCCGAGGGATGTTCGTGGCTCAAGGGATCCGGACCCGTGCTCGGCTCACACTTCAATATTTTGAAGAGATATTTACAGTGGAGAAGTTCGTGACGCCACCTGCGGGTTGCAGTAATGGGAGTACCGCCATTGCCAGTGGGAGTACCGGGGAAGATGGTGTGGGGCAGGTAGGTGTCAGTCCCTCCGCAGGTAGGGATGGCCCCGGACTCTGGGTGAATGACAGGATTGGAAGATTGGGAGGCAGGGAGCACGTTACTCACTGTTGGTAGTCGTGGTGCTGGATGGTGTTTAGTAAAGTCATGAGACACACACGCTGCAGATGAACCAAAAGTCCCAGTGTACCACTGCCGCTCGGGAAGGGGAGCACGTCCAGGTATCCGCTCCCAATGGTATTGTTTGGTATTCCGGAGCCTACCTCCTTGCACAAATTTAGTGTTCGTTGTGGCCCCTCGGCATAAAGCTGTTGGAGCCCCGCTGCCCAGATGTATGGCAGCTGTGCTCTTGATGTCTGACACGCGGGACTTTTGTGGGTTGCTGTCCATTGGGAAACCCTGTCCCCCTCGTTGTGTTGTTGCCGTCAATTTCTGAGCTCTTGGGGAAAGTCCATAGAGTAACTGTCTTCCACAGGTTAATTATCAGGTTACTTGAAGCTACTCCCTGATCTAGGGTTCTGAACCCCACTGTGCTTGGTACTGGTCCAGTTATTGGGCCTTTGGTGCTGACAGCCTGGCCAGATTCTATCTGTCACCTTTCCCAAGTCGTTGCGACCGGTTCCCGACTCCTCCGGTCCTGGACTACCGTCTGCGACCCAATGTAGTCCAACCTCCTGGGAACTACAATTCCCCAGCATCTAACACTATGAGGGCTACCACTGTTCTTTCCTGGGAGCTCCAACTCCCAGTTCCTTTCCCTTTGAGAGTTACTACTGTTCTACTGTCACTCCTCCCACCAGTCTGCCTGACCCCTAGGTGGGCGGCCCTTTCCCAGCTAGACCTACCCACTGGTTTGTCTGTCCAGTCCTGGTGTGAGTGTGGATTTGGACTTGAATGTGGTTATTAGCAACACCATTGGGTGGAACCTGGAACCAAGGGAGGGTAGGCCCTGCATCCCTTGGAGGGGGTGAAGTTCCCTGGCACCCTGACATGCTCATGGGCACCACATGTGTATTAAGTGTAAAGCATAGCAGTGTTGGTAAGGTATTAAAATGTTTTTATAGAATTGGGTGAAAGGTTAAGTCTGCCCAGCAACAGACTGCAAAGACTTAGACTATTAACAGTAGAGATTAGCCCACAGTGGGAGGGGCTAGAGTCCAGAGAAAGAGACTGTTTTTCTGGTTAACAATGTATAGTGGAGACCTTCACAGAGAAGGCAAGTGTCACATTACTACTATAGGAGCACTGAAGCTAGCTGGAGGTTTAGTGTGCAGTTAGCAGACAAGCTCACAAGAGGGCATCAGAGTAGTCAACAAGTTGGGTATGCTACAGGAGGTCTCATTAATAGCAAAGGAGAGAGCAAAACGCGATCAGGTGGAAGCCAAGGGGTCAGAAGCCGAGAGGTCACATAAACTACAAGAGGGAGAATTGAAGCAGAAGTCAAGAGTCAAAATACAGGTCAGTGTCGGGAGATCAGAGTAATATACAGGGGGAAAGAGTCACGAGTAAGACCCGGGGTCAGACAGACAGGAAGGGAAAGACAACAGGCAGGATAGGAAAGTCAGGGAACAGGGATGGACGAATGATACAAAGGACACAGGTCAGGACAAGGTAGCAGGGAAACAGGACGGATCAAGGTACACTCACGAGAGCCAGACACGCAGGCTGCCGAGCAGCAACTATTACTGGCGATGCTCCGGGGGTAGTAGTACAAAGATATAGCAGCGTGACCTCTGGAACAAGGCCGGAGGATTAACCCCTCGTTGACAGTTGGAAATAGGAAACATGCAATGGCTCAGCGGCGACTAAGCCAAGCAAATATCATGACAGCAAGTCTATGGGTGTGTATGTTCCATACAAGTCAGCAAGTCGAGCAAATAACCCAAGTGGCGACATAGATCTAGCACAAAGGCAAGAGAGAGACTTGGAAGAGAAGTGAGTCCATCGGTCATACATAGGAGGACCCTGGAGAGGAAAGGAACCGTATTTTTCGCTTTATAAGACGCACTTTTGTTCCCCCAAATTTTGGGGGAATGTAGGGGGTGCGTCTTATAATCAGAATATACGGATTATATACTGCAGGGTCCAGGGGAGGTGGGGGTAGCTCTGGAGCGGTGCTGGAGGCTGAGGGAGGCTGGTGAGCTGGTGAAGGCTGCAGCGGCAGATCTCCTGCTCCCGCTCATATAATATGCACTGCCGCTGTCCATCACTGTGGTGCTGAAACCGCACCGCGGTGACGGGCTGAGGGATCGGCGCATATTATATGTTCCTGTGCTCCCCTTTGATCGCACATGCACCCCTGTGTTACATATGGCCCCCATGCTGCTGCCCATCCTAAAATAAAAAACTCTTTACTTACCTCCTCCAGCGTGTCTCCCCGGTCTCCCTCCTGCTGCTGTGATCATGCACGCAGAGATGTCACTCTGCTGTTCCAATCACATGACCGGCACCGAGAACCAGGAGGTGCAGGAGGAGCTCAACCGCACAGAGGGAGACACAAGGGAGGACAGTGCTGGAGAAAGTAAGGAAAGAGTATATTTTACTAAAAGCAGCAGCCTGGGGGCCATATAAAACACAGGGTGATGTGTGCCATCCACAGGGGGCCATGGGCAGCAATAGAGGGCGTGTGCAAGCCACAGGGTGCCATGGGCAGCAATAGGGGCCATGTGCCAGCCACAGGAGGCCATGGACAGCAATAGGGGCTGTGTGCCAGCCACAGGGGGCTGTGTGCCAGCAACAGGGGTCGTGTGCCAGCCACAGAGGTTGTGTGCCAGTCATAGAGGACGTGTGCCAGCAATAGGGGACTTGTGGCATCACTGGGGGACGTGTGCCAGCACAAGGGGGCTATATTCAATATAAGGGGGCCATATCCAGATTAAGGGGGCTATGAGGGACATATACCCTATATGATTTGTTAGACGGACACTGGCATTATAAGACGGACCCCATTTATTAAAAACAAATTCTCTTTTCCTGCACTAAATTTGGGGGTGCGTCTTATAATCAGGTGCGTCTTATAAAGTGAAAAATACGATATCTGCCCAGCTGTGGACACATGAAGAAAGTACCTCGCCCACGGCTACCGCCCAGAGCCACATTACACTACGATATAAAATCTGACATATCCAGAAGTATGGCATTTACCTATAGAAATCTGTGGATACCATGCAAGTTTGAAATTGTGCGGAGCCAAAACCTATGTTCACAAAAAGTTATCTGCTTAATATAATTTTAAAAATGCTCTTTTTCTTTTCAGAAATTTATTTTAGCAAGCCATCAATGTCTGAATAATCTAGAAGACACAGCACTGAAATGACTCTGTCCGGGACTGCAGTCAATACTCAGCTCACCCCTATTTGCTTGAATGAGGCTGAACAGTAGCACCAAGAATAGAAGTGAAGGGGATGTAATGTTTAAATGTCAAAATGTCTATAGTTTGATGCAGCACTGGGATTTATTCACAAAAAATAAATGTGATTGACACCAAAAGAATGCCCAAATGCAGTTCATTTACACATCTCCCCTTCTTTATCAGAATGATGAATCATTAATAAGTAATGTTTATTTCATATTATTTCTAGGAAGCCAATTTATTTCACAGTACTGTACAAAGAATTCACTTATATCTTCCCCTGTCCTTAGTGGTATGCGCAGTCTATATTCCCTACTTCACATATGCAAACACTTAGTTGGGCTTTGGGATGCAAATTAATCCAAGGTTGTTTTTGAAGTGTGGGCAGAAACCAAAGTACTCAAAATGGAGAAAAAAGGAGGATTCTGTGGTCAGATTCAATCCCACAACCACATTCATGCTACACTAATAACTAGTTACTTCCTAGAGCTTTGAATCTAATTTCTTAGAACTTCAGCGTTGTAATGCAGCTGTACACTTCAATTTCAGTGAAGTTTATCACTGGTCATAGACTTAAAAACCTATTGTTTAGTGTGACTATGTGACCACTATTTTGTATGACTATGGAAAGTCTGACTGACGGCCTTACTTGCTTTAACCTCTTAACCTAAAATATAACACGAGACTACGTGACATTGGATGTGAAGGCCACAGCAGCCCCGTTTATTATCACCAAAATAATAACACTTTATCCATAAACATAATAATAATTCAATAAAACATAACCACCAGCAAAGGAGGGGGGGGTAATTGAAGAGTACCATTGTACATGATTGCAACATCAGCTCCACAATGTGCCCTCAGCCGCACCACACAGACTCGAGGACACCCAACCGAGTGTTGCCCAGCCACTGCCCTGCTGGGACTGAGCCCAGCAGGGATCCACATTAACATGCCTCGCTGTGACCCAGCACAGCAGGGACCCACCTTAACCAGCACACCATTGCACCACCAGGGGTAACCCGCTCCTGCACTCGGTTCCCCCTCGCTCTTTGTGCAATCCACCGACTTCAATACCCCCCTCCTTTCCGCCAACTGCTGCGACGAGTGAACTCCTCTTCTCTTCCACCTTGATCCAGACATCTCGAAAATAGGGCAGGTGGGTGGGCGATTCCAGACGTCTTCCAGGTGCCGAATGACCAACCCCCAACAACTCTGCCCTATATATACTAAACCACACTGACCTACCCCTAACCAATCCAATGTCCCTATAACTCCTGTAGCCCCACCTCCTGATTTTCCCTCCCAAAATAGCTCACATCTTAACCCTTTGCTATACCCTCTGGCCTAGCATCCCTCCTAGTCATGTTGCCCTTCCTTGAGCCCCTTTGGGGCAGCAGTCCGGGCTGTCTTTAGTGTTGGTGAGATAAAACCATGACTAAAACTTACACAACAAAATATTAAAAAAAGATTTTCACTTTTCAAGTGTTGGGCCTATTTATTTTTAATTCCCTCCCGCAGCAGCCAATTTTTTGTTTTTGTACTTTTGTTTTTTTCATCTCCTTCTTCCAAGTTATAACTTTTCTTTCACCAATCCCATATAACAGCTTGTTTTACTGTGGGCCTAGTTGAAGTTTTTAATGACACTATTTCTTTCATTTTACCATATAATTGTTTAACCCCTTAACGACCGCCGATACGCCTTTTAACGGCGACAAATTAGGGTACTTCTTCCAAACCGCCGCTTTTTAACGGCGGTCGGAAAAAAGGGTCTAGCGCCCCCCAGAGTCAGAAAATTTCCGGGGTCTCAGCTGCCGGGGGTAGCTGAGACCCTGGAGATCATGATTCTGGCCGGTTTTTCCGGTCCCCGCTCACCTGATGACCGGTATACACCGTATACCAATGATCAGGTTACAGTAAATGACCGCGCCGGTAAAAAATCATTTATCTCCCATCTGGCATAAACAAACATGTCAGATGGGAGATAAATCTCATCCCCCGGTCCTCTCCGGTCCCCCGGTGTCGCTAAAGTGTCCCCCCCACCCCCCCTTCCTCTCGAAAATCTAACATGGCACTGCACATACCGGCGCGCACAGCAGCGCGCCGGCCGCATTTCCCCCCTTTCCTTTGGTTTCTGTCGCATGTGCTATGACACATACGACAGAAACCTGCTCCCCAGGCCCTGCCAAGTCACCCCCTATCCCCACCCCGGTGTTCCCCGTACCTGTCAGCTCTGATCCCCCGCGGCCCCCTCCTCCGGCTCCTTCTCAGCAGACGCCGGTCACACGTGCAGAGCGCGGCTGTCAGCTTCCTGTGTCTGTGACTCAGACGCTGGCTGCTGCTGCTGCTTGCACAGAGTCTGCAGCTGTGACCCGGGGAGGGTGGGTGCAAATTCTTTGCACCCACTCTCCTCAAATGGAGGGTCTGCCCTCCTAGAAAATGGGGGATACGTTCCCTGAACGTGCCCCCCATATTCTAGAAGGTCCAGAATCGCCGCGGGATGTCCAAATGGATTACAGCAGGGACTTGATTTTTTTTTTTTTCATTTTCAATAAATTGGCCAAAGAGGGAATGTTTTTGGGGAGTGTTTTTTCAAATAAAAATTTTTTTTGTTGTCAATTTTTTTTTATTATTACTGTCAATTAGTTATGTCTGGTATCAAATAGACGCTGTGACATAACTAATTGCTGGGCTTGATGCCAGGTGACATTACACATCTGGTATCAACCCCATTTATTACCCCGTTAGCCACCGCACCAGGGCGCGGGATGAGTTGGGGCGAAGCGCCAGGATTGGCGCATCTGATGGATGCGCCACTTCTGGGGCGGCTGCGGCCTGCTATTTTTAGGCTGGGAAGAGTCCAATAACCATGGCTCTTCCCACCCTGAGAATACCAGACCCCAGCTGTCAGCTTCACCTTGACTGGTGATCTAATTTGGGGGGACCCTACGTTTGTTTTTTTTTTTAATTATTTATTTATAAATAATTAAAAAAAAAAAACAGCTTGGGGAGCCCTCCAAATTGATCACCAGCCAAGGTGAAGCTGTCAGCTGCGGTTTGCAGGCTACAGCTGTCTGCTTTACCCTAGCTGGCTATCAAAAATAGGGGGGACCCCACGTCATTTATTTTAATTATTTTTTTTTCTTTTTGGGCTAAATACAAGGCTAGGCACCCTTTAGTGCCACATGAAAGGCACTAAAGGGCGCCAGCTTAGAATATGCAGGGGGTGGGACGTTATATATGTTTGACATCTATCCATTGTAGCATTTTAGGCTGTGTGCCCACAATCAGGGTTTGCAGCGTTTTGGGCGCAGAGTGTTTTCCCTGCGTCCATAACGCTGCGTTGTGCAGTAGAAGCACAGTGGAAGGATTTTTAGAAATCCCGTGCCCACTGTGCTTCTTTTCTCCGCAGCATAAACCGACCTGTGGCGCAGCTTCCCGAGCCTCAGCATGTCAATTTATGCTGCGGAGATGAGTGTGCTCTGCAGGTAGCATAGAACTAAAGTCCACAGCAGCCTGAACCCAAATCGTGGGCATGGGCAGCTGCGTTCTCCCGTGGACAACACTCACATCTCTGTAGGAAGGCTGACACTGTGTACTGGACGCCGTGTCGCTGGATCATGGCCACATAGCCTAAAAGTGAGAAATTTGTTGCTACAGCAACATTTTTGTGAAATACCTGTAGATTCAAAATGCTTACTATACTCCAGAATAAAATCCTTGAGGGGTCCAGTTTCTTAAATGGAGTCACTTGTGGGGGGTTTCTAATGTATAGGTAACCAAGAGGCCCTGCTAATGTGACATGGTGCGCGCAATTTATTTCAACTTTTCCAAAATTCAAATGGTGCTCCTTCCATTCCAAGCCCTCCCATATATCCAAACAGAGGTTTTTGGCCACATATGGGGTATCCCTGCGCTCACAAGAAATTGGATAACAACCTGTGGGGTCCACGTTTTGTTGTTGCCTCTTGAAAAAGTGAGAAATGTGATGCTAAAGAAACATTTTTGTGAAAAAAATGAAAATTTTCAATATGGCAACCTAAGCTTATCAAATTCTGTGAAGTATTCGTGGATTCAAAATGCTCAATATACACCTAGATAAAAGCCTTGAGGTTTCTTGATTCCAGAATGGGGTCACTTGTGGGGGGCCTCCACTGTTTAGGCACTTTAGGGGCTTTCCAAATGCGACATAGCGTCCACTAATTATTCCAGCCAAATGTTCAGTCAAATTGCACTCCTTCCCTTCCAAGACCTGCCGTGTGCCCAAACAGTTGATTTCCACCACATATAAGATATCACCAAACTCAGGAGAAATTGCAGAATACATTTCATGGTGATTTTTTTCCTGTTACCCTTGTGAAAAAAAAGCTACCTGGTTGAAGTAACAATTTTGTGGTAAAATTTTATTTTTTTATTTTCATGGCTCAACGTTATAAACTTCTGTGAAGCACCTGGGGGTTCAGGGTACTCACCAAACATCTAGATAAATTCCTTGAGAAGCCTAGTTTCCAATATGGGGTCACTTGTGGTGGTTTTTTGCTGTTTACGTACCTTAGGGGTCCTCCAAATGCAACATGGTGCCCGCAATCTTTTTCAGCCAAATTTCCTTTCCAAAATTCAAATATTGCTCCTTTCGTTCCAAGCCCTCCCATTTGTCCAAACAAAGGTTTCAGACCACATGTGAGGTATCACCGCACTCATAAAAAAGTGGGTAACAAACATTTGGGTCAAATTTTTGGAATTATCTCTTGAAAAAGTGAGAGAATTGATGCTAAAGCAACATTTTTGAGAAAAAAATTACAATTTTCAATATGACAAAGTAACGTTATCAAAATCTGTGAAGTACCTGTGGGTCCAAAATGCTCAGTATACCCCTCGATAGAAGCCTTAGGCTATGTGCCCACGCTGCGGATTTACCGCGGATTTTGCCACGGATTTGCCGCAAATCTGCAGCAGCGGCACTTCCAAGCCATTTGAATGGCATTTTGGAAATGCTGTGTCCATGCTGCGGATTTTTCCGCTGCGGATTTGCCACGGATTTTGATCCGGAAAAATCTGCAGCATGTCAATTGTTTGGTGCAGATTTGGTGCGGATTTTTGGTTTTGAATGGGGAAAAAAAAAAAAATCCGCATCAAAATCCGCGGCAAATCCGCGGTAAATCCGCGGCAAATCCGCGGCAAATCCGCGGGTGCGGATTTGCCGCGAAAGTCGCGGATTTTCAGGCAGAAAAATCCGCAGGTACATTCTACCGTGGACACATAGCCTTAAGGGGTCTAGTTTCCAAAATGGGGTCACTTGAGGGGGGTTCCTGCTTTTTAGGTACCTTAGGGGATCTGTAAAAGCAACATGGTGCCCGCAATCTGTTTCAGCCAACTTTGCTTTCCAAAATTCAAATATTGCTCCTTTCATTCCGAGCTCTCCCATTTACCCAAACAAAGGTTTCTGACCACATGTGGGGTATTGGCGCGCTCATAAGAAAGTGGGTAACAAAGTGTGAGGTCCAATTTTTGGTGTTACCTCTTGAAAAAGTAAGAAAATTAGTGCTAAAGTAACATTTTTAGGTAAAATGTTAATTTTTATTTTTTTTCATTCCACATTACTTTAGTTCCTGTGAAGCACCTGAAGGGTTAATAAACTTCTTGAATGTGGTTTTGAGTACCTTGAGGGGTGCAGGTTTTAGAATGGTGTCACTTTTGGGTATTTTCTGTCACCCAGGCCTCTCAAAGTCACATCAAATGGGATGTGGTCCCTAAAAAAATGGTTTTGTAAATTTTGTTGAAAAAATGGGAAATTGCTGATGAACTTTGAACCCTTCTAACTTCCTAACCCCAAAAAATGTTGTTTCAAAAATTGCGCTGATCTAAAGTAGACAAGTGGGAAATGTTATTTATTAACTATTTTGTGTGACATAACTCTCCGGTTTATGGGCATAAAAATTAAAAGTTTGAAACTTGCAAAATTTTTAATTTTTTTGTCAAATTTCAGATTTTTTCACAAATAAAATAAAAAAATATCATCCTAAATTTACCTCTAACATGAAGCCCAATATGTCACGAAAAAACAATCTCAGAATCACCGGGATCCATTGAAGCGTTCCAGAGTTATAACCTTATAAAGTGACACTGGTCAAAATTGCAAAAAATGGCCTGGGCATTAAGTACAAAACTGGCTTCGTCCTTAAGGGGTTAAGCACGTACCTTACTTAAACACAACAGCCGCACTCTGGTTCCTGTACAGACTAGAAGACCCCCTAGTCGCACAACTAAAAACACAAACTCGGACCTGGTTACCTGAAAGACCATTGAGAGGTTTCTCATACCTCCTAAGGAACCAGAGGGTAGGCTGCTAAGCACAACTAAGCAAGAGAGGGAAAGTGCACACAGGTAGATGGGGACACAAAGCAAGGGAACTTAAAGTGCATGCACAAAGATGGAAAAAGGAAACTAATAAATGATAGCAAGAGAAACCTCCCACCAACCTACCTGAGGACAGAGGAAAGGTGTTGGGAAGGTAAATTTGCAAACACCGATCAGTAACGCATACCACTACTGGTCTCTGCCAAGCAAGCAAAATCGCATAGTTGCAGGGCTGGAAATCCTTAGCTGTAATTCAGCTAGAAATTTAGCCAGTACAAAATGTCAGGTACAAGGTGAGTATGTGGCGCCCCTGAGGCTCCAGTTACCACAGAGTAACTGCACCTCGGACAGAGGTGTGGTATCCCATTCCCGGTTAAGGAGGAGGTCACAAGTCAGCATGCACACAAACACAGACACACTCTTAATTTAGCGACACCCCATCAGGCCAGGATATTGGTGACCAGCTGGGAAGTGGGGTTTAGTTAGTGGGAGCACACTGTAGAACGTTAGTCAGTCAGGAAGTAGGAGCGGAGGAGAACAGAACTGTGGTCTGGAGCTGGAGCAGCTTGGCCCAGGATCAGGAGAGAAGGGATCATAGAGCCCACGGGAAGTGCGCCACACACCCGTGGTCTCGTTCCACAAACAGCATTCCGAAGTGGAGTGACTTGGCCGCACAGGGGACTGGCCCCTCAATTAGTGGAGAACTACAAGGGTTAGCTAGCAAACCGGAGGCTAAGGATACTTCAAGTACTGAAGCCACATCCGCACACGTATCCGCTGGAAGGTGACCATATAGGGCCAAGGGACAGAGCTTCAAGCCACCCGACAGGGTCCGCGGACAACGGCTCAGGGCACTGTGTGTAGGCGCGTGGCAGGCGGGAGAGGCCAGCGCAGGAAGATGACCAGAAAAGGAACACAGGAGGGTGAACCAGGTTGTGTCTCCGAACTATCCGGGGATCGGCTGGGGCCCATCACTGTAGGACTCAGCACTCCAAGGGCAGCATGTGACTATTTGTGATAATCTGGAACTCTCAACAGTGAGTAAAAACCTTGAGACTGCATCCCTGTGTTGCTCAGTTATTTGCCTGTGCCTCCGACCCCTTCCATCATTTGTAAAGACTACTACTCCCAAAATTTCTTTTGTTTTTTAACATTTTGATGACCCTTTACAGTTCCACAAAATGGTAACCAGCGGCTGATATGTTCCGGAATCTGTCTGGAAGCAAATTACAAAAAAGAAAAAAAAAGTACAGTTTGGAATAAGCAAATTTTTTGTAAAATTCAAGTAGAATTCATTTCCACTTGAATATACAGTATAATGTACGCTCAACTCTTGTCATTACGCTCATGCCAAATTTGTGGTTTGTTTCTCTCTTTTCTGAGACCCATTCTTTTCTTTATTCCTTATTTCATTTTAGTCTTTTAACACTGAGAAAGGGGGGTTGATTCATAATTGGGCCTGTTTCAGACATCAGTGCTTCTGATACGTATGTGCTTTTTTTTATATGTACCAGAATCACTGACATGTGCAGACCCATAATAATCAATATGTTTGCGCACACATCAGTGATTTTTCACTGACCGTGTCTCCATGATTGCCGCACGGAGACCCGTTTTTTTCTGGCATCACTGATGTCCCACGGACCACACTATGGTGTGATCTGTGAAACACGTACCAGAAAAAAAATGTACATAAAAAATAAAAAAAAAATTATGCTCACCTTTCCAGGGACGCTCTCTGCAGCTTCCGGCCGACTCATGCAAATTCATGAATGCAGCCAGAGCCGACCCGGAAGTGGCTGCAGAGAGCGGTGGGCGGATGCTGCCGAGCCGAGGAGTTCAGCACCATGGAGAGCAGGAACGTGACAGGTGAGTAATATCCATGTGCAATCACGGAGTACGGCTCACGTATCACAGATAGCACATGGACAACCACAGTGTGCCGTGAATCACGGCACACGGAGGGACATAGGTGTTTTTTTACACGTCAGTAAAGAACGTCTGTGTTTTTTACTGACGTGTGAAACAGACCTAAGATTGTCTTTTATTTATCTTTTCTTTTTTTATAGTCCTCATGGTAGACTTGAACCTGCATTTGAATGTTTGTTCTATAAACTGTAATCCTGAAGTATTTAAACATATAGACAAAATAGGGATTTCTATCTACCCACAAGCTGAACTTTATAGGACAACAAAGAAAGAAGTGATGGGGGCCTGTGATTGAATTGAAGGGGGCTAATGAGCACCCAAATCGGCATACCACTGGAATCGAGTCCCTTAAATGCATATGTCAATGATTGACAGCAATGTCTAAATGATTAAAGAGCTGCGATCAGAGATACCTCTGGTTGCTGCCATTAGAGATGGGGGACAGATGTGTAACATAGTTGCTCTGTAAATTTACACCAGACATGCGCCATATATGCAGGTGTCAGGAAGGTTTTAAAGAAACATTAAACATAGAAAATGCACAATGCAGGTTTTTAAAAAATCCCAGTGATTCATTTTCTTACTATGATATTATTTTGTGCCCTTTCTCATGACAAGTGTGAAAAGAATTGTCCCACTTTTCTGGATGAAAATCATACCGATCTCGTTATACTGTCGCATGAACCTATCCTTACAGATACCAAGGCATAATACTGACCAATGTACTGCAGTGTGAACATGGCCAAACATTATAATATACAAAGAAGTCGGTTGATGTAATGTGACAAGCTAATAATAACCAAACATGTTACATTTCTGAGTCCCCAAAGTTATCTGCTAGGAATATAATGAATTGTAGTTAATTAAAGGAATGGTGCTATGACACAGTGGAGCTTGTTTATATGCAGATAACATCTATTTGTATTTTTGCATGGGCACGATCCTATTAAGAAACAATACCAGTGGTAAACAACACAATCTTATTTACATTATGAGATCATGAACTCCAGTCCTTCTACTTGTTCCAGTCCTTACTGAACACAAATAATAATAATGGAGAAAAAAGAAATATTATTATTATTATTATTATTATTATTATTAACCATTATCTATAGAAAGGCTATTATCTCCTCAAATGTACAATGGTGACAAGATTCTATATGAAACATTACAGTCAAAAGTAAAATGTTCCTAATATTGATAAATCAATATTTTGATTAGTTTGCTAATAGCCAAGGGTTAATAACACACAAATAGTAAATATGCCATTGTGTACCCCTTCAGAAAACTGTATGGTATTGATAATGAACTATCACAATCAATAAGCAGTCTTAGGGGTACTTTGCACGTTGCGACATCGCTACTGCGATATCGTCGGGGTCAAATCGAAAGTGACGCACATTCGGCGCCGGTAACGACGTCGCAACGTGTAAAGCCTAGGAGAGAAGATAAACGAGCGTGAAACAGTCAAAAATCGGTGATCTGTGTTACGTCGTTCATTTTCATAATGTCGGTGCGTCCGCAGGTACGATGTTGTTTGTCGTTCCTGCAGCTCCACACATCGCTGTGTGTGAAGCTGCAGGAGCGACAAACATCTCCTTACCTGCGCCCGCTGCCCACCGGCAATGGAGAAGGAAGGAGGTGGGCGGGATGTTATGTCCCGCTCATCTCCGCCCCTCCGCTTTGATTGGGCGGCCGCTTAGTGACGTCACTGTGACGTCGCGGTTACGCCATACGCTCCTCCCCCTTTAGGGAGGGATTGTTCGGCAGTCACAGCGACGTCGCAGAGCAGGTATGTGCGTGTGACGCTGCCGTTGCGATAATTTTTACTACGGCAGCGATCACCACATATCGTTACGACGGGGGCGGGTGCTATCGCGCTCGACATCGCTAGCAATTGCTAGCGATGTCGTAGCGTGGAAAGCGGCCCTTACTCTTTAAATCAAGCCTAGATGCTCGGTGTACTCATGGCATTGCCAATAATTTAGTGCACCTTCCCAACTACTTGTTTAGCATCTACATCCTCCTACTCTTCCTTGATTGACAGCTCTGGCTTTACAGAATTACAGGATTTAGAGGAGAACAAAGGTAGGGGCAAACAAATAGTGGGAATGTGACTGAACTAATTGGTCAATGGTGTACAAAACAGATGCGGCTCTGCACCACTGCGTTGTACCTTGAATCGGTGCCAGGGAGGAGTAGGCTTGCCTGGGTCTTTATCCAGTAGCACACTGGTCATGGGTGCACGTAGAAAAAGGAGAAAGAATCCCAATAAATGTTCCAGAAGATTAGAAGACAACGGCACAATACATCGACTATCCAAAACGTGCTCTATTCAGTCTAAAGAGTGCATTAAAAAGAGTGCTTTACAGAATTACAGGATTTAGAGGAGGGCAAAGATAGGGGGCAAACAAATAGTGGGAATGTGACTGAACTAATTGGCCAATGGTGCATCGAGCACCTGTGCTTGGTTGAACAGTGATTTATTACTGACAGTTTCCCTTTAAAGTGAACCTGTCTGCAGGTGAAAAGTGGATAATTCATCTGGTTGTAATATTCCCATTGCTTGTCTGAGCATCTCCAATTTTATTTTGGGGGGACGTGTTTTTTTTTTTCAAATCCACCATTTGTTTTTAGAGATATGGGCCTAAATATTTAGAGAGCTCAATGCTCACAGGGTATTTAAGTAAAGCAACCTGAAGATAAAGCACCAAAAATCCTAAGGTCAACAATCTCTTGAAGAAGACCATAAAAATTTGCAATGTAGCTGCATTATAAAAGAAGACCCACATTTCTGGAGCCATATGGAAATTTAAATCGAAACAAACAATATTCCTGGTATATGATAGCCTATTTCAATTCTAGCATAGAATGGATCAATCGTGGAAACAGTGGTACGGCCATTTCTCCAAAGTGTATTATGAAACGTTTTTCAGCACAACAACTCCAGTCCACATGATGATCCAGCCACTGTGAGCAGCCTTCCACCTAAATGTGATCTGCACGGTCTCTGGACTTGTCTCCCATTGAGCATAAGTGGGAAGTAGATCACTCCACATAGAAAAAGTTCTAATCTGATTGAGGTGTACTACTTCAGTGGTAAATCAAATTGAGGCTTGGCGTATGACTCGCACTCACACTCGGCCCCATTAAAGACAATGCTGCAGCTCAGATCTGCAAGTTTTTCCTCAGCCCAAATCGGACTGAGGAAAAAATTGCTCCAATAGTCTGAGAGTCTCTGATCACTCGCACCCATACAAGTCTATGGGCGCAAGTGACACTTTGGACTGCACTCAGATGACATCCAAGTGCAGTGCGATATATACGCACAGACTGACAATGGAGGAAGTGGAGAGATCACTCTATGCTTGTCCTCCGCAGCTGTGATCCAATCGCAGGATTCGATCACAATTGCATGACACTCAGCTCACGCTCGCAGCACAGCCTGAGCCGAGGGTCATTAACATATCACATTCAATACTCTTACATTGGAAGCCTAACGCTAGTGTCACTCCAGGCAGGCTGAAAGTGAGAGTAGCAGTCTGAAAAATGAGATAGGATGATGAAACTTTATATTTATTCCACATACTCTCTCTGATGTCAATACACTTCTTACATCGGTATTCCAAGTTCTGTAAGCCCAGCAAAAAGAAGGATTTTGATTTTGCCTCAAACCAGGCATCTGTATCAGCCATGGCATCAGAAATGGTGTGAAATTTGGTACTCTTGAGGTGTTTCTTCAGGTTTGGAAACAAATGATATTCGGAGGGAGCTAGATCTGGTAAATAAGGTGGGTGGTTAACCAGCTGGAAGCCCAAATCTGCCAGTTTTGCCATGCTCGCTTGTGCAGTGTGAGCGAAAGCGTTGTCTTGCAGAAACAGGATTGCTTTGGACAGCTTGCCGTACCTTTTGGCCTTCAGGGCTGTCTTCAATTGATACAAAAGTTCAATGTAATACCTTGCATTGATGGTGGAACCCTTTTGAAGGTAATCCACTAGCAGCACGCCCTCCTTATCCCAGAATACAGACGCCATCACCTTAGTGGCTGATTTTTGCACCCTGAACTTCTTGGATGAGGAGAACCACAGTGCCTCCACTCTTTTGACTGCTCCTTGTTTTGAGGATCATACAAATAAATAAATCCAGGTCTCATCCATAATGACCAGTCAATCCAGGAAGTTCTTATCAGTCCGGAAACGCTGACAAATGGACGGGGAAGTTTTCACTCGCATGCTTCTCTGATCTGTTGTCAAACATTTGGGGGCCCACTGTGCAGATCGTTTCCCCATGTCCAAATGTTCATTGGATAATGACACATACACATTCACGGGAAATCCCCATGATGTCTGCTATTGATATAGCTGAAATTCGTGGATTCTCCAGTATGAGGTTGTGCACAGCATCGATGATCTCCGGAACAACAACCACTCTCAGTCATCCAGGACGTTCCTCATCATTGGTGCTGAAGTGGCCTGTTTTAAATTTGACAACCCAGGTCTTAACTGTGGAATATGAAGGGCATTCATCCCCCAAATGTCTGCGACATATCACCATGAATATCCTTTGTGGACTTTCCTTGCATAAACAAGAATTTTATCACTTTTCTGCTCAGCAGTTGCTGTGAAGATCGTATTAGACTCCGCCATTTTGTTTTCCAGCGTAGAACACTGTTGCCATAAGCAACAAACACAAAATTTTGAAAGCATATATTAGACACATAAGGCTTTCCTGTGCTGTAACATTCATTACCATAGAAACAAAAAAAGATCACAAAGCCAAAGACTTATCAGCAGCCTCTCGTAGTCCAATATTAGACCTGTATATGCCACTGAAAATCACTGCTGGTTAGCACTGGTTACGATTTTTCCATAGCCAGATAGGTTGAGGTCATTTGGCCATTCAAACTGTGAATAAGTTGTGTTTAGCTACATTTTTTCTTGCAGTTTAACAAATATGCAAGGATATCCTGATGCCAGCAAAGTCAATTAGAATGCTAAGTGTAATGCACACATTTAGGATTTTTTTCCTTGAAGATTTGGTTTCAGAAAGAAAATCTGCAGCATGTCAATTGTTTCTACGTTTTCCCGTGATTTCACTATTGAAAGCAATAGAAAAAACTCATAAAGAAATCACGGAAAAAACGCTGCAAATCATTGTTTTTCCTGCTAGAACATGCAGATTTGGTTGCAGAATGTCTGCAACCAAATCTGCAATGTGTGTACATAGCCTAATAAAGCTGTATTTATGTTAAAAAGCTCAAAAGGTTTCAATACACTCTTAGAAGAAATCAGAGTTTATATATGTATTTTCTGGTCAGTTAGAGGCTTTTCAGAATTGAGGTTGGAATCATATTTATTTAAGGCAAATCACATTTTTGGAGCAAAAATTCAGTGAATCTGGCGAGTTTGAATTTCAAATAATCCGGCCTACTATAGATAGCCTTACTAATGTACACTGGAAATCAAAATTAGAGGACAATGTATGATCACTTGCTTTTTTGAGAAATAATGTAATCTACATTGATCATTGATTTGAAGTTTTTCTTTTATGTAAGGGGTACACAATGCCACTAGAACAGTGTTTTACAAAAGCTCCATTAAACCAACATTAAACCTTTCTTTTGCCCAAAACGTGATGATCATAATTAGAGAACAGCAATGACTGTAGCACAGAGAAAGATTCTGCAGGTAACAACAGTCACCAATCAGTAGGATGTGCACAGGCCTTTGCTTTGAATGATTTCAGCACATCTGCGGCCACAGGACATCAGTAGTTTCTCACACTGCTCTGGTGTGATATTAGTCCACTCTTCTTCCAGTTTCTTCCACAGTTCTTCAACTGTTCTGGGTTTCTGGGAAATAACTTTGTCACCAAGGATTTTCCAGAGGTTTGCTATTGGGTTTAGATCTGTACTCTGGGCTGGCCATTTCATTATTTCAATGTTTTCTGTTTGAAATAACTGATTTACCCATTTTGCTGTGTGACAGGGAACATTGTCCTGCATGAAAATTGCTGTTGATTGAGTGATGAACACAAGTAAAGAACCACGTGTTGTTGAAGAAGGTTCTGATACACAGTTGCATTCACTCTGCCATGTAGCTGTATGAGAGGTCCAACTCCTGCTGCAGAGAACATTCCCAAAACCATAACATTTCATGACACAAAAATGAATGTGGACCACTTCTCCTCTGTCCATACAACATGCTCCTCACTAAAGGTGAGTTTAGCCTTTTGATTCTTTCTGCCAATGAGAGGTTTGGTCACTGCAGAGTGGGCTTTCAGTCCAAATGCTCTTAAACGTCATGACACCGTATGACGAGACAGATTATTATACTGTTCAGTGCTGAACTGCCAACCAAATCCAGCTGCAGTGTTGAAACGATTATTCTAGGAGATTCTCCGCATTATCCTCTCCTCTCTTGCAAGGGCGACCAGCCTTCTTAGGGGACTTGAAAGAGTTTGTGATGTTGCTAAGATGAAATATTCTCAAATTCACAGATTTGGAACAACCAACTTCTCTTGCTATGGTCACTCCATTGGCCTTCATCTGGACAACCTTCTGCTAGAGGGTTTCAGTCACTTTGAAACGGCACAAACTTTTTGCAGTCAGTGCAAACTGGAAAGTTAGGCTGCCAGTTACATAGGGTTTGTCAGATAATTAAGGAAATTAGCACCAGATGCCAGATTAACACCAATAATTTGCAGGTATCGGAAAGTATTCTCTGATTTTGATCAGTGTTTTTTTACATTTATCTCATTTACATGTTTATTATGGGCTTTTGAAAAAATAAATTTATGAAATAAGCTTAATATACTGCTAGTTTACTCATGTTAGGATATAATCACAGGACAACACAATGACCTTAACATTTAGGAAATTGTGTGTTGTTCTCTAATTTTGATCTCCAGTGTATACTTCAGATCACATTCTTTTAGCAGCTCTAATATACATCTACAGAATTTTCCATAAATGTGATAATTATTTTTTTATGACATTATGACCCTTTGGAACCAATTTCTAGTTTACTCTATAGTAGTGGTTTCCAGTAACATCTTTAATATATTATCTGACAAAGCATTGTAGTGCAATACTCATGTTTCTCAGAGATTGTAAACTCAATGAAAAACAGTAATTCTTTCATAAAACTGTCCTTCTCCTACTGTATATCATATACGATTGCACAGGAAAAACCAATCAGGCTGGTTAGTGCATTTGTCAATGTACTAAATATCAATGACAAAGTGGAAGGAAGGATCCAGACATTAGAGGTTAAGAAGGTGAACTGGCAGACTCATGTCAATCAGGCCTCCAAATTCAGACTGTATAGAGGAAGTGGAGAGCATCCTTCTTCCTGTAGTCATTGTCAAAGCTGTCCCTGTGATAGATTACGGTGGCTGAAATGTATACACATAAGTTATCTGCCTTGAGTGATTCCTTATTTATCACAGAAGTCATATCTAAAAAATAAAAGAATAGACTTTTTAATAAGTTACCTGTATGTTTTTTAACATCATTAAGGAGGGTTGTTTGGAATCAAATAATTGAAGATCTATCATGTTAAAATCAATGGGGTAGGACACATGGTACCACCAAATAACTGATATCAGGCCTCAAAAAGCTGGAGATTCACAGTCTATGGAGCTGGAACATCTAAGCTCTTTAGGCCCCCTTCACACGCACGTGTCTCCGGTACGTGCTAGGTCCGTGCCCGCATGTACCGGAGACACGGGCACACGTAAACTCATTAAAACCAATGGGTTTATGTGCATGCACATGTGCAGCCATTGGCCCGTGCCTCTGTGTGGAGTACATGTGAGCCCGTGTGCTCCACACGGATGCATGACCGTGTTTCTCCGTCAGCACGGGTGTCACGCGGCCCGCACACGTACCACACGGATGTAGTGTGGATGCGGGCCCACGTGACACGCACCGGAGAAACACACGTGTCATGTTAAAAAATAAAAAAAAAAACACATACTCACCCCCACGAGCCCTGCAGTGTCTGCCACGGCTATCACCTGCATCCGCCCCCCAGTGAATTTGAACAACGCATCTTTTTCACTGGGGACCGGACGCAGCGTCAGCAGGGCGTGGCCTGTGCCGGACACTGTCATTCAGCACCACAGACAGCTCCGGAAGAAAAAGGTAAGGCGGGGCTTTCCGTTCTCCGTGTGTTATAACGTATAACACACAGAGAACACACGTAGTGCCATAAACACGGCACACGGGGGGAACACGCACCTTTGACACGTCCATGAAACATGTGCGTGATTTTCACGAACGTGTGAAGGGGGCCTTATACTGTGAGGTGCTTGCTCTCTGCCACGGCAGTTTGGCTCCCAATGAAATGATGAAAGTTGTGCTACAGTCCTCAAAAACAACCACTATGCAGTATTTAGAATTAGATCTGTATACTGTGAACTTCAAGGTATTTTATGCCTAATATCATGTGATAATTATTGTAATGCTCACAAGGAGTGGGCCACAGCTCACACCTGAGGGGCGCAACTATGGTTCACACAGGGTTTTCACAAGAGCCTCTGATGGTAAGGGTGGATTTGGCTGAAGGTAGAAACCAGGTGCCACTCAGGGAGACTTGGTGCTGCGAAAGCTGACCCCAGGGGCATATGTGTCGCCCTGGGCAAGCCAGGGGACACAGGTCACACACCACCACACCCCACACCCCAGGTAGGCACACCTAAGCTGAACCAAAAATCCTTGTTGCCTTCCTCCAGGAGTCTGATGATGCACACCAGGGGGTGGGCCAGGCGGTTGGCTCCGCCCACCAAGGAGCTCACAGCTCTGGAGGCAGGAAGTGTCAGGCAGTCAGCTCAGGGAAGAGCTTGAGAACAGAGTTAGAGCCCAGGGAGGGCAAGTGTAAACACCTAAGTGAAAGTAAAGAGAGAGAAGTGGTAAAGGAGGAAAGCAAGTGAGGTGACAAGAAGAAAGGAAAGCCTGAGAGCCCAGCTTTGTGTAGGGCCAGAACAGCAAGGTCAGCGACGGCGGTGACTGTCCGGAGGGGGACCGTTTGGAAGTTCCTGGAAGGACCCCGTTGGCTGTGTGCCCGGTGGTCTGGAGCAGTGTTCCGAAGGACAGTCAGCACCAGGGCAGGGGCCTCTCGGACCCCGGCAAGGCTAGGAGTCGCCAAATTTGCCGAATCCGTCAGTGAAGGGGACGTAGATTCCCCCAACAACCAAGTCCCGATTGAAGGCAACAGTCCAACCTGTACAACAGAGGCACCGCCACCGCCAGGGCACCAGTCTCTGAGGGCCAGCGCCTGCGGGCAAAGTGTAGTGCTCCTCCGGCCCAGCTTGAAGCCGGGGAGCGGGTTACCGGTGGGGACCCATCGCAACCATCCGTACATACAGGTGCAAGGAAGAGGGACATCACCGTCACCTACCGGGGAAGCAAAGCAGCCGTCTGTGGGACCGTTCTACCAGCCGTTTGGTTTACCGTACAAACTGTGTCCAAGTCTCAGGCTGAGTGAGTACCACAGTGCCGCAAGGCACAGCGCTGCCCCCGCGTCCCTGCGCCCACCAGGCCCTGCACCTCACAAGCCATCACCGGGCCCCGGGATCACCAACCCCTACCCACGGAGGGGCAACACAACACCTGGCTGCTCCCCATCACCATCCCCGGGATCCCCGCATTAAGCAGCGGTGGTGCTACACATCACCACAACCGTGGGTGGCGTCACGGACATTATCCCAACATCCCAACCCCCCTTTCACTCACGGGCGAGGAGTGCCGCTCGAGGAAAACCCCCGGGATCCGGCCTACGGCTCGAGCCACCACTGAGCAGCCGGACCCGAGCAGAAGGGGTGAGCGCGGTGTGCTGACACCCTCCTCCCCGCCCGCGACACATAGACACTGACATTCTCTGATGAGGCAGGTGACGCCGGGACCGCCGATGTGGTAGGCTTAGCTGATCACTGGCGGACATGCCGCATGTGCAGCCGAACAGGGACCCAGAGCGAGAGGGGGCCCCCAGGGCCTGAAAACATATGAGGATTTCCTTTGCCCGCGGCAGCTTGAACGCTGACAAAAGCAGGGGCCCGATGAGCTGACCGCAAATCATTATGCAGAGCTGACACGGGCCCCTTCCTCATCTGTTAGGGTCTCCGGGAGGGAGAGGATTCATCTCCACACAAGCTGCCGGCGCGCAGAAGATGACATCATTTTTCAGAGACAGAGGAGGCTCCGACCACCAGCTCCGTCTCCAGCAGTGCAGACAGAGGCCTGTGCTATATAGCAGACAATGACATAGCTCCCTGCCCCCCTCATCCCTGAGCTGCTTTCCCTCCTACCGCACTGAAAATATTTAAAGAAAATACAGCAGTTGGGCCCCAGGAGGATGAGAGGAGGCTGCACCACAGACAAGATGGAAGTACAGGCTCCAGAGAAGAACCTGCCGTCCTGACCACCATGTGCCATCATCTGCAGAGAGGGTGAGTCCATGTGTAATGTGTGCACATCTATGTATTTATCTGTCTATCCATCTATCTGTTCCTATATCTATCTGTCCCTCTACCTATCTATCCCTTTATCTATCTATGTATCTATCCCTCAATCTATCCGTCTATCATGTATGTATCTATCCATTATTATCTATCTATATATCCTTCCATCTATCCATCTATCTATCTATCCCTCCATCTGTCTCTATCTGTCCCTCAATCTATCCCTCTATCCATCTATCCATTTATCTATCTATCCCTCTATCTATCCATCTATCCGTCTATCTATAATTAATAATAATAATAATTGTATTCATTTATTTAGCGCTATTAATTCCAAGGCGCTTTACATATATTGGTAACTATCCATCTATCTCTCATGTATCTATCTATCCCTCCATCCCTCTATCTATCTATCCCTCTATCTATCTATCTATCTATCTATCTATCTATCCCTCTATCTATCTATCTATCTACCTATCCATCTATATGTCTAATATGTTTTTATATGTGTCATGTCTATGTATTTTTGCACATACTGTATGTGTATATGTTGTGCGTGTGCTTATCTGTATACATCCTTGTATTCACTTATATGCTCATATTATTGCAGCTCCATTACAAGTGTGAACAAGGCCGGATGTGGTGAAATCATGTGTGAGCATATAGGTGAATACATTCATATACAGAAGCCTCCTACTCAATTTTTTTATTGATGGCGTGTGTCTGTGCAAGTAATGTAGTGTGAGTGTATTTGTATACTCACCTACTGCCGCTCTTCTACTTTCCTGAGTGCAGTCACCGCTCTCCAGTATCTCGGGTCACACTACACTCTGAAGCAGAAGTCTTTTACAATTAAAGCCTTTCTGACGCTCCATAGACTTACATTGTCACTTTCAGATCCTGCAGATCAGTGTGACCCGGAGATACTGGAGAGCGGGGACGTCACTGAGAAGAGGAGCAGAACAGCGCTGATCACCAGAGAGAGTGGCATAACATCAGTGAGAAGAGGAGCAGAACAGCGCTGGACACAGGAGAGAGTGGCATAACATCAGTGAGAAGAGGAGCAGAACAGCGCTGGACAAAGGAGAGAGTGGCAGTAGGTCAGTTTATTATGACACTACATGTATATACACATATTCCATCAGTAAACAAATTAGTGAGATCTTCTTTAATGATGTCTATGATGACGCTGTTTTTTGTTGTATTTCCTCTGTTTCTCTTCTGTCCCCTCCTGTGGTATAGAGCGCTGCTTACAAGGATCCTGACAGCAGATACATGTCACCCATTGATCCAGCAGCCTGTATCAGACATCACATCTGTTTGACTAGTATTTCATGTGGCGCAGTCCCTGGCATCTAATAATGTCTTTCTCTGAATCTCTGCAGCGTTTTAGGGTCACACACTCCTGGCTCATGGGTATCAGCTGTCAGGGTCACACATGCCTGGCTGTGATCATACAGCCATTGCCTGGTACAGGCTGCCCACGGCTCATGGGTCTCAGCTGTCAGGGTCACACATGCCTGGCTGTGATCATACAGCCACTGCCTGGTACAGGCTGCCCACGGCTCATGGGTATCAGCTGTCAGGGTCACACATGCCTGGCTGTGACCATACAGCCACTGCCTGGTACAGGCTGCCCACGGCTCATGGGTCTCAGCTGTCAGGGTCACACATGCCTGGCTGTGACCATACAGTCACTGCCTGGTACAGGCTGCCCACGGCTCATGGGTCTCAGCTGTTAGGGTCACACATGCCTGGCTGTGATCATACAGCCACTGCCTGGTACAGGCTGCCCACGGCTCATGGATATCAGCTGTCAGGTTCATACATGCCTGGCTGTGACCATACAGCCACTGCCTGGTACAGGCTGCCCACGGCTCATGGGTATCAGCTGTCAGGGTCACACATGCCTGGCTGTGATCATACAGCCACTGGCTGGTACAGGCTGCCCACGGCTCATGGGTATCAGCTGTCAGGGTCACACATGCCTGGCTGTGACCATACAGCCACTGCCTGGTACAGGCTGCCCACGGCTCATGGGTATCAGCTGTCAGGGTCACACATGCCTGGCTGTGATCATACAGCCACTGGCTGGTACAGGCTGCCCACGGCTCATGGGTATCAGCTGTCAGGGTCACACATGCCTGGCTGTGACCATACAGCCACTGCCTGGTACAGGCTGCCCACGGCTCATGGGTCTCAGCTGTCAGGTTCACACATGCCTGGCTGTGATCATACAGCCACTGCCTGGTACAGGCTGCCCACGGCTCATGGGTCTCAGCTGTCAGGGTCACACATGCCTGGCTGTGACCATACAGCCACTGCCTGGTACAGGCTGCCCACGGCTCATGGGTCTCAGCTGTCAGGGTCACACATGCCTGGCTGTGATCATACAGCCACTGCCTGGTACAGGCTGCCCACGGCTCATGGATATCAGCTGTCAGGTTCATACATGCCTGGCTGTGACCATACAGCCACTGCCTGGTACAGGCTGCCCACGGCTCATGGGTATCAGCTGTCAGGGTCACACATGCCTGGCTGTGATCATACAGCCACTGGCTGGTACAGGCTGCCCACGGCTCATGGGTCTCAGCTGTCAGGGTCACACATGCCTGGCTGAGATCATACAGCCACTGGCTGGTACAGGCTGCCCACGGCTCATGGGTCTCAGCTGTCAGGGTCACACATGCCTGGCTGAGATCATACAGCCACTGCCTGGTACAGGCTGCCCACGGCTCATGGGTCTCAGCTGTCAGGGTCACACATGCCTGGCTGAGATCATACAGCCACTGCCTGGTACAGGCTGCCACGGCTCATGGGTATCAGCTGTCAGGTTCCCTATAAAGGAGTTGTGTGAAATAATACATGCACTGTAAAGAAATTGTCCGGCAAAAGGATGTAATGGGGGTTACATTTTGTAAAACTAACAATATAATTATTCACACCTGCTGTCACCCTCCAGCGCCGACCGTCCTGTGGTCTGTGCAGCATTAATTATGTCACCGTTCTACCAGACACAGGACTGCTGCAGTTTGTGATCGGCTGCAGCGGTCAGGTGACTTGAACTGCAGGCATCACAAGTTGCAGCGATCCTGTCTCCCATAGAATGCTGACATAATTAATGCTAGCACAGAGCACAGGACGGCCGGCGCTGGATCCTGGAGGTGACTGCAGGTGAGAATACAATTTATTTGTTATTTTTACAGAATCTAGCCTCCAGGTTTTGTCCGGACAATCCCTTTAATAAACTATAATCCTCATCTTTCTTCCACCTGACAGCTCTAGTGTTACTTTCCCTGATGTTTCAGTTTACATATGATGCAGATATCACAACCCAGGTGCCCCATGTGACCGCTGCAGACAATCACTGGTTTCAGACTTGAGCTGCATACCACTGATAAGCTGCAACACACTCACAGGGTATCCAGGTTGTGCCATCTCCAATGTGAATAGAAGCATTGGAGACAGCGCTGAAGCTGCAGCAGATAGAAGGGGGCAGGACTGGTCTGTTATATTCAGATGGTAAATATAGAACTTATTTATTGTGTAGATTTGGTAGTCGTGTCCGAAACTAGTAATAAGCAGGACAATCTATATGTTTATATTATTTTGTAGTGGTATGAAGGGGGGTGCCCAGAAAGATTTCTTGCACAGGGGCCCCCTGCAGTCTGTGTCCGCCCCTGCTTTCATGTGTGCGCTGTCCGCTGCTGTGGGCACTAATGTAACCCCAAACCATCAGAGATGGTAGACTTTGAACTGTGTGCTGATAACAAGCTGGATGGTCCCCAACTCCTTAGTTTGCAGCACACAGTGTCCGAGGTTTCCATAAAGAATTTCACATTTTCATCTGACAACAGAATAGTTTTCCATTTCATCCTCAGCCTATCTGAAATAAGCTTTGGCCCAGAGACGACATCAGCATTTCTGGATTGTGCTGATATTTGTTGTTTGTTTTTTTTGCATGATCGAGCTTTACCTTACCATTGTGGACTGCACGGCGAACTGTGTTCACAGCGAATGATTTCGGGACGTATTCCTGAGCCCGTGCAGTGATTAGCACGGCTGACTCACGCCTGTTTATAATGCAGTAATGACACTCAGTCTTCTCCCTTGTGTACATGGATTTCTCCAGAATCTCTGAATCTTTTGATGATATAATTTTCTGTAGATAGTGGATATTCAAAGTCTGTACAAATTTAAGTTCAGTAACAATTATCTAAAATTTTAGATGCACATGTTCAGATCGGTGACCTCTGACCATCTTTGCTTCTGAAAGGCTCTGCCTCCCTAATCATCCCCTTTTATACAGTTATATGACTTGTGTGAAAATTGACCCTTCTCCTGTTTTCATTAGCACCACTTACTTTTCTAGTCTTTTGATAATTGTGTCCCTCCCAACGTTTTTGACATATTGCTGTCATCAATTTTTTTTTTTCAAATTAAATGGGAGAATGTCTAAACCTGCTTTACACGTTACGATTAAGCATACGATATCGTATGCGATCGTAACTGCCCCCATTGTATGTGCGGCACGTTCAATTTGTTGAACATGTCGCACAAACGATTATTTGCCGTCACACGTACGGTACTTACCCTTCCATACGACCATGATGTGGGCGGCGAACGTCCACTTCCTGGAGTGGGGGGGACGTTCGGCGTCACATCGACGTCACGTGGCAGCCGGCCAATAGAAGCGGAGGGGCGGAGATGAGCGGGCCAAACATCCCGCCCACCTCCTTCCTTCCGCATTGCCGGCGGGACCCCCGGGACGCAGGTAAGATCTGTTCATCGTTCCCGGGGTGTCACACACTGCGATGTGTGCTGCCTCGGGAACATTGAACAACCTCACGTTCAATTTTTAGCAATTGAACGACGTGCGTGCAATGAACATTTTAACGTTCAATCGCAATCGCAAGTAGCTGTCACACGCTACAATGTAACTTATGATGCTGGATGTGCGTCACTTACGAAGTGACCCCGCCGATACATCGTAAGATATATTGTAGCGTGTAAAGCGGGCTTAAAGTTCATCTTCTGGTCTCTGTTCTGTTGTATAAAATCTGTCTGTAAGAGATTTCCAAATCATGGCATTTATATTTTCTGTACATTTTACACAGCATCCAAACATTTTTTTTCTTTTTTTTTAAATTGAGCTTAATGATTTGATTTTTTGCTCAGACCAAGAATAAAAAACAAGTACAGTCATGGCCAAAAGTTTTGAGAATGACACCAAAATTATATTTTCACATGATCTGTTACCCTCTGGTTTTTAATTGTTTGTCTGATGTTTACATCACATACAGAAATATAATTGCAATCATATTATGAGTACCAAAAGGTTATATTGACAGTTAGAATGAGTTAATGCAGCAAGTCAATATTTGCAGTGTTGACCCTTCTTCTTCAGGACCTCTGCAATTCTCCCTGGCATGCTCTCAATCAACTTCTGGAGCAAATCCTGACTGATAGCTGTCCATTCTTGCATAAGCAATGCTTGCATTTTGCCAGAATTTGTTGGTTTTTGTTTGTCCACCCGTCTCTTGATGATTGCCCACAAGTTCTCAATGGGATTAAGATCTGGGGAGTTTCCAGGCCATGGACCCAAAATCTCTATGTTTTGTTCCATGAGCAATTTAGTGATCACCTTTGCTTTATGGCAAGGTGCTCCATCATGCTGGAAAAGGCATTGTTGGGCACCAAACTGCTCTTGGACAGTTGGGAGAAGTTGCTCTTGGAGGACATTCTGGTACCATTCTTTATTCATGGCTGTGTTTTTAGGCAAGACTGTGAGTGAGCCGATTCCCTTGGCTGAGAAGCAACCCCACACATGAATCGTTTCAGGATGCTTAACAGTTGGCATGAGACAAGACTGGTGGTAGCGCTCACCTCTTCTTCTCCTAATAAGCTGTTTTCCAGATGTCCCAAACAATCGAAAAGGGGATTCATCTGAGAAAATGACTTTACCCCAGTCCTCAGCAGTCCACTCCCTGTACCTTTTGCAGAATATCAGTCAGTCCCTGATGTTTTTTCTGGAGAGAAGTGGCTTCTTTGCTGCCCTCCTTGAAACCAGGCCTTGCTCAAGCAGTCTCCGCCTCACAGTGCGTGCAGAAGCACTCACACCAGCCTGCTGCCATTGCTGAGCTAGCTCGGCACTGCTGGTAGTCCGATCCCGCAGCTGAAACAGTTTTAAGATACGGTCCTGGCGTTTGCTGGTCCTTCTTGGGCGCCCTGGAGCCTTTTTGGCAACAATGGAAGCTCTCTCCTTGAAGTTCTTGATGATGCGATAGATTGTTGACTGAGGTGCAATCTTTGTAGCTGCGATACTCTTCCCTGTTAGGCCATTTTTGTGCAGAGCAATGATGGCTGCACGTGTTTCTTTAGAGATAACCATGGTTAACTGAAGAGAAACAATGATACCAAGCACCAGCCTCCTTTTAAAGTGTCCAGTGGTGTCATTCTTACTTAATCATGACTGATTGATCGCCAGCCCTGTCCTCATCAACACCCACACCTGTGTTAATGGAACAATCACTAAAACAATGTGAGCTGCTCCTTTTAAGGCAGGAATGCAATGATGTTAAAATGTGTTTTGGGGGTTAAAGTTCATTTTCTTAGCCAATATTGACTTTGCAAGTAATTGCTGTTAAGCTGATCACTCTTTATGACATTCTGGAGTATATGCAAATTGCCATTAGAAAAACTTAAGCAGTAGACTTTGTAAAAAATAATATTTGTAGCATTCTCAAAACTTTTGGCCATGACTTTAGTTTTCAAACACAAGAATAAGGAAAAGTGGGAAAAAAAGACCCTCAGTGAGCTCCATTGTGTTCTGCATAACATTAGAGGGGCTGTCTGTGCCATACAGTATATAGAGATGACTTACCACCTCCCCACCAATCAGCTGTTTGCATCTCTGCGGTAGGATGTAAACAGTGTACAGATCTGGGAGTGCACAGCACCACGGTGTCAGGTGGCCGTTATCACGTACTGTATGTAGTTCAGCTCCTACTGAAGTGAATGGAATCTGAGCTGCAGCAACGGACGCTACACAGTGTATGGCGCTGTGCTCTGTGTATATCTGGCTGCAGTGGGAGGTACAAACCGCAAATTGGGGAGGTGCTGAGTGCCAGACCAACATTGATCAGATATTGATGACCTGTGCTAGGTACACCCCTCCTACAAAAGGGAAACCATTTATTGCAAGGGTCTCAAACATGCGGCCCCTGAGCTCCTTAGTCCATCGTGTACACGGAGTCTGAGGGCTGCCGGTACCAGCTCTTCTTGTCATCTCCTTTCCTCAGACGCACATACAATTGAATTGTATGGGAACACAGAGAACGGCTCTCTGCCCCACAATACAATCCCAGGCCGGGCCCATCAGAGGGGCATTATTACAGGACTGGGGCCAGAATTACTATAGGGGTAAATGTAACACAATATTACTGTATGGGGCTGATTGGGGGACAAAAAAAGAACGTTAAAAAAAATAATAAAGTATAAAAATATAACATACAGATATTTGGCAGTAGAAATGCTGTTGTATATAAAAAGTAAGAAGTAAAAAAGAAAACCTGTCTATATCCAATATGATAAACACCATTAGGTCACGTTCACATTCAGTATTTGGTGAGATTTTTACCTCAGTATTTGTAGCTAAACCAGGAGTGGGTGATAAATACAGAAATGGTGACGTGTTTCTATTATATTTTTCCTCTGATTGTTCCACTCCTGGTTTTGACTTCTGGTTTTGATACTGAGGTAAAAACTCCCCACAATACTGCCGTGTGAACGAAGCCTTAAAGAGAATAAAAAAACACTGAAAAAGAAAATATATGACAATCAAAAAATCAAATAGAAAAATAATGGTGTCACTGAAAATGTCATCTTGTCGTCCCACAAAAGAACTCGGCTCGTCTTATTCCTTTTTTTCTACGTGCGGCCCATTTACCCTGCTGAGTCTGAGACCCCTGAGTTAGCGGGAGCCGGTCTTCCACATGGATGTAACAGAGTAAGCCGATCCTCTGATCAGTCAGCTGTGTGCGCAGCAGGCGCCGGATTTCTATCATGATGTAGGAGGCGATTGCCTGCAGTCAAATTCCATACATTCTGAGTAGAGTTGAGCGGATTGCTAATAATCCGGGTCCGGCGGATCCGTCGCGGGTTGTCACAGAAGTCCGGATCCGATCCGGAAAAAAAAAATCGTGCAGCTGGATTCCCGGGTCCAGGTCGGACCCGGATCGGACGCTGAAACCGCGCGGATCCGGACTTTTCCAGTTCGGGTCCGCTCAACAATAATTCTGACCCCAACTTTGTGAGTGTGATCAAGAATTCCAGCTCTAGGTATTTTCTTACCCTCCTTTCTGGCCGGTACCTGTGGACATATAGGATATACAACCGTATAGGAAAGCACAGCAGATAGCTCTCACCTATACAGTGACCATGGTGGATCGGTGTACTATGGTAACACTGCCTGGCACCATTCCTTTTTACAGCCAAACTCAGTAATTTTAGATGAGTTTACTAAGATAACACTGCCTGGCACAAGTTATTTTGACACCCAAGTTCAGTAATTACTGCTGGGTGTACTATGGTAACACTGCCTGGCACAAGACAATTTTACACCCAAACTCAGTTACTGAAAAGCGCGATGATTGAAGTGATTACAGACCATGAGCTGGTAGATTGACTGCAGTTATTGGATCAGATCTGAGCTCTGGTGTACGGCTCTGGTACAAAGATCATTGCAAGTATTTATTCCACCTCTGAGGGCAGAGGTGCAGAACGCACTTAAGCGGGCTTTACACGCTACGATATCGTTAATGAATTATCGTCGGGGTGACGGTGACGCACATCCGGCGTCATTAAAGATATCGCAGTGTGTGACACTTACGAGCAACCTTAAACGATCGCAAAAGCGGTCAAAATCGTTTGCCGCGGAGAGGTCGTCCTGAAACAAAAAATCATTTTCTGCTTATTAGCGATGTTGTTCCTCGTTCCTGCGGCACCACACATCACTGTGTATGACAGTGGTGGCAGCGGCGGGTCAGTAGTGACAGATGCGGTGTCAGCTTAGTGGTAGCAGTGGCATGACGGCTCTGTGGTGGCAGCGGCGGGTCAGTAGTGACAGATGCGGTGTCGGCTTAGTGGTGGCAGCGGCGGGACAGTAGTGACAGATGCGGTGTTGGCTCAGTGGTAGCAGCGGTGTGACAGCTCAGTGGTGGCAGCGGCGGGTCAGTAGTGACAGCTGCTGTGAGTGCACAGTGGTAGCAGCGGCAGTGATGGTTCAGTGTTGCCAGTGGTGCGGTGACGGCTCAGTGGTGGCAGCGGCGGTGACGGGTCAGTGGTGGCAGCGGAGGTGTCAGCTCCGTGGTGGCAGCAGCGGCGCCAGCTCAGTGGTGGATCAGGCCGATGCGGTGTGTCCCAGTGTGTCCGCGGTCCCGGTTCAAGTGATGGTGCATGCACAGATGGAGCTCTCATCCAAGAGCTCCATCTGCGCACACTCTGACATCCAGCGCCATCATTTGAAACCGGGACCGCGGACACACTGGGACACCCGCCGCACAGCCACCACAATCCGAACAGCCGCACGCACAGGGTGGCAGCCAGCAGGCCGCCCCCACCCACCCGCACAGAGAAGCAGCTGGCCGCCGGGACAGAGAGGCAGCCAGCACGCAGCCACAGGCACCCGGAGGCACGCAGCCACAGGCACCCGGCGGCACGCAGCCACAGGCACCCGGCGGCACGCAGCCACAGGCACCCGGCGGCACGCAGGCACCCGGCGGCATGCAGCCACAGTCACCCGGCCGCACCCAGCCACAAGCACCCAGTCACCCGCACGCATCCGGTCGTCCGCATGCACCCGGCCGCCCGCACCCGGCTGCCCGCACGCACCCGACCGACCGCCCGCACTCACCCGACCGCCCGCACACACCTGGCCGCCCGCACACACCCGGCCGCCCGCACACACCCGGCCGCCCGCACAGACAGCCCCACCGGTAGGCTATACTCGGATTTTAAAACGCACCCCTCATTTTCCTCCCAAATTTTGGGAGGAAAAGAGCGTCTTATAATCCGAAAAATACGGTACTTTGTAGCGCCACCTTTTGCTGCGATTACAGCTGCAAGTCACTTAGGGTATGTCTCTATCAATTTTGCACATCGAGCGACTGAAACTCTTACCCATTCTTCCTTTGCAAATAGCTGGAACTGAGTGAGGTTGGATGGAGAGAGTTTGTGAATAGCAGTTTTCAGCTCTTTCCACAGATTCTCGATTGGCTTTAGGTCTGGACTTTGACTTGGCCATTCTAACACCTCTTCACTGAGTTGGGCATTTCATATTTAGTGCCTCCCATGGCTGTGTGTCCATAGTCGGGACCCAGTCACTCTCTGCCCTTATTCAAATTGAGGTCTGTTTTGACACATGGTAAGCTTTTAATACTAGAGAGTGTTAGGTACTGTCCTAATTTGGGTAATTTGTTGCAGTAGGATGGCTTTACACTTTTTTGATCAAAAATAGTGTTTATTAAGTACCCTATGTTTATTCATACGCACTATGCTTTTATTTAGTTACAACAGGGTATACGTCAATGTTATTTTCATCTTGAGTTTTCAGAGACAGAGTAAGCGGCGTAATCAGTGGTGACACTACTCTAGCTATTTGCGGTCACAGGTGAAGGACCATGGGAACCTCAGCTGTGATTGCAAATCACCTGAGTGACGCCACCACTGACTGCGCGGCTCTCTCAGTCTCTGCTTGAGCTTCACAGTGGGCGTCACGTTACATGGCCGCTTAAGTCAAGATACACTATAGCTACCTTATTGTCCTGATTTATGCAGTCAGTGATTCCATCATAGAAGGAAAATAGATTAGTCTGGCATGACTTGTTTGCTACAAACCCATGCTGGCTCTTGTTCATTACCATATTCTTATCCAAGTACTTAACTACATGCTGTTTAATAATTTGTTCAAAGATCTTTCCTGGAATACAAGTAAGGCTCACTGGCCTGTAATTTCCTGACTCCAACTTTTTTCCTGTTTTGAAAATAT
This sequence comes from Anomaloglossus baeobatrachus, assembly GCF_048569485.1. NCBI lineage: Eukaryota > Metazoa > Chordata > Amphibia > Anura > Aromobatidae > Anomaloglossus > Anomaloglossus baeobatrachus. The sequence goes on along the minus strand of NC_134357.1, from coordinate 87,580,583 downwards.
CAAAAACATTTGTCTTTCTCTAATGTTATGAGATTTTTCCTGTTTTCCAAAATATTTCTTGTAGTAATGTGCCCATCTTTGTCTCTTTCTTGTAATAATGTGCCCATCCTTGTCCCCTTAATGTGCACATCCTTGTCCCCATCTTGTATTAATGTCCCCATTATGGTCCTCATCGTACAGTAATGTACACATCCTGGTTCTCTTCGTGTAGCAATATGCCCTTCCTGGTCCCCATCTGGTAGTAAGGTCCCCTTCCTGGTCCTTATCTTGTAGTAATGCCCCATCCTGGTCCCCTTCATGTAGTAATGTCCGCATCTTATAGTAATGTGCCCATCCAGTAGTAATGTTCCTTATTGTACTGTTCTTCTCATACACATAAAAATGAAACAAAATTCTCCTGTCCTTGGTTCCCTAACTATCCTCTTTTCTGCACATGCAACCTGTAGACACCGTAGATCCCTTGATGATTGCGGCCTGGTCCAGGAGGGTCACCACCATCAAAGCTTTATTTCAGTTGATGCAAATTCAATTGAAATGTATTGCTGGCGCCTCGTAGAGACAAGCTCTCTGCACAGCTATACCTATGGCAGCCGCCGGCCAATCAGAAGCCAGAAGCTGCTGTCAGCAATATACATTTCAATTGAACTGAAATAAAGTGCTGTTGTCAGCAATCCCCTGGACCAGGCCATGATTGCCAAGGGACCTACGGAACCTGCTAGCCACATGAAGCAGCCACAGGGACCACATGAAGCCCGTAAAAGTGCTTAAAGGGGTTGTCCGACATAACAAAAATGTTTGAGTTTAAGCTAATCTGTGCTGTATTGTCATATTAAACACCCCTACATTGTTATTTTTTGTTTTCTAACTTTTGTTCCTCTTGAATTATACCTTTATTCTCTGCAGCTTCTTGTTTACATTCAGCACAAGCAAACTGACCACTTCCTGTGCTAAACCTCCCAGTCACAGCTGGCACCGCCCGGCCTCACTGTCCAGCCCCACCCCAGTGTCCAGCCCCTCCCCCTGCCCGCCCCCTGCACACACATTCAGTGTGCCCATGTAGACATGAAATGACCGGAAGCTGCAAAATCACAGCAGGAGCAGTCACATGACCCCTCTGAGCCGGGGGAGAGGGGCTGACAGCAGGGCAGGTAAGTGGTCTCTATCTACTTACCTGCCCCAATGTAGCCCAATAGTGTAAATAATAAAAAAAGCAAAATAAGCCGGATAAGGCTGGTTTCACACTACGTTTATTTAACATCCGTCCATAACGTTTTTTTAGCGGAAAAACGGATCCAGTGCAAATGCGTTTTCACTTCAATGCATTTGCAATCGGCTCGCGTCCACCTGCGTTCGCATGCGTTTGCGTGCGTTAGACACAGGATCCGTACTTTTGCGTTATTTTAACATGTTTCAAAAACGCTACTTGTAGCGTTTTTTACCTTTGTCAAAATAACGCATCTCACAGGATCCTTCACATTGCGCCGCGAGCTGCAATGCATTTCAATGAGCGCTGGATCCTGCCTAGCAGAATGCGTTGAGTTGCGTTGTAACAGGATCCTGCTTTTGTACTGAGCATGTCCAGAAAGTACTGAGCATGCCCAGAACCAGTCTCGCGTGATCTGTCTCTCTCTCCTCCTCCCTCCCTCCCTCACCCTCTCTATCTCTGTCTTTCCCCCTTCCTCTCCTCCCTCTCTCTCCCACCTGAGAGCTGCGGACACTCGTAACCAAGGTAAATATCGGGTAACCACTTCTCTTAGTTACCCGATGTTTACGTTGGTAACGTGTGCAGACAGCCCTGCTCCTAGCAGCTGCAGACACTCGTAACCAAGATAAATATCGGGTATCCAAGCCCGATGTTTACCTTGGTTACGAGCGTCTGCAGCTGTCAGAAGCCGGCTCCCAGTCTGGCACGTTTAGTTCCCCTCACTCCCGATCACATGACTCCAATGCCCGCCCCTAAACATCCAGTGACAGGATCCTGCAAAATAACAGATGCGTTAGCATGCGTTTTTTGCTGTAAAAGCAGGATCCGCTTTTGCAGCAAAAAAACGTTCCTGACGCATGTTAAAAAGACGTAGTGTGAAAGCAGCCTAACCCCTTTAAAAATAAACTTCATCCAGAAACACACGTCTGCAAATGGAGTATATGATTTGGATTCTTATCCTAAATCACGTGGTAGGGTTCGGTAAAGGGTCAACTTCATACCTTCCAATCGTCACACATTCAGCGGGACTGTCCCGATTTGGGAGCGCACTCCTGCAGTTCCCTGCTCTTGTCCCAGCTCCTCCTCTCAGTTTAGTGAATAAAGTAAAGTGAAGTAAGGGAAATGGCCGCCGAGGGAACAGAGGATAGGTGAGTATAGTATGTGTGTGTGTGTGTTTGTGCGTGTTTGTGCGGACTGCAAGAGTGCGGTGAAAGTACGGAACCGGAAGTGTGTGCGGTGAGTATTTGCTCGTACAGCAAAGCATTGCTCATAAACCGAGTTACAAATTTACAGCAAGCTTTGCTCGTATAGTGAAATACTTGCACATTGGGTTACTCGTAAACCGAGGTTCCGCTGTAATGTAATTTTTATTGTGCATTTTTTAAAAATAATAAATATCACAAATCAGCCAATAACATGGACTTATTTGATGTCCCTGTAATCGTAACAACCCGCACAATACAGCGATCAGATTATTTCTGGGGATCGGAAAAACAAAAAAAAAGGCACAATTTTTCCCTATTAAAATCCATAAAAAGTGTAATAAAAATGTATCACTGAGGCCGTGTTCACAAGTAGCGTAAATGCTGCGTTTTTTCTGCAGGTTTTTACACCATGAGCGCAATAACAATCTTCTCTGGTTATTGTGTGTTTGCAGCATTTTTCATGCGTTTCCCCTGATATTTGATACAGGCTTGTTGCAGATGTGAATCCGGGTTTTTAATGCATTTTATTACTGCAGAAAAGATTTGATTCTGCATTTACAAATACGACGGAATTTTTTTTTGCTTGAATTTTTTTAGGCTCCACAAAGAATCCTATACAGAAAAAAAAAACACCAAAACTGTGCGGTTCAGCGTCTTTAGACGCACAGAGGGTGGAGATTTCATGACGTCACGTCCACTCTGCTTGGACATTTAGTTCGTGTTCACATGTAGTGTAAATGCCGGGTTTTTCTGCTGCTTTTTTGCCCATAAATTCTGCGGTGTTGAACGGTGCAAACAAAGTGAATGTGATTTCATGAGAAGACGCCGCTGAACTCTGTTGTTTTACTGCTTTTTTTCTCTAGAGGTTTCTATGTGGGGCTTAAAGAAACGCATGAAGAAAACTGCAGCTACTTTTCTAACTGCAGAATCCAAGCTTTTCTGTAATATAAAAACGCAGCGTCACATCTGCACCAAAAATGCATGAAATAAAGGGGAAAAGGCATAAAAAAATGCAGCATAAATGCAATAATCAAAGAAGATTGTTAAAGTGTAATTTGGTGCAGACAGCGGCAGAAACAAAAAACACAGATTTTATGCAAGGTGTGAACACAGCCTTACAGACATGACGCTTACACACAGTGGGTATGGAAAGTATTCAGACCCCTTTAAATTTTTCACACTTTGTTTCATTGCAGAGATTTGGTAAATTCAAAAAAGTTCATTATTTTTTTCTCATCAATATACACTCTGCACCCCATCTTGACAGAAAAAATAGAAATGTAGAAATTTTTGCAAATTTATTAAACAAGAAAAACTGAAATATCACATGGTCATAAGTATTCAGACCCTTTGCTCAGACACTCATATTTAAGTCACAAGCTGTCAATTTCCTTGTGATCCAGATGTCCAGATGTGTTTAATTTTGATAGGACTTGATTTGGAAAGGCACACACCTGTCTATATAAGACCTCACTGCTCACAGAGCATGTCAGACCAAATGAGAATTATGAGGTCAAAGGAACTGCCCAAGGCGCTCAGAGACAGAATTGTGTCAAGGCACAGATCTGGCCAAAGTTACAAAAGAATTTCTGCAGTACTCAAGGTTCCTAAGAGCACAGTGGTCTCCATAATCCTTAAATGGAAGAAGTTTGGGACCACCAGAACTCTTCCTAGACCTGGCCATCCAGCCAAACTGAGCAATCGTGGGAAAAGAGCCTTGGTGAGAGAGGTAAGGAAGAACCCCAAGATCACTGTGGCTGAGCTCCAGAGATGCAGTAGGGAGATAGGAGAAAGTTCTACAAAGACAACTATCACTGCAGCCCTCCACCAGTCGTGCCTTTATGGCAGAGTGGCCTGATGGAAGCCTCTCCTCAGTGCAAGACATATGAAAGCCCGAATAGAGTTTGCAAAAAAAAACACATGAAGGACTCCCAGACTATGAGAAATAAGAATCTCTGGTCTGATGAGGCGAAGATAGAAGTTTTTGGTGATAATTCTAAGTGGTATGTGGGGAGAAAACCAGGCACTGCTCATCACCTGCCCAATACAATCACAACAGTGAAACATGGTGGTGGCAGCATCTTGCTATGGGGGTGTTTTTCAGCTGCAGGGACAGGACGACTGGTTGCAATTGAAGGAAAAATGAATGCGGCCGAGTACAGAGAGAGCATGGAAGAAAACCTCTTCCAGAGTGCTCTGGACCTCAAACTTGGCCGAAGATTCACCTTCCAACAAGACACTGAACCTAAGCATACAGCTAAAATAACAAAGCAGTGGCTTCAGAACAACTCTGTGACCATTCTTGACTGGCCCAGCCAGAGCCCTGAGTGAAACCCAATTGAGCATCTCTGGAGAGACCTGAAAATGGCTTTCCAGCAACGTTAACCATCCAAGCTGACGAAACTGGAGAGGATCTGCAAGGCAGAATGGCAGAGGATGCCCAAATCCAGGTGTGAAAAACTTATAGCATCATTTCCAAGAAGACTCATGGCTGTGCTTGCTCAAAAAGTGCTTCTACTCAATACTGAGAAATGGGTCTGAATACATATGACCATGTGATATTTCAGTTTTTCTTGTTTAATAAATTTGCAAAAATTTCTACATTTCTGTATTTTTGTGTCAAGATGGGTTGCAGAGTGTACATTAATGAGAAAAAAATGAACTTTTTTGAATTTACCAAATGGCTGCAATGAAACAAAGAAGGAAAAATTTAAAGGGGTCTGAATACTTTTCGTACCCACTGTAAATATGAGAAAGTTCTGGCTGATACGGCTATGAATGAATGCATGAATAATCCTGGGCATTTGCTGAACATTCTTCACTGCCAAAGAGGTGTGGCTATAGGGCGTGGTGAAAATTTGCTGCGCTGCACTTGCCGCATACTTTGTCCCTCTTTCTATTCTTCCAAAGGTGGAGGCATGCCTTAGGTCACGTTCACTCTTTCAGTGATTGGTGATTTTTTTTCCTCTCAGTATTTGTTGAGTGGGTGATAAATACAACAGTGGTGCCCGTCTTTCTATTACACTTTTCCTCTGATTTTCCACTCCTGGTTTTGGCTACAAATACTGCTGTACGATACTGACCAAATACTCACTGTGTGCACGTGGCCTTAGAATAGGTGATTACTTGTTTTCACCAGAGAACCTCTGTAAGTGTATATTTACTGCAGTGTAACAATCACAGGACAGGGAGGGGTTAATGTTCAAGTATTTAATCTCTATTGGAAATAAAAAAAATCTTCCTCATATTGATATCAAAGAGAAAAAGTGACCTCCATACACAACACAATCCACTATACCAAGACCAATACTGTATTTTTTGGACTATAAGACGCACTTCTTTCCCCCCAAATGTTGGGGGAAAGTGGTGGGTGCGTCTTATAGTCTGAATGTAGGGATGCGGGGAATGAGGGTGCTGCGGTGGAGGGGGGGTCATCGGCGGCACGAGCAGGCTGTATCAGCCTGCCATGACCACATGGACCTGCTCATTACATATGCACGCCCATCATCCCGCCCATCATCTCTCAGCACTGAAGCCGGCGCTGACAGGTGGGCGGGATGATGGGCGGGGAATGCGCGCATATTAAACAGTCTGCCCGCATGATCACCCCTGACAACTACAGCCTGGAGTGATCATGTGCGGCTGTATTCACTGCCCCACGCGCATCATCATCAGCGCGGGATGCAGTGAATAAGTATAACTCACCGGCCATGATCCCTGCAGCACCGCGATCTCCTCCTGTCTGTGCCGGCGGCGGCTGTGTGGAGACTAGCGGTGCGCACAGCGATGACGTCATCGCTGTGCACACGTGTCCATACGCAGCCGCCGCCGCCGTCAGACAGGAGGAGATCACGGTACAGCAGGGATCGTGGCCGGCTCCACACTCCAGCGCTGCTGCTGACACAGACGGAGGAGGGGCGATGCTGCAGGGAGTGAGGTAAGGTGAGTATGAACATTTATTTTTTTTTATGTGCCACAGGATGCGGGCCGTATACCAGGATGGGGGTATATAGCAGGATGGGGGGTGTATAGCAGGATGAGGGCATATAGCAGGATGGCAGTATATTGTGAGCAGGATGGGGGTATATTATGAGCAGGATGGGGGTATATAGCAGGATGGGGGTATATAGCAGGATGGAGGTATATAGCAGGATGGGGCCATATGCCAGGATGGATTATAGAGCAGGATGGGGTCATATGCCAGGATGGGGTATATAGCAGGATGCGATCATATGCCAGGATGACGGTATATAGCAGGATGGGGGCTATACCAGGATGAGGGACATATACTGTATATACAAGGCAGGAGGATCATTACCAGGCTGGGGTACCTTAGTAGAGAATTTGGGGACATTACCCCCATAACAGTGTCAGCAACAGATCCTCGCCCCATAACAGTGTGTCATGACCACATTTTTTGCTTAAAATTTTATTTTCCTCCTTTAAAACCAGGGTGCGTCTTATCGTCCGGTGTGTCTTATAGTCCGAAACATACGGTAATACCACATACAAGGGAGAAATACCACCACACCGTGACCAGATCACATATACCACCACATAGTGATCGAATACAGCGACATACAAAGGGTTAAATACCAACAACCCATGACCAGACCACATAGAAATACACCAGAAAGTTGATAAGAACATTGAAAACAATCCTTCAACAGCAGCCGGTGATGTCTGATTAATACTGAGATTTGTTTTGAACATAAAACCCCATTTTTCGGCCCATTGCAGACACTACCAGGCCTTCTTTATTCATGTACTATTCACAACACAAATAATTTCACCCCAGATTTCTCTACAGCGCCTCTAAGTAAATTTATGTAATATATGAGCGATACAGGAGCGTCTGCCCACACATTATCTGAGCAGCTCCATGTAATATACAGGGATATATGATATATTATGATAAAATGTACTATAGTGCAATGACTGCGTCCTGTTGCTTTAAATCTGCAGCTACCTCTGTAACCATGGTAACTGCACGTATAAGCAGCCAATAGAATTGCTCAGTTTGAATTGAAATGGAAAAAAAAAGCCGTTTGTCCTCAGTTTGTTACACCTCATCTGAGAGTGAAGACAGACAGCGACAATCAGCGAGAGATTTGTATAGATTACAAGGAGCGACAATGGCAGAGGAACCCATGGATTGGACTGCGTATGGACCCAGCGGAGGATCAGGTAGTATCATCAGTCTGTGAGGGCCGACTGCTCCCTAGATTTAGGGTTTCCAGGAACATTTCTTTGCTAGACTTTGGGCCTAGAACCTATCAGGCCGGTAGATGCCGACTCCCTGCCTGTTACTTCTCAGGCCCATAGTAAAGAAAACAAAAATAGCCCCAGATAGCCCCTTTAATTTACTGCTAGTTTAATGGGATCCATCAATAATAATTGCACGGGCCTAGTAAACACCAAAGATGCCCAAGATAAGGATATTCCAGTACTGACCCAAACAGTTTGCTGTGCGCTGGTCCTGCTTACATGGACAGGACTACTGACAGGGAGGACGGGTCAGCATTAAAAAAGTAACAAAAAGCTTAAAAAGTAAATGTCATCAGAAATCGGCCTATTCTTTATATCAGGTTTTTGTGTATAATGTATTTTTTAATAATAAAATTTGTCATTGTTTTTTTTTCATCCATATCACATTCTTTATTATACAGTTAGGACTGATCCTAATTTCTGGTTGTTTCCTTCAGCTTACGTCACACCTGAGGAGAAGCTGAGAAGATTGTCCCATTGTATGATGATGCTGCCATCACCCTTCTTCAAGAAGGTGGTCAGTGAGAAAACTGAGGGCGACATCACTGTCTTTTTTATAAGGGGGTTGTGTATTTGGATGTTCATATTCATCTTTCTATCTTAATCTTTTGTCTTCCCAGCGCCTGATGCCGACTAATCCAATGGCCCAAAGGAGATATCAAGTCAGGAAAGAAGAAAATCCAGGACCATCCAAACCCATCCAGACCAGAGAGAAGAGAAAGAGAGAAGAAGAAATAAAGACCATGAGAGACCTCTGCAAAGACCTGGATGAAGAAGAACCAGTGAAAAAGCCGTCAGTAAAAAAACTGAAATTGGACAGATTAAATCTACGGATTCCTGAGAGAAGAACGACGCAAGAAAGACAGATTCCTGAGCGGACGATGACACCAGAAAGAAGAATCCAGCAGGACAACAACCACCAAAATGTGAGCAGGTTCCTGGGAGGAAGAAGAAACCTCATATGGACCATGCTGCTGGGACCTCTCGAATGAACAGCGGTGGTGAGTATTAATAAAAAACTAGAAATAAAAATAATAGTAATAACATGAGTAATAATAAGAAAGTAGTAAAATTAATAACGAAATAAGGGTAGTGATAGCAGTAGGTAGAACAGACGTTTGATCCAGGGTCCTAGGACTGATCGCCTTTTCTCGGGGTCGAGAAGGAATTTTTCCCCTGTGACACAAATTGGCTGAAGGTGTCATGGGGGTTTTTGTCTTCTTCTGGATCAACAGTGGGGGGACAGTTTAGTATTAATAGTTTTAGTAAACACTAAATTAGAAAAAAATAATTTCGAATTACACTTTAATAAGAGAGCAGGATAAGAATAGTAGAATAGCTTCTCTCTGTACACACTATAGGGCCAGTATAATTAGCTCTGTAATATTAATTACTTCACTACACATAGCATCATTAGTTTTGATCCAGGGTCCTAGGACTGATCGCCTTTTCTTGGGGTCGAGAAGGAATTTTTCCCCTGTGGCGCAGATTGGCTGAAGGTGTCATGGAGGTTTTTGCCTTCTTGTGGATCAAAAACATTAGGAATTATTTATTAGGAGTTTTTAATACAACACTTAGAACAACAAGGGTAAAAAAAAGAAATAAATAACAATAGGGGAACATATAAAAAGTAATAGTGCCGTAATAATAAAAATGGTAGTAATAATCTCAGATTTGTCCTAGCCCCAGTTAGTTAGTAATTTAGTGATAAGTTAGTGTAGGGACCCATCTGAAGAGGTCGCCTTGACGTTGGCAGATGGGCTCGCACAAATTGATCACATTGTGCGCCAAGAACCTCACATGTATTTGTATAGAAAATATAGTATCTATGTAGAGATCATGGCAGCTTAACCCCTCATATGCTGAAGTCCACATTTAGGTGGTTAGTCAGAAGGAGAGGGTTTTTTCTACACTCAATGGGTCCCTGTGATGAGATTGTAGATGCTGATGGATTGCTGAGACCCCCATGACTACCATCTTACTCCTCCTATTTAACCCCGACACAGACCTAATCAGATACCTGTCAGAGTTCTCCGACTGCTCTGCCGCTGTTTGTTGTACCGCTGCTGCCCATCAGCTCTGACACTGCTGCTACATACAATGTCATGGAGCCGGCACCTTACAGTGTGAGTCATCAGACATCTCGCACACGTAGCACAAGTAGTTCACCACCGAGCTCAGAACTGACAGATCAGTGCATTCATTTATAGAACTTGATAAATAAAGATCATTCCATCAGGCGCCTCCTGTTTTCTGGTGATAAGTGTCCTCCATCGTATCTATTCTAATAAAATACTAAGTGAAGAGCAGAGGAGGAGGAGAGGAGGCTGCACCACAAACAGGCTCCAGAGAAGAACCTGCCGTCCTGACCACCATGTGACATCATCTGAAGAGAGGGTGAGTCCATGTATAATGTGTGAACATCTATGTATTTATCTGTCCATCTATCCATCTATCTATCCCTGTATCTGTCCCTCAATCTATTCCTCTATTTATCTACCTATCCTTCTATCTATGAATCTATCCCTCTATCTAACCGTCTATCTATCTATCCCTCTATTCATCTATCCCTCTATTTATCTAGCTATCCGTCTATCTATCTATGTATCTGTCTATCTATCATCTATCTATCTATCTATCCCTCTATCTATCCCTCTATCTATCTATCTATCCCTCTATCTATCTATCTATCCCTCTATCTATCTATCCCTCTATTTATAATCAAATCAAATCAAATAAGCTTTATTAGCAGGACCAAATACAAATTAGCTTTGCCAAAGCAAGTGTACATTAGGGACTGGGACAGTGGGGATGGTGGGTGGGGACTGTAGGAAGGATGGATGGGGCACATCCAGAGTGGGGACTGTGGGGCACATCTAGGGTGGGAGCTATGGAAGTCCATGACTTATGATGGGGCAAATCCAGAGTGGGGACTGTGTGGGGCACATCTGGGATGGGGGCTATGGAAGTCCATGGCTTGTCATAGTTCTCTTTCTCGAAGTCTATGACATTCGCTGACATACCGCGCTGCTATCTCCACTGCGCTCTCTTCTTCCCCCAGCAGGATATGTTTTCTCTTCCTCCTCTATCTATCCATCCATTCATCTATATGTCTAATATGTTTGTATATGTGTCATGTCTATGTATTTCTGCGCATATGTGTATATGTTGTATGTGTATTTATCTGTATACATCCTTGTATTCACCTATATGCTCATATTATTGCAGCTCCATTACAAGTGTGAACAAGGCCGGATGTGGTGAAGTCGTGTGTGAGCATATAGGTGAATACATTCATATACAGAAGCCTCCTACTCACTTTTTTACTGATGGAGTGTGTCTGTGTAATGTAGAGTGAGTGTATTTGTATACTCACCTACTGACGCTCTTCTACTTTCCTGAGTGCAATTACCGCTCTCCGGTATCTCGGGTCACACTACACTCTGAGCCAGAAGTCATTTACGATTAAAGCTTATAGAGCCTTGCTCCATAGACTTACATTATAAGTCGCTTTCAGGTCCTGCAGATCAGTGTGACCCAGAGATACTGGAGAGCGGGGACGTCACTGAGAAGAGGAGAAGAACAGCGCTGGACAAAGGAGAGTGCGGCAGTCATGTCATTAAAAAAGGGAGCAGAACAGCACTGGACAAAGAGTGCGGCAGTCATGTCATTAAAAAAGGGAGCAGAACAGCGCTGGTCACCAATGAGAGCGGGGGTGACGTCACTGAGAAACGATGCAGAACAGCGCTGTTCACTGGAGAGAGTGGCGTTATGTGAGTATATTATGACACTACATGCATATACACATATTCCATTGTAAACAAATTAGTGAGACCTTCTTTAATGATGTCTATGGTGCAGCTGTTTTTTGTTGTATTTCATCTGTTTCTCTTCTGTCCCCTCCTGTTATATACAGTGCGGCTTAAAAGGAACCTGACAGCGGATACATATCACCCGTGGATCAAGCAATGTGTATTGGACATCACATCTGTTCGACTAGTATGAGTGCAGTGCGAGAATGGCAATAGCCGGCTACGGAGGAGAGAGGGAGATAAATCCCTCCCACCCCTCCTCAGTCTCGGCCCGCCCCCCGCAGCTGAGGTCCGCTTGCACGATCGGACCTCAGTCGCAGGGACACTCGCATGACACAGCGTGAGCCAAGTGTCATGCGAGAGGATCGCAGTAATCCCCGTGTGGCTCCAGCCTTAGAGGATGACTTTGCGTGCTGCCAGGTAGTCCTGCATATTCATGAGCTCTGTATAAGTGCTACGGTAGATCTGCAGCACAGGAGACAGCTGACAGCTCAGTAAGTGACACATCGCTGGAATCAGGGTCTCTGCCCCTACGTTATGCTTCTTTCACATGGGGGAGCAAACACCTGATTCCCTTTAACAATGGTAAGGAGATACTTGGGAGTTATCGGTCATTATCAGATTGCGGACCATACAGATTCCACAGTAAGGCTGGGTTCACACATAGCGACAGCGACAACGACGTCGCTATTACGTCACCATTTTCTGTGACGTAACAGCGACCTTGTAAGTCGCTGTTATGATCGCTGCTTAGCTGTCAAACACAGCAGCCGAAGCAGCGATCATAACGTCGCTACATGTGCAGAGAGCAGGGAGCCGCGCACACTGCTTAGCACTGGCTCCTTGCTCTCCTAGCTACAGTACACATCGGGTTAATTAACCCGATGTGTACAGCAGCTACATGTGCAGAGAGCCGGAGCCGGCACTGGCAGCGAGAGCGGCGGACGCTGGTAACGAAGGTAAATATCGGGTTACCACCTTGGTTACCCGATGTTTACCTTGGTTACAGCTTACCGCAGGCTGTCAGATGCCGGCTCCTGCTCCCTGCTCGCTTCATTTCGTCGCTCTCTCGCTGTCACACACAGCGATCTGTGCGTCACAGCGGGAGAGCGCCTTTGAAGAAAACGAACCAGGGCTGTGTGTAACGAGCAGCGATCTCACAGCAGGGGCCAGATCGCTGCTCAGTGTCACACACAGTGAGATCGCTAATGAGGTCACTGCTGCGTCACCAAAACCGTGATGTAGCAGCGATTTCGGTAGCGATCTCGCTGTGTGTGAAGCACCCCTAAGGCCTCGGTTCCACTTGTGTTTTGCACAGACGAGTGCAATCTGATAAAACATTGGACTGCACTCGCACCAGTGCAAAACTTTGGGGCAGTGTCATCTGTGATTGATTTTCCATGCCATATTAGCCTGAGAAAAGAATCGCAGCATGCTGGGTTTGGTAGAGATTCTCAGCCCACACAAGTCTATGGGAGAGTGTGAAATATCGCACTGCACTCGAACGTCATCAGAGTGCAATGTGATGTACGCAGAGACAGGCAGCGGAGAAGAGGGGGAAAGTGCCCCCTGTCCCCCGCAACTGTGATCTGATTGCAAGATTGGATCACAATCGTCTGACAGTCTATGTAATGAATTGTGGGGTGGGGAGGATTTCCCACATACATAGCATCACTGCTTTCCCCACATACATAACATTACCCACTTCCTCAAGCAGCCCAACACAAGTAACTGTAACCCTTCCCCATGCAGCCCCCAGCATATAACATAATCCCTATGCAGGCCTCTGCATGTAGCATCATCCCCATCACCACACAGGCAGCCCCCCAGCATGCAACATCACCCCTTCATCATGCAGCCCCACGCATGAAGCCCCCCAGAACCTGTAACATCACCCCCTTTCCTGCACAGCCTCCCAGTGCATAGCCCCATACATAAGAGATCACCCCTTTCCCCATCCAGCCCCATGTATGTAAAAATCACACCTTCCCCTGTACAATCCCCCAAACTGCAGCACCTTCTGTGTACAGTTCCCAATATGCAGCCCCCCATGTAGGAACATCCAGCTCTCCTGTGCCCCCAAAGCACCTCACATTACTCACCCTCAGCCCCTCTCTCCTGGGTGCAGCCCCTCAGTGTGATCTCTCCACAGCTCCTCAGCTCCAGCAGCCGCAGCACAACGCTGAGCACTGGAAAATGGAGGTTCAGCTCCGCACTGGAGGGGAAGCCCCGCCCCTTCCTGCACGTCATCACCTCACAGGAGCAACTACATTCTAGCCGCCGATGGATTCCCCTGCTGCGGCTCCGCTGCCTGTGCTGTGCTGTGCTGTGATATGCAGTGCTATGCAGTGCTGTGCAGTGCTGTGCTGTGCTGTGCTGTGCTGTGCTGTGCAGTGCAGTGCTGTGCTATGCTGTGCTGTGCTGTGCTGTGCAGTGCAGTGCAGCATCGCTCCCTGCCGGCGCCTGACAGGTGAGGGCAATCTGGCCATGGGCCCCCACAGCCGCCAAAAAACAACAGGCCAGATTGCCCTCATTACTGATTGCCCTGCAGGATTACTAATATGCCTGCAGTGTGATCAGCTGACCTCTGTCCTCTGACCCGGAAGTCAGGGCGGTCGCATTCAATTGTCCTCGAATCTGAAAGATCAGAGGACAATTGATTACAGGGACCCGGCGCCCGCACTCCCTCAGTCTGGACTGTCAGCTGATAGCCGGGACTCAGAATAGCCTGCCCACTACAGGAGGCAAACACAGCAGCCGGGAGACTCAGACCACCGCATCAGGCAGCCCAACGGCGCCCCCCTGACAGCTGCGCCCAGGCATGCCCCGCCAATTTGGGGGGACCCTACGTTGCTTTTATAAAATGATTTAGTTAATTTATAAATAAATTTAAACAACAGCATGGGGTGACCTCTGTTTTGGATTACCGGCCAAGGTGAAGCTGCGGGCTGCAGGCTGTCTGCTTTACTTTAGCTGGGTACCAAAAATAGGGGGGACCCCAAGTTGGTTTTGTTTTTTTTGTTTTTGTTTTTTAATTTGGGCTAAATACAAGGACAAACAAACTTTAGTGCAACATGAAAGACACTAAAGAGTGCAAACTAGGGGAGTGGGTCATTACATATGTGTTTGACCTCTATCTATCGATCTATCCATCTGCACTCGCATGACATACAGAATGACACTCACGTGTCACTTGTATCTCACTCCAAGATGGTTCAGGAGCCAATTTCACATGCAGACGTGAGTGAACACTTAAAGTGAATCTGTCAGCATATTTTTGCTATGTAATATGACAGCAGCATGAGGAAGGGACAGAGACCCTGATTCCAGTGATCTATCATTTAGTTTACAAGATCCAGCAGCTATGAAAGAGTCACATTTTTTATGCTGCACATCTAGCAGAGCTCAGTTGTTGAACTGCGTATAAACCGCCCACACCACAGATTCTGTATACATTGTATAGTGACAGGAAGCTAATAATCAGCGCTGGGAGCATGGTTGAACTTCCCTGCGTGTGCCAAGTTGTTCTGTAATGATTATCTCCTGCTTATAAAACACTGATTGCATTGAAACCGCAAAATGCAGCCCAATAATTGACATATCACTGTAATCACGGTCTCTGCTACTACATTATTGAGCTCTCAGAATTCATAGCAAAAACCCTGTACCTAGTGATGGGCGGACTGTAAAAGCTCGGATCCACGCTGTTTCTAGGTACCCAGGTGCCGGGCCAGGGCCCAGGATTCCAGATATTGGTCTGGATCCACCACTCAGGAAATGAAAATTAAAAAAAAAATAAAGGAAGAATAAAAAAAATAAGAATGATGCAAATGCTTCATACTCATCGAGGCTCCTTTGTGGCTATCACTGTTGCTGCGGCCTCTCCTTCACTTCCTGGGCCACTCATGATTGCTCATCTATTTGCACAGCTTGCCCTGCCCATCGGCCGTCCTGGTGTCTGTGATTGGTTGCAGTCCGACGTGCCCCCAGCTTGTGTGACAGCGTCTGGCTGCAACCAATCACAGGCGCTGTCTGCGGGTTAGTATCTTGGTATAAAAATAAATAAATCAATTGGCGTAGGGTCCCCCTATATTAAGACACCCAGCACAGATAAGGCATACGGCTACAGGATGCAGCTCCCAGCCGTGCGCTTATCTAGCCTGTGTATCAAAATAAGAGGAACCGCATGCGTTGTTTTTTTTAACTATTTAAATAAATAATTTAAAATTATGATACCCAGCCATGATAAAGCCCAACAACTGGGGGCTGGTATTCTCAAGCTGGGGAGGTCGCTTCTTATTGAGCTGCCCCCCTAGCCTAAAAATAGCAGCCTGCAACCGCCCAGGATTGTCGAATCCATTAGATGCGACAATCCCGATGCTTAAAACAGTTCTTCACGATTGCCCTGGTGCAGTGGCAATTAGGGTAATAAGGATTTAATGACACCACACAACTGTCATCAAGCCCAAAATTAGTGATGACTTGGGGTCTATAAGATCCCCCATTACTAATCATATAAGTAAAAAGAAATAAACACAGAGAAAAATCCTTTATTTGAAATAAAATACAGCACCTTCTTTCCCCTCTTTATTAACCCCCAAAAGACCCTTAAAGTTCTGCCATAATCCACAGGATGTCCCACGATGGTCCTGGCTCTGCTTCATCACAGCCTGAGAGACTGAAAGCATGTCCGATCTCTCGAGGCTGCGGGAAACACTGACACGGGGGACCCAGCTGGCAGCAGTGACGTCACTCAGTTCACCGCAGGTCATACCTGGGTTCCCATGGTTGAGGAGTGTGGGGCAGCACCGCAGCCACCTGCCCCTGGCCGACACTGTCCCTGTGAAAAAACTGATGGGGTGCAGGGCATGGCCCCGCACTTTAAGCCAGAGTGCGGTACTCAGGTCACCGGAGGTCATACCATGGGAAAACGGGTATGATCTACAGTGAACTGAGTGACATCACTGCTGCCAACCGGGTCCCCGTTGTCAGTGTTTCCCGGAGTCTGGAGAGATCAGACATGTTTTTGGTCTCTCCAGGCTCGGATGTAGCAGAGCCAGGACTGTTGTGGGACCTCGTGTGGATGGTCTCCCCAGCCTGAGAATACTAGCTCCCAGCTGTCGGGCTTTATCTTAGCTGGGTATCAAAATTGGGGGGACTGCACGCTGGTTTTTTTAATTATTAATTTAAATAATTACAAAAAATGCATGCGATTCCTCCTATTTTGATACACAGCTGGGCACTGCAGCCTGTAGACATATGCTTTACCTGTACTGGGAATTATAATATGGGGCGGACCCGATGCCAATTGTTTTATTTATTTTTACTGTATGATAGACCAGCAGATAGCGCCTGTGATTGGAAAATCAGACATGCTGTCACTCAGTGTGGGGGCGCATCTGACTGCAACCAATTACAGGTGCCAGTGAATGGGGAAAGCAGTGCATATGCGATGAATGTAATGCATGGCACCAGAAGTGAATGCGCGGCCTAGAAGCAGTGTACAGCTGTGCCGGAGCCTCGGTAAGTAAAGCATGCATGCTCCTATTCCTCTATCCCTTCTACCACCATTTTTAATTGCCGGATTATGGTCCCCATGGACTTACAAAGGTACCAGAATCAGGCCAGATTTTAACAACCAGATCATAGGGATCAGCCAGTCTCAGTTATCTGCGAGCCCGCTTATCACTACTTGTATTAGTTTCAGAAGTACAGGCGCTTGTGCATCATGACTGGGCTAATCATTTAAATACACATTTCTACTTGTTTGTTTCCCTCTAGTTCAGGGGTGGGGAACCTCTGGCCCGCGGGCCGCATGTGGTCCGCCATGACCTTTTATGCGGCTCCCGGGCAGATTCCTGGGGGCGGCAGTGCTCGTGTCGTCACTGCGGTCTTGCAGGCCGCCGGCCCTTTAAATCCACACATTGCTACTTGAGTGTCCTCCCGCCAGCCAGTGCCAAGGTCATCAAGACTTACTTTGTGGTATAGTGCTCTGCGCTTCTATCCCACAGCAACCTCACAGCTTCCAGCGGTGTGTGCCCGCCCCTCTGCCCTCCGGAGCTGAGTGCCCACCTTCTCCTTCCGATGCTGTGTGTCCGGCACCTGCACTACGGTGCTGTGAGTGCGATGCTGCTGTGAGTCCAGCTCCCGCCCTCTGCTGCTGTGTGCCCCGTCTAGTGCTTTGTGCCCCCCCATCCCAGTTCTGTATACCCTCTTCTCCAGAGTTGCGTGAAACCCTCAGCGCTGTGTGCCCCCCAATGCTGTGTATCACCACAGGTTTCCGTCGTCCCCTCAGTGATGTCAGGGCTCCCCCAGTCCTGTGTGCAGCCCCCCAGTCCTGTGTGCAGCCCCCCAGTCCTGTGTGCAGCCCCCCCAGTCCTGTGTATAGCCCCCCAGCCCTATGTGCAGCCCCCCCAGTCCTATGTGCAGCCCCCTAGTCCTGTGTGCAGCCCCCCCAGTCCTGTGTGCAGCCCCCCCAGTCCTGTGTGCAGCCCCCCTAGTCCTGTGTGCAGCCCCCCTAGTCCTGTGTGCAGCCCATCCCCTAGTCCTGTGTGCAACCCCCCAGTCCTGTGTGCAACCCCCCTAGTCCTGTGTGCAGCCCATCCCCTAGTCCTCTGTGCAGTCCCCCCAGTCCTGTGTGAAGCCCCCCCAGTCCTGTGTGCAGCCCCCCCAGTCCTGTGTGCAGCCCCCCAGTCCTGTGTGCAGCCCCCCCGTGATGTCTGTGCCTCCCCCCCAGTGATGGCTGTGCCTCCCTCCAGTGTAATGCCTGTGCCTCCCCCAAGTGTGATGTCTGTGCTCCCTCCAGTGATGTCTATGGTGTCTTGTGGTGTCTGTGCCGCAACTCCTCTTGTGGTGTCTGTGCCCCAGCCCCTCTTGTGGTGTCTGTGCCCCAGCCCCTCTTGTGGTGTGCATGCCTCTAGCATCTCCTGTAATGTTTATGCCCCCTGCGCTGCCAGTGATGTGTATGCCCCCAACGTCTCATGTGACTTACACATCACATTGGAGATGCTAGGAGCATATACATCACAGGAGGGGCTTGGACATATACATGTCCCCAGCCCCTTGTGTAACGTATGTGCTACCAGTGTCACCTGTGATTTATATACAGCAGTCCCAGCGTCTATATGTGATGTATATGCCCCCAGTGTCTCCTGTGATGTATATACAGCAGTCCCAGCGTCTTCTATGTGATGTATATGCCCCAGTGTCTCCTGTGATGTATATACAGCAGTCCCAGTGTCTCCTATGCGATGTATGTACCTCCAGCGTCTCCTGTGATGTATATACAGAGTCTGTTATGTGATGTATATGATTTACCTATTATCACAAAGGTTTGACTATGCTCCAGACCGAGACAAACCTGAAAAAGCAGCTGCGAGAAGAAACATGATTAGTATCACCAAACATTACAACCGCACCAAAGAGAAGCCGCTCCGGCCGCCACAGTAGGGGTGAGTTAATTAATTGTTTCACCAAATATAGCAGGGTCATTTAAACATTGATAATTTTGTGCGGCCCCCGAAGGTTAGTAGAATTTTCCAAATGGCCCCCGGCAGTAAAAAGGTTCCCCACCCCTGGTCTAGTTCCACCCTGCCCTCTTCTTTGATTGACAGCTCTGACTTCATAAACCAGAGAAGGGCAGAGAGAGGTGGAAAACAAGCAGGAGTGAAGGTAAATTGACCCACCATGATGCACAAGTGCCAGTACTTGGTTTGCACAGCCATTGTGTGCTAACAGGGATCCTTTTAACCAATTTTAGAGGAAGATATTTATAAATACAGTGGAACCTTGGATTATGAGCATAATTGGTTCCGGGAGTTTGCTCTTAAACCAAGTTACTCTTATATCAAAGTGGATTTTCCCATAGGAAATAATTGAATCGCAGACAATTCGTTCCACAATCCAAACATATTTACTGTATTTATACAAACATATTCCAGTAATACAAAATAATGTCCTGTATTCATATAAAATTATTACAGTACAATACAAAATACTGTACAGTAAAGAACAAAGCAAATTAAACTGCATTTTAGCTTATAATCGAATTGCTGATGTGCGGGAGGTGCACTATAGAGAAAAATAATATATAAATATGACAATCTTTATTCTAGTAGAGGACACAAAAAACACACCCCAAATCTATTCTCCCCAAAATTAGGACAGAACTAAGCCAAATGTGGGGTAGGAATACTGCACAGGCAATTAGATTACAGTACAAGCAATGTGCTGCACTGGTTATCAATAAGAAAGTACAATATTGTATCCACAAATGCAAACTGATAGACATGCTGTATAGTATATACTGTACAGTACAATGGTATATAGAAAGTTACCATCAGAGCGCGATGAAGGGATAGAGCCGGAAGTGTGCACGGTGAGGATTTGCTCTTATTGCAAAGCATTGCTCTTAAACCAAGTTACACATTTTTAAAAAGCTTTGCTTGTCTTGTAAAACGCTCTCAAACCAAGTTACTCTTAATCCAAGGTTCCACTGTATATATATATATATATATATATATATATATATATATATATATATTTATATACATACTAACTTTGTAGTAAAGAAGAAATGGTATAACATTAAATTACACATAGCTGGACCTAGTCAATCAAATCTGACCTACACTGAAATCTGGGTGCTAGACATCCAATTCCATTATTAATACACAATAACATACAAATACTAAAATGAGTTCCACAAGAACAGATGAAATGGTATTTATACTGTAGGTCATAAACCCAATTTAATATTTGATATCACTCCCCAGTTACAATAAAATAACTGATCCAATATATTGTAACAAAAGAGAGTAATAAGATGTCACTAGATAATGAGAAATAGCAAACCATCATCTTAAAGACTGAAAGGATTGTATCTGCTTCGATTTACTGGATTGGTGCTGCTTCTCCACATTATGAACTCTGTTCCGCATCTGTTTCTTGATTTCCTCTTCTGGCCAGACAGCCATGTGATGTGAACGCTATAGCCAGTTATTTGCAGCAGCGTTATTCACAGACTCATCTCTGCTGCCAGTGATTGCTCACTTGTTTATACCGTCAGAGCAGGATAAATAATAGTGATAATTTTATTTATATAGTGCCAACATATTACACAGCACTTTACAATGAAACAGGGACATGTGTGATGACTCAGTGTCTGGCCCCTTGTGTGTGTGTGTGTGTGGGAGGGGGTGAACTGTTTTTAATTAGGCCAGAGATATGGTTCATTTGTTTGTTAAATCAAGAGACGTAATCTGTTGTCTCACGTCAAACTGACCGTAGCCCTATTGTCTGTTAAATGTGGATTGCCTCAATCCTTTTGACTACATAATTCAATGGAAAATTATGCAGTTGGATTGAACTAGTGACCAATGAGAACCATCTCCCACCAATCCTGTAAGACTTAATGCCTTTAAATGAAAACTGAGGGGTATAACATGGACCTTGCTACTGTCATCATATTCATATTCTACAGGATTTCAGCCTAGGATCCACGTTTCCAGCTGGAGGACGACAGAACTGCTTCAAAATTCATTCGTTCAACAGGACTTCAGCTTAGGATCCACGGTTCCAGCTGGAAGATCACAGAACTGATTCACTGCTCAACGATAAGCCCATGAATTTGCTTGGAGAACTCAGGTTCTGACAGTTCGGTCACCTGGTTATGTCTTGCTGTGCTCGGTCAGCTTCCTAAGTTTGCCGCTATCTCCTCTCCATGGGTGCCCACCAAAAGTGGGGTGCTGCTGGCTGGGATAGTTGACCCCAGAAGCCTTGAAGTCACAAAGATTTTAATCCCTGGCAAGCCAGTGGAAGGGTGAGACTCTGTCACGTATACAATCTTATGTTCTAGCTGGAAATGTACTATATGTTTTTGCCTGTTGGTGAACCAATAAAGTCTTACCAATGTGTGGTTCCCTCACCCTATGTTTTCTGAGCAGTTTTCTTCCCATGGGGAAGGAGTCCGTGTGTTCAGTGGGATGAGCCCTGGTCCGTGCAGTCTTTCTAAAGAAATCCAGACCAGCGGACAAGAGCACCCACTAACCATGGTATCTCCACACAAAATGTACACATTAGGCATTACAAAGTAACACATACAGTCAGGGCCAGAAATATTTGGACAGTGACACAAGTTTTGTTATTTTAGCTGTTTACAAAAACATGTTCAGAAATACAATTATATATATAATATGGGCTGAAAGTGCACACTCCCAGCTGCAATATGAGAGTTTTCACATCCAAATCGGAGAAAGGGTTTAGGAATCATAGCTCTGTAATGCATAGCCTCCTCTTTTTCAAGGGACCAAAAGTAATTGGACAAGGGACTCTAAGGGCTGCAATTAACTCTGAATGTGTCTCCCTCGTTAACCTCTAATCAATGAAGTAGTTAAAAGGTCTGGGGTTGATTACAGGTGTGTGGTTTTGCATTTGGAAGCTGTTGCTGTGACCAGACAACATGCGGTCTAAGGAACTCTCAATTGAGGTGAAGCAGAACATCCTGAGGCTGAAAAAAAAGAAAAAATCCATCAGAGAGATAGCAGACATGCTTGGAGTAGCAAAATCAACAGTCGGGTACATTCTGAGAAAAAAGGAATTGACTGGTGAGCTTGGGAACTCAAAAAGGCCTGGGCGTCCACGGATGACAACAGTGGTGGATGATCGCCGCATACTTTCTTTGGTGAAGAAGAACCCGTTCACAACATCAACTGAAGTCCAGAACACTCTCAGTGAAGTAGGTGTATCTGTCTCTAAGTCAACAGTAAAGAGAAGACTCCATGAAAGTAAATACAAAGGGTTCACATCTAGATGCAAACCATTCATCAATTCCAAAAATAGACAGGCCAGAGTTAAATTTGCTGAAAAACACCTCATGAAGCCAGCTCAGATCTGGAAAAGTATTCTATGGACAGATGAGACAAAGATCAACCTGTACCAGAATGATGGGAAGAAAAAAGTTTGGAGAAGAAAGGGAACGGCACATGATCCAAGGCACACCACATCCACTGTAAAACATGGTGGAGGCAACGTGATGGCATGGGCATGCATGGCTTTCAATGGCACTGGGTCACTTGTGTTTATTGATGACATAACAGCAGACAAGAGTAGCCGGATGAATTCTGAAGTGTACAGGGATATACTTTCAGCCCAGATTCAGCCAAATGCCGCAAAGTTGATCGGACGGCGCTTCATAGTACAGATGGACAATGACCCCAAACATACAGCCAAAGCTACCCAGGAGTTCATGAGTGCAAAAAAGTGAAACATTCTGCAATGGCCAAGTCAATCACCAGATCTTAACCCAATTGAGCATGCATTTCACTTGCTCAAATCCAGACTTAAGACGGAAAGACCCACAAACAAGCAAGACCTGAAGGCTGCGGCTGTAAAGGCCTGGAAAAGCATTAAGAAGGAGGAAACCCAGCGTTTGGTGATGTCCATGGGTTCCAGACTTAAGGCAGTGATTGCCTCCAAAGGATTCGCAACAAAATATTGAAAATAAAAATATTTTGTTTGGGTTTGGTTTATTTGTCCAATTACTTTTGACCTCCTAAAATGTGGAGTGTTTGTAAAGAAATGTGTACAATTCCTACAATTTCTATCAGATATTTTTGTTCAAACCTTCAAATTAAACGTTACAATCTGCACTTGAATTCTGTTGTAGAGGTTTCATTTCAAATCCAATGTGGTGGCATGCAGAGCCCAACTCGCGAAAATTGTGTCACTGTCCAAATATTTCTGGACCTAACTGTAGTTTAATAGATATAGGTGGAGTGAGGATCTTGCTCGCAAGCATACCATTTATAAGGAAATAGGAGGGACACAATAGGTAGAATGTGGTTGTCAGGTACCAGTCATCCAGTCCAATCATCATTATAATAAATATGGCATTTCAGATAATCTGCATAAGCCGTCATCAGACAGTATCTGTCTCAGTGCAGTTACCACAAACTATTGGGTGCATGGAAGATGTGCAGACAAAGTAATAGGAGGCAGCAAATTCTGAGTAAAATTTACAAAGGAGCAGGGGTGAGTTAGGTTAATGAATTGAGATGATAGGCCTACATAAAGAACTTGCTTAAAACGTGAGGGCTAGGTATTAGTTGAATCATCTGGGGTAGTACATTCTAGAAAACTGGCGTGGCACAAGAGAAATCTTGGAGATGGAGGTGCAAGGTTCTGATTATGGGAGATGTTAGTTTTAGATCAGTTGCAGAACAAAGAAGATGGGTAGGGTAATAGATAGAGATGAGGGAGAAATGTAGGATGGTGCAGAACTGTGGAAAGCTTTGTGGGTGAGACAGATAAGTTTGCATTGTATTCTGTCATGAGTGGGTAACCAGTGCAATGACTGGCATAAGATGGAGGCAGCGATGAAGGATGTACATGAACAGGGCCGGCTCTAGGTTTTTGTGGGCCCCGGGCGGAAGAGTCCCAGTGGGCCCCATCCACACGCAGACACACACATACGTACACGTACATATACATATTTAAAGACAAACTCACAAAAATACATACATAGATACACATCATACATGCATACAGACACACACACAGCTCTGCTGCATACACAGACACACACACACACACACACAGCTCTGCTGCATACACACAGACACACACACACAGCTCTGCTGCATACACACAGACACACACACACAGCTCTGCTGCATACACGCAGACACATACAGCTCTGCTGCATACAGACACACACACACACAGCTCTGCTGCATACATACACACAGCTCTGCTGCATACATACACGCACAGCTCTGCTGCATACATACAGACACACACAGCTCTGCTGCATACACACAGACACACACAGCTCTGCTACATACACACAGACACACACAGCTCTGCTACTTACACACAGACACACACAGCTCTGCTGCATACACACAGACACACACAGCTCTGCTGCATACACACAGACACACACAGCTCTGTTGCATACACACAGACACACACAGGTCTGCTGCATAAACACAGACCCACACAGCTCTGCTGCATACACACAGACACACACAGCTCTGCTGCATATACACACACATACAGCTCTGCTGCATACACACACACAGCTCTGCTGCATGCATAGACACACACAGCACTGCTGCATACAGACAGACACACACAGCTCTGCTGCATACAGACAGACACACAAAGCTCTGCTGCATACAGACAGACACAGCTCTGCTGCATACACACACACACACACAGCTCTGTTGCATACATACAAACACACACAGCTCTGCTGCATACATACAGACACACACAGCTGTGCTGCATACAGACACAGCTCTGCTGCATACAGACAGACACAGCTCTGCTGCATACAGACAGACACACACAGCTCTGCTGCACGCAGACAGACAGACACACACAGCTCTGCTGCATACAGACAGACACAGCTCTGCTGCATACAGACAGACACAGCTCTGCTGCATACAGACAGACAGACACAGCTCTGCTGCATACAGACAGAAACAGCTCTGCTGCATACAGACAAACAGACACACGCAACTCTGCTACAGACAGACACACGCGGCTCTGCTACAGACAGACACACGCGGCTCTGCTACAGACAGACACACTCAGCTCTGCTACAGACAGACGCACTCGGCTCTGCTACAGACAGACACACTAGGCTCTGCTACAGACAGACACACTAGGCTCTGCTACAGACAGATACACTCGGCTCTGCTACAGACAGACACACTCGGCTCTGCTACAGACAGACACTCGGCTCTGCTACAGACAGACACATGCGGCTCTGCTACAGACACACGCAGCTCTGCTACAGACAGACACACGCGGCTCTGCTACAGACAGACACACTCGGCTCTGCTACAGACAGACACACTTGGCTCTGCTACAGACAGACACACACGGCTCTGCTACAGACAGACACACTCGGCTCTGCTACAGACAGACACACGCGGCTCTGCGGGGCCCACACACGCGGCTCTGCGGGGCCAGGGCATACATCTCGGGTTAGGGGGGAAAAGCCCATACAGCTCATAGGGACCCATAAATCGGGGGGCTTGGAGGGCACATACCGCTCAGGTCACGGAGGAGAGGGGGCCCAGAGTCACACAGCGGCGGAGAGAAGCGCTGTGCTGGGGGTCGCTGGCTAGCAAAGTGCCTCCTGGCTCCTTCATCTGTGGGACTGAGCAGGACGCCGGGCATTAGCTCTGCCCACAGATGAAGTTCAAACCAGGAGGTCTGCGCACCTTAAAGGGACAGCGCTGCAGATTACTGCCGTGTACTGTGGTCCCCGGAACTCGGCCCGGGGGCAGCAGAACTGACAGCGAGTGGGCCCCGGCCAAGGGGCAGCAGAACTGACGAGGCCGAGTGGACCCCCCCCGGCTCTCCGGGGCCCCGGCATTTGCCCGGGTGTGCCGCGTGTTGACGCCGGCCCTGTACATGAACCTTACTAGACCTGATTATATTTTAAAATTATTATGTATAGTATATTTTTTTCTTTTTGAATTTCAATAGATTTACATTTCTCTAATGATTTCAGAAAGGGTCAACTAGGCTTCCTCTACGGGATCCCACAGCCCGATGATAGCAGAGTCAGTCATCCCTGCAGAAATGTCAGAGGTAGGACAAAGTTCTGCAGTCCCCTCTCCATTGTGGTATCCTGACCAGTCCTTTTCCCCACGAATTCCCCCCTTTTTAGCAACCCCTGGAATCAAAGTAGATGTCACTAATTTTGCCCTTTTGACCACTACTTAAGGCCTCTGCCACACATACGTGAAAATCACGCACGTGCAGTGAGACACGTATTTTCCCTGCATGTTGTGTTTGGTAAGTACGTATCTCCGGTAAGTGCGGGCCACGTGTGTTCTACGTGTGGTATCCGCTATAACACACTGTGAACCGGTAATTTGCATACTCACGTGGTCCTTGCTGCTGTCCAGGGTACTGATGTTCGGTCTCCGGTCCTGCCGACTCCCCGCTGCTGCTGCTGCCGGCCGCAGTGAAGTGAATATTAATTGAGCATAGTGAGCGGCGGTCGGCAGCAAGTGACAGCAGCGGCAGAGACAGCAGGGCTGGAGAAGGTGAGTAAAGATTAGTTATTTTTTTCTCTGACACGTGAGTTTTCTCCAGCGCGTATCACACGGGACCGCATCCACACTACATCCGTGTGGTACGGGCCGTGTGACACCCGTGATGCCTGAGAAAAACAGACATGTCAGTGTGAGAAACACACGGACACACGTAAGTACGGAATGGACACACGTTCCGTTCCAAAATACTTGCGTGTGTC
Organism: Anomaloglossus baeobatrachus; assembly: GCF_048569485.1. NCBI lineage: Eukaryota > Metazoa > Chordata > Amphibia > Anura > Aromobatidae > Anomaloglossus > Anomaloglossus baeobatrachus. Next base: position 87,553,817 of record NC_134357.1, on the reverse strand, counting down.
CAAATCATTAGGAATACATAGGTCAACGTGTCTCCGGTACGTGTCTCCGGTACGTGAGAAAACTGTCAAACACGTACCGGAGGCACTAACGTGTGACAGAGGCCTAAAGGGAACCTGTCAGGTCCCATATGTGTTCTGACCAAGAAGCAAGATGATGTGTGGCCTAGTAACCCCTTCATACCCATCCCTGTGTTGTAATAATGTTTAATATGAATGTATAAAATGTTTTATTACTTACATGTTCCCTATGTAAATGAGTAGAGGCTCTAGCCCCATGGGCGTGGCATCACCCCGTGGGCGTTTGCATGGTTTTTTACATGAGTGACTTCACCATCGCTCCTTGAGATCTCGCACGTACACACTATTTGTTCCTGCAGCCTTGTTATCTGGGTGCTTGCTTCTTGGCTTCAGACACAAACTGGGCATGCTCAGAAGACTCCTGCGGTTTCGACTATGTGCAGAGAACGTCTGAAGCCGACAAGCAAGCAGCCGGATAACAACGCTGCGGGAATGGTAAGTGCGCACGCGAGATATCTCAAGGAGCAACGGTGACCTCACTCATGTAAATCCATGGTATCATGCCTACAGGGGCGTGATACCTCAGAAACCATGCAAACGCCTACAGGGCGATGCGACGCCCAGGGGGCTAGACCCTCTGATCATTTACATAGGAAACATGTAAGTAATAAAACATATTTTTATACATTCATATTACACAATATTACAATACAGGTACAGGGATGAGTAGGAAGGGGTTACTGGGCCACACATCACCCTGCGACTAGGTTAGAACACATATGGGACCTGACAGGTTCCCTTTAAAGTACAATTTGTCATGAAAATATTCTCAGATTCACTGAGACCTGTTGAAGCGTTCCAGAGTTATTACCTTATAAAGTGACACTGGTCAGATTTCTAAAATTTGACTTGGTCATTATAGTCAAAATTAGGTTAGTCTTTAAGGGGCTAAATTTCAATAATAGCTCCTGTGACGACATGGACTTTGTCAGTGCTTAGCAGGGGTTAAATTTCTTAAAATTCAGCCAGACATGAAGATAGTTTGTTTATAGACGGGGGATAAGCCCTCCTTGTTTTTACGAGACTCTTGCTACATGCTACCAATCTAGGACCTGCGGATTCGATTGGCAAGCCATAACCAAACCTAGATTATAACACTATATGGACTTCAGCATTGAATGCAAGGATTTAGCTGTGATACCAAGGACTACCTAAGGAAGGAATCCAGCTTGGCACAATCCAGTCATCTGACTACAGACTTTGCAGTCCTCAGCCAGCTTCCTAAATCTGGCATTATTCTATTCTTGGTGGGAGGCCACCAAAAGCGGGGTGCTGCTGGATTGAAGTAAGTAGCCCTGCAAGCTCTGAGGCACGGACATTCTAATCCCAGGTGAGCCAGCGGAAGGGTGAGAAACTGTCACCGGTTACATTCTGTGGTTTTCCTGGTTATGTAATATGTGCCGTTAATTGTTTGGGGATCCAATAAAGTCTTAATATTGTGATTCCCTCATCCTGTGTTGTCTGAATAACGTTCCGCCCACGGTTATGGAGTTGGGATGAGCCCTAGGCCATGCTGTCTTTCTGAAGGAGGCCGGGCCAGCGGACGAGAGCACTGACCCCCGTGTCTCCACAGCTCCTTCTAGTGGCAACTGAAGGCAAGAGGCATATCATGGGGATTTGGTATCCTTTATAAGAAAAAACTAAACTAAACTAAGATATATTAGCAAATTAATCAGCACAGATTTTTGGAATTAAAATGCAAAATGTTGCTAATAGGTTGATAATCACTTTTAGCTTGTGAAAATATTCTATTATGCTTTCGCACCTTTTCTTCCAGGTTACAATGTGGATGATCATATTATCAGCAATATTAAAATTAATAGCTATCTTTCTGTCACTATCACCACTCTTAGTCAATTATTTAGTCAAAGTAGCTGCAAAGAGCACATTGTAGGTCATCCATGTATCTCACCGTTCCTGGAGCTGTGCCAATCTTTATATTCAACGCAATGGGAATGTGAATTTCTGAAAGACAGTGGTTAAGGTTACATTATATTCCTATCTTCGTATACCAGTCAGATAATTATATTTCATTGAAAACTGCACCTGCAAAACAGAAACCGAGTTAGATATTTGATTAATAACCTGCTATGGAAACATCCCCAGTGGATAGATCGGAACTCGCTGGCGTTTCTATTTTGTTGTTATAAACATTACAATTGTATTTAGTCTAATGATGTAAATTGCAGACACAATATGACTTATTGATGCTTATATAAAGTTAAATTAGTTTTAATGAGACAGATCCATGTGGTAATTGCTATCTTGATAAAAAAAAATATCTGCTAATTCAGCAACTTTATATGACTTTATAACTGCATTTCTGCAGAGAATTCCCAAAGTGATTTTCATAAAATGAGACTAAGAGACTACAGTTATGACTAAGTGTCCAGACAGCGCAAATTCATTCTATTACTTTACAGAAATATGCAAAATAGACTTAAAGTCTTAAGAAGTACATTAAAAGTAGACATTTTTGGCGTTTCTTGAGTTGGACAACTCATCTTATGGTTGACTTTGAGGATATTTCCAAAATCAAAATCTCATTTATTTGCTATAAACAAGAGCTTGTACAGGTTCTTGGTTTTAAATGGACAATAATGTCGAATGGGATTGGTGAACAAAGATCTACATTAATAAAACTGTTGTGTAAAACTTTGTATTTTCACTTTGGCAGAAGTATTAAGCAGTTGTGCACCTGTCCCGGTTGTCCTAAGCTCTGCTGCCTTACCCTGGGCTCACTGTCTTCTGTTATGCCCCAGATCGGGAATGGCGGGGCTCAATGACATCATCTCCCTAGGCCTACTTAAGGCCCACTAATTCACACACCTATGTTTTAGACAAAGACTCTTATGCCAGTGTCACACGGTACGATATATTGGGCGATATGTCGTCGGGGTCACGTCGTGACGCACATCCGGCATCGTTTGATATATCGTAGCGTGTGACAGCTACGAGCAACAGTGAACGAGCAAAAATACTCACCTTATCGTTGTTCGTTGACACGTCGCTCATTTTCAAAAAGTCGTTTCTTCTTCTGTGCTACGGTTGTTCATCATTCCCGAGGCAGCACTCGTCGCTCCATGTGACACCCCGGGAACGATGAACTGCAGCTTACCTATGTCCCGCCGGCAATGCGGAAGGAAGAAGGTGGGCGGGATGATTACATCCCGCTCATCTCCGCCCCTCCGCTTCTATTGGCTGGCTGCTGTGTGACGTCGCTGTGACGCCGAATGTCCCTCCCCCTTCAGGAAGAGGATGTTCGCCGACCACAGCGAGGTTGCTCAGCAGATAAGTGCGTGTGATGGGGTAAACGAATTTGTGCGCCACGGGCAACTAATTGCCCATGACGCACAAACGACCGGGGCGGGTACGATCGCACGATAGATCGTACCGTGTGACGCCGGCATTAGTCCTGTGGTGTTTGATGTGCTTCATCTCCAATGCTTTCTATGCTCTTATCTTTCAAAATCTCTGAGTTGCTTCAGCCTTGTTGTCTACCTAACGAGTGCTATTTCTTGGATTATCCTCCAGCCGCAAGAACTCAGAGACTATATTATACTGCAGTTGAATGCTGTACGGTGCCGCAAAGCATTCAACTGCAGTAAAGCCATGACGGCAGCCTGCAGCGTGCACCGGACAAGATCACCGAGTGCCTGCGGACTGCAAGAAGCAGCTGAGGACACCATGGGAATGGAGGAGAAGTGAGAATAATTTTTATTGTTTGTAAAAAACGGCATAATAGAGGACAAGACGGGGACCAGAAGGAGGCCATTACTAAAAGATGGACTCATTACTGCAGGTGACATTACGATACAATGGGGACATTACTCGGATCGGCTTATACTCAAGTATATACGGTATATCCCAAACTCTATATTTTAACTGGAAAAGTTGGGGGTCGTCTTATATGCCCAGTCGTCTAATACGCCGGAAAATACGGTATAGCCTGTGAAACATTTACGACTTGCAGCCATTTTTCTACAAAGCCTTCTCATTTCAGTGGCTCAAAAGTAATTGGACAAATTTACTTTACCATAAATAAAATGTTCTTTTTTAATACTTTGTAGAGAATGCTTTGCCAGCAATGACTGCCTGAAGTCTGGAAGCCATGGACATAACCAAACGCTGGGTTTCCTCCTTTGTGAGGCTTTGTCAGGCCTTTACGGCAGCTGACTTCAGTTGTTGCTTGTTTGTGACTCTTTCTGTTTTAAAGGGAATCTGTCACCAGGTTTTTGTTCCCCCATCTGGGAGCAGCATAATGTAGAGAGAGAGATCCAGCGATGTGTCACTTAAGGTACCATCACACTAAGTGACGCTCCAGCGATCCCACCAGCGATCTGACCTGGCAGGGATCGCTGGAGCGTCGCTACATGGTCGCTGGTGAGCTGTCAAACAGGCAGATCTCCACAGCGATCAGAGATCAGCCACCAGCCACCAGCGACCCGTGTAACAACGCTGTGTTTGGTAACCATAGTACACATCGGGTTACTAAGCAAAGGGTTTGCTTATAGTTACCCGATGTGTACCTTGGCTACATGTGCAGGGAGCAGGGAACCAGCTTCTAGAAGCTGCAGACGCTGGTAACCAAGGTAAATATCGGGTAACCAAGCAAAGCCTTTGCTTGGTTACCCGATGTGTACCTTGGTTACCAGCGTCCGCAGAAGCCGGCTCCCTGCTCCCTACACATTCAGATCGTTGCTCTCTCGCTGTCAAACACAGCGATGGGTGCTTCACAGCGGGAGAGCAACAACTAAAAAATGGTCCAGGACATTCAGCAACGACCGGCGACCTCACAGCAGGGGCCAGGTCGTTGCTGGATGTCACACACAGCAACATCGCTAGCAAGATCGCTGTTGTGTCACAAAAACCGTGACTCAGCAGCAATGTCGCTAGCGATGTCGCTTAGTGAGACATGGCCTTTACTGAGCTGTTTGCTATCATTTTGATAAAATCAATGTTTTCTCTGCTTCAGATCTAAGAATTATACAGAACTCATGAATATGCTGGACTATCTGCAGCAGCCAAGTAGTCCTCTAATGACAATCTACTGCTGATTAAACAGTGATTTTATCAAAACTACATTAAGCAGCCCAGTAAGTGACACATCACTGGAATCAGGGTCTCTTCCCCTACATTATGCAGCTCTCAGATTAGGTGGCAAAAACTTGATGATAGAGTCACATTAATATTGATAAACTTTACAAACCTGTTCAGAACTAGAATAATGTCAGATTTAAGTAGTGACAAGGGGCAAAATTTGGGCACCATTAATAATATACATTACAACCGGAATTATAATAAAGGATATTTTATTTTTAATGATTATTCTCTGCCTAGGTCAGTTATTTTACCGACCTCAACTAAAATATTAATAAGTTTTGAGAAATAAAACATAATAGACTTGTACTATCATTGAACGACGGCTGACAAACAATCCATTAGTCTTCAATCAAGTAATTGTGTCTTGTTTAGTAAATGCTCCACAGTTCACTTGTTACAATCTGTAATAGATGAGTGTATGGAAATTTATAAAATTTAGCAACTGCTGTTTTTCCTCCGGGAATTAAAACTCTTACTAATTTCATCATATTTTTTTTTATCTATTGTTATGAAAATATGCAGTATGTCAGATGTATTTATCGCAGTATAAGCTGTTGGAAAAAATGGTAAGCTAGCAGCCACTTGACTGGAGTGACAGGTAATTTTAACTCTTTATTATATTTTTAGCTGCCTTTAACCCCTTCACCCCCCAGCCTGTTTTCACCTTCCTGACCAGGGCCAATTGTTTTTACAAATCTGACCACTGTCACTTTATAACGTAAGACTGGAACACTTCAACTGATGCCAGAAAACTGCACCCAAAAGGTGTGAAAAACGTTTTTGTGCATTTTTTTTTGCCAAGGCATTTGGTGCTGAATTTTTTTACACCATATTCCTGCAGCCTATCTACACCTCCTGGCAAAAAAAACCCCTCATGACTACTGCGTGATGCACAGACGCCAGTGGGCGAGAAAGCAGTGCATATGCTTGAGCCTAATGAGCGACCACGGAAGTAAATGGGCGGCCGCGGGAGCAGTTACTGCCGAGCCGGAGCCTTGGTAAGTATAGTGCCTGCTCCCATCCCTCTATCCCTTTTACCACCATTTTTAATCACCAGAGTCTGATCTCCATAGACTTATATGGGGATCGGCATCCGGCCAGATAGCCAGGATCAATTCTGGACCAGAACCGGATTTTTAAAAAAAATCCAGACAGGACCGCCGATCCTGGTTATCTATGAGTCCACCCATCACTACTTGTATCCACTAGGCCATAGTATATATTTTTTATTACACAAATTTTGAAGTTTACAGAACTAAGTGATAGCTAGAGATGAGCAAATCTTTTCATGCTGAATGAATTTGCTTCAAATTTTACTCCCCAAAAAATTGGCTTCACCAGAATGTTTTGTGAACTGCTTTGTTTGAAATCAGCTATTTTGCTGAATTGTTGTGGTATCTAAACAAAAACACCTCACTGATCGCCTGTCCTGTTGCCACAGCCCACCATATGGTGCTTTGCGCATCTTTTTTTGCCTGTTCCATCATTTTCACAGGGGTCCTCCAGTACCAAGATGGCCTCAGATGCCACAATGAGCATCGGGATGTGTGAGGCCTGTATGGTGTTGGACCTAGTGTAGGGGTGGTCAAGCTCCCTACAATGTAAAATGTATGGTTATTAAAGTGTACTGTGTTATGTGCTGTAAATGTGTTAACAATGTGTGAGAGTGGAGCATTTTAAGTAGGATATACTGTAAGATAAGCTTTAGAATGTCAGTTATAAGAAGTAATAGAAACAGTTAATGTCAGGTTCAGCTCACTGGGGATGGAACTAGTGTTGAACAGAGAGTCGCTTTTTGGTTACAGGGAGAGCTGAGAGTGAGTTCTGCAGAAGGGTTCGATAACTAAAGACACGGCCTGGAGTAAGGTCCAGTCAGAGAACCCTGAGGTAACCTCCTAAAGGTCTGGAGCCTATGACTCAACTAGATGGGCTTAGAGAGTCAAGTGACTAGAGAGCCCTTTGGGCAAAGAAGTGGACAGCGTGAAAAAGAGTGGAGGAATGGAGGCAAGAGCCCTTCAGCCTGCGGACAAGAGGTCCAATATAGTAGGATAGGCCGAGAGGTAGTACCCCAGAACACATAGTCATCAGAACCGTAGGAGTGAGTTCATGTCTGTCATAACAGTGAGAAAGAAAATAAACTGTTAAACTTTGGTATGCCAAGAGATCTCCGGTGTAATGTGTTTTACTACTGCATCTATGACGGGGACCGGCTGCAGGGTGATGAACACCACCCTGAAAAGAACACTAAGTGTCACACACAACCCGTCCGAAGTGATCCACACACACCGTCTCTCTCTGGCAAAGGAGTAAGTAGTCCCCAAGGCCCGGCACCCTTCACCATCCTTCACACCACTTAACAAAGAAGAGTGAAATGTGCGTTGGGGCGAGGGTGATGCACAGATCACAGCTACAAGGGTAAGCAAAACTTATTATGATCCACATTATTGGGATATACCTTACCTTACTGAGGTCCTCCTTTAGAAAGCAATTTTCAGTTATGTGACTCAGAGGCTTAGGTTTACACCTTTTTTTTTCCTACCAGTTTTTGTGTTAGAGTGTGAAGGCTGTATGTCTCCCTATCATTAACGAACACTGGCTTTTTATTTCCAAACAAAAAATTACTGTTGAATGTATTGTTCTTATTTAATCTATTGTAGAGTTTAATAAAATAATTTTATGGCATAATCAGTATTTACATGTGATATTCATCCTTCACTAGTGCCAATAGTAGATGACGGAAAGACAGAAAAGCAAAAGAGGATACTCGGAAGGCCTGATTGGGGGCTGCAGTGGAGAGACAGTTGAGCGAGAATTTTTTTTTTACCCCAAGTTTATTATTTTCTAGAGTCTCAAGCGTATAATACGGAGAATTTGATTTGATTCAAATAACTTTGATGTGAATTTAATTTCCTTGCTATTTAGTCACTATGGTTTAAAGATCCTATGCTCTTTCGTAATCCTGGTAGTAGTGGTTAGGGATGAGCGAATGTATTCGCCATTATTTGGTACCCGACGGATAAGAGGCTAGTCACACTATTTGGTATCCGACTAATAAAACTGCATCCGCTTTCAGTTTCATTTCTGACTTTCTAGCGCCTGTTCTCAACCAGTGAACACATGGAGAGAGAGAGAGAGAGAAAGAGAGAAAGAGAGAGAGAGAAAGAGAGAGAAAGAGAGAGAGAGAGAAAGAAAGAGAGAGAGAAAGAGAGAGAGAAAGAAAGAGAGAGAGAGAGAGACTGTGCCCGTACTGTTTCTACCTTTTCCTCAGTCACCACAGCTCGCCGTTAGGTCCAACGTGAAATTATTCTGGTTTCCTATAGATTTACATTGGGTGTCGAATATTCATGAATAGTTGAATAGCGGTGACGTATTTGCCGGATATTCGGTGAAGTGAATATTAGGGTATTCGATCATCCCTAGTAGTGGTCACTGTGGACGCTGGCATAATCGAACATAATGGCATCACATCATATTGCTGGAATATTCCTTAAAGGGGTGGTTCACCCATATTTTTTATTGTCTAGATCGATATTATATTGAGAAACAATGTTTCTCTCAAATACCTTGTGTTGTCAATAGTGCCTGTGAGAGGCGCTATTGCAGACCGCTGCTCCCCGTCCAGTGACGTACCCGTCCAATGCTGCCTCGTCACATCCGTGCAGCCGGCTACATTCTGAGCCCATCTGCTCCCTCACAGCACGTCTCTTGCTTGCAGCGTTCTTCGAGGAGGGAGGAGGGAGGGGAGAGCAGGAGACGCGCCGTGCTGTGCTAGGAGGGAGGAGGGAGGGGGGAGCAGGAGACGCGCCGTGCTGTGCTAGGAGGGAGGAGGAGGGGGGAGCAGATGGGCTGTGACAGCAGTGAAACACCGCTCACAGCTCAGAGTCTGGTAGACTGTAGCCGGCTTCACGGATGTGACGAGGCAGCATTGGACGGGTACGTCACTGGACGGGGAGCAGCGGTCTGCAATAGCGCCTCTCACAGGAACTATTGACAACACAAGGTATTTGAGAGAAACATTGTTTCTCAATATAATATCGATCTAGACAATAAAAAATATGGGTGAACCACCCCTTTAAAGTCTTTCCCACGTCTTAGATTTCCTAAATCACTTATCCTAAACATCAAATTAGAACCATTGTTATTCATTTTCTAGTTTGCCAGATTCCTGGCAAAAAGACAATTTTCTTTTCTTTGTTTAGAGCTGAAAAGAAGCAGTGTGGCTAATTCTCTAGGCTTCTGAGCTGTATTAGTTTACAATAGATATGTTAGAAATATATTAGGAAATTACTAGACTTAGCATGTTCCAGGGGAAAACAAAAGTTAATTAAAACTGTGGATGCATCTGGAATTTCAGAATTTGGGGAGGAAATTCTAAATAACATTTGGTTACATTCTCAAAAATAATTCCTAGTAAGTCATTTAATTAAGATCATGTGATTATTTAACATGTAATGAATTAGTGAGAAAATATCTGTCTTGATAACTGACTCCCAACCACACAGCTGTTAGAACTTTGGTTTTCCTGCCTTCTTTTATTTCAAGGACACAATTTTATCAGCCTCTTTAAGGTGAAGATACTTCTGGGAGTAGATTTGGAATTCATGAAATATTCTCCCACACATTCAGGCACAGATGTTTCATCTTATATACTTATACTAAATGGACTAAACGTCTGAGCACTTTTGCCACATACATAAACCAAATATTAACTATCTTATGAGACAAATTAGATTACACATTTACATGGAGGACTATATATGCTGACAGTAAGGCGGGCTTTGCACGTTGCGACATCGCAAGCCGATGCTGCGATGTCGCACGTGATAGTCCCCGTTGCCGTCGCAGGTACGATATCTTATGATAGCTGGCGTAGCGAAAATTATCACTACGCCAGCTTCACATGCACTCACCTGCCCTGCGACCGTCGCTCTGGCCGGGACCCGTCTCCTTCCTAAGGGGGAGGGCCGTGCAAAGTCACAGCGACGTCACACGGCAGGCGGCCAATAGCGGCGGAGGGGCGGAGATGAGCAGGATGTAAACATCCCGCCCACCTCCTTCCTTCCGTATAGCCGCCGGCGGCAGGTAAGGAGATGTTCCTCGCTCCTGCGGCTTTACACACAGCGATGTGTGCTGCCGCAGGAACGAGGAACAGCATCGTACCTGGCGCGGCAGCGTAATTATGAAAAAGTCGGAGCCTGCACTGATGATACGATAACGACGCTTTTGCGCTCGTTAATCGTATCATCTAGGATTTACACATAACGATGTCGAAAGTGACGCCGGATGTGTGTCACTTTCGATTTGACCCCACCGACATCGCACGTGCGATGTTGCAGCGTGCAAAGCCGCCCTAAGGCTGCTTTCACACTTGCGTTGAACGGCATCTGTTGCTATCCGCCGGCTGGAGGAATTACGGTAACCATTGCAGGAAACAATTTGATTCCTCATAGACTTCTATTAGCTACGGATAGCAATGGATGGCCTTGCGTTGCATCTGTTAGCCAACTCTGTGTGGCATCCGCCTGGCGGATGGAACGCTGCATGTAGCATTTTTCTTCGCTTGGCGGAGTGTCAAAAAACGCAACCTGCAGGATTCCGTCGGCGTCCGTTGTTTTTATAATGGACGCATATGTTGGCGGATTCCGTTAGAATCCGTCATTTGATGGATTCCGTTATCGCAACCGTCTTTACACAACTGTGCATGCCCAGATGTGTAAGGTCAAGAAAAAAAACCTATAACGGATTGCGTTATTTTGTACGATCCGTTGCATCCGTTGTGCCACTATATGCAACTCATCCGTTGCATGCGTCACACAACGCAATGCAATGGATGCCGTTCAATGCAAGTGTGAAAGTAGCCTAAGCTGAATCATCTTTTAGAATCTAATTTTAAAATTGTAGTTTCATACGCAACACATTCTATAATACCATGGTATGTTTCAATTTGTAAACAAACTTCTTAAAAATTAATATGCTACAATGATTAACTCTTTCACGACCACCAGTTTGTTTTGAAACAATGAAGTCACTGAGTTTAATGAAGTCACCTGCGGTCATTAGAGTTGAGCGAGTACTGTCTAATACTCGTGTATTCATTCCGAATAGCATGTGCAATGCAAGTCAGTGGGGAATATTCGCAATATAACGAGTAACCCAAATTCTTCACTATTTGCTACTTTGGTTACTCGTTACTTTGTGAGTTCTTCCCCATTGACTTGCATTGCACACGCTATTCGGAACACATACGCGAGTATTACACAGTATTCTTTATGAGTATAGCAAGTACAAGTAGTTAGGTACTCGCTCAACTCTAGCGGTTACATGTGGAGGACCATGGGACCCTCCAGCTGTGGCCGCAACTAACCTGAGTGATGTCACCGCTAGAGTTGAGCGAGTACCTAAATATTCATACTGGCTATACTCATAACGAATAATGTCTAATACTCGCGTATTTGTTCTGAATAGTGTGTGCAATGCAAATCAATGGGGAAAAACTCGCAAAGTAACGAGTAACCTGAATGCCATACTATTCGTGCGAGTAGCAAGTAGTGCAGAATTTGGGCTACTCATCAATTTGCGAGTATTCCCCATTGACTTGCATTCCACATGTTATTCAGAATGAGTATTAGACAGTACTCGTCATGAGTATAGCGAGTATGAATAGTTTTGTATTCTCTTAACTCTAGTCACTGCTGATCGCCATAGTTAATTTTCTGCCTGCAATTACAGCAGGCGGTTATGTTCCATCATCGCGCGCTGTGACTTCAGATGTTGGAGAGCTGGAATCGTCATGGGACATTGTGTAGATTACGTCGGACCTGCAGGGATGTTTTTGGGGTTAATAAAGTGGTGAAAGATGGGGTTTTTTTGTATTTTATTTCAAATAAAGGATTTTTTTGGTGTTTGTGTTTATTTACTTTTACTTACGGATTATTTGGGGGGTTGTATGGGGGGGCTCATAGATGCCTCCCATTACTAATCTAGGGCTTTGTGGCAGCTTTGAGCTGCCATTAACCCCTTATTGCACTGCATTGCTTTCTGATTTAGGACTCCACCCTGTAACCAGGCTGTGTTCATTCCCCTTTATAGCTGTAGCTGCCCAGACATGTAGGGTTTTAAAGCAGTTACCGGGGAGGGAATATGGCTAATTGGCCACAAATTGGCCATTTTCATTTAAGGATGTACTTACTTTTCTTGTCAGCTACTTAGACATTAATGTACACTGACTACTTTACATTGTATCAAAGTGTGATATCCTCAGTGTTATCCCTTGAAAAGATATAATAAAATATTTACAAAAATGTGATTTATATAAAAGAGTAAAATGTATTCTTCAATACAGTGTGCATGTATTTCAAAATAATAAAGAGGGAAATAATATGTTCTATAGTCTGAAATTCTCATGTAATTCTATTTTAAAGTATCCTTTCACAGTGTCTGCATGATTATCATTGTATATGGCACGCACTAATATGATGGAGAAAAAAGACATCACGTCTAATATTCTTTTCAATTTAGCCTGAAACATCAAATAACACTATTTTGTTAGGCAGTAAAACTATATGAAACGTGAATAATTCAAAAGGTATGTGAGACCATGGTGTTATGAATTTAAAATGAAGCCTTCTATCACAAGTTACACGGGGAGAAATAAAAAAGAATAGCAAATAAACATTGTCTCCATACGGGAGAATCTAAGGGAACTATCTCTATCTGGAACACAGTGTAGCTGAGCAATATTACCTGACCAGTTCTAGGTCCTTCCAAAGCTCAATTATTAACAATATTGTTTATATAACTGCTGATAGAAAATACAAAATGAAGGGCTATAATGATGATTTTGTGTTACTTGTAAATATTGGTCCATATTTTTCGCACTATAAGACCTCAGTGGGTACTCTGTTCCAGGCTCTGTGGGGGTACTCTAAAAAAAAAGACTCTTGAGCTATGTGCCCATGCTGCGAAACATTCGCAAAGTTTGCCACGATTGTTTCGCGGAAATTCCGCGGATTTTTCAAAAATCCTCAGTACAGCGAGTCCCCAGCCATTTCTATGGCATTTTGGAACTGCTGTGCCCATGCTGCATTTTTTTTCCGCAGCGGAAATAATGCGGATTTCCCTGTGGAAAAATCTGCAGCATGTCAATTATTCCTCCGGATTTCTCCGCAGGGTCCCATACTTACCTGCCTTGATAGAAGACACCGGAGTCACTTCCTCTAGTGCTGAGGAGCGCGGTGGAGCCAGGAGCAGGCAGCAGGTGGGCGGGGCCTGCACGAGCTCAGGTCATGTGACAGCCGGAGCTAGTTCAGGCCCGCCCATCTTCTCCTGCGCAGTGTAGACACGGCCAGAAAGTGAAGGTCTGCGTGATGGAGATAAGTATGAAGTCCCCAATCACTCCAGCACTTGTTCTGCATTGAGGATGCAATGCCGAAGCCATGGTACTGTATCCTCAATGCAGAATGCCCGCACCATATCCACAGGACATTCCGCAATAAAACCCCAGCATGTAAACAAAGTTGTGCTGCGGATTTCTGGGAGCTCCTGCATAATGTCCTGTGGATATAACCGCAGGACACTTTCCCCGTGGGCACATAGCCTTAGGGTACACTCTGAAAATGGGCTCTGTAGTAGCACTCTTACATTTTTGGCTCTGTGGGGAAACTCCTACTTTTTTTTTTATTCATTTACTTCCTATTTAACCATGATTACTGTGGTGCAGAACCCCTTTGTCATTTTCCTTTCCACATTTGTTTGCAGGGCAATTGTCCTGCTCTTCCCCCATTTTGCTTTCTTTTGCAGCCCCCTAGCCCTTACTACGACCATTTTACGGAACCAAAGTATGGGTCCCCATTGACTTCTATGGGCATCGGGGTCAAGCTTGGGTCAAATTCTGGTACTGAATTCAACTTTTAGGGCTCTTTTCCACTTGCGATTTTCATGTGTGAGCACGATCCGATAAATCATCGGATTGCACTCACACCAGTGTTAATCAATGAGGCAGTGTCCTCTTGATTATTTTTCTTCGACACGAATTGTGCTCTCAGTGCAATCGCGGCATGCTGCATTTGGCAGCGAGTCTCAGCTCACGCCTATGGGAGCGTGTGAAATATCACACTGCACTCGTGTGTTATGCGACTGCAGTGCGGTGCACGCAGAGACAGACAGCGGAGGAGATGGGGAGAAAGTGCTCCCTCCATCTTCTCTGCACCTGTGATGTGATCGCAAGATTGCATCACAGTCGCATGACCCCCTGCTGATGCCCGCAGCAGAGGGTCATTAGCATATCGCTTCCGGTGCTCTCGCATCAAAAGCTGTATGCAAGTGGAAAAGAGCCCTAAATCACAGTTTAGCTGAACCTGACGAACCCGAACAACCATGGGTCCACTCATCCCTAGCTGCAAACTAAGTCGTAGGAACAGGAGCTAAAACTTTGAAGCAGTGTTCATGGGTGACAAATCGTAGCTGTAAAACCTGTAAACCTACCTCGCACAGTATGACTGGCATGCAGTACCCACCACCTTGGAGTAGCTGCAAATACGAAGAGAGTAAAGGGCACTTTACACGCTGTGATATCGCTATCGATATCCCTAGCGAGCGTATAAGGCCCTGTCGTTTGTGTGTCATGGGCAAATCGCTACCCGTGGCGCACAACATCGCTAACACCCGTCACACGGACTTACCTGCCTAGCGACGTCGCTGTGGCTGGTGAACCGCCTCCTTTCTAAGGGGGCGGTTCGTTTGGCGCCACAGTGACGTCACTAAGCGGCCGCCCAATAGAAGTGGAGGGGCGGAGATGAGCGGGACTAACATCCCGCCCACCTCCTTCCTTCCTCATTGCGGGTGGCCGCAGGTACAAGGTTGTTCCTCGTTCCTGCGGTGTCACACATAGTGATGTGTGCTGCCACAGGAACGACGAACAACCTGCGTCCTGCTACAGCAACGATATTTGGTAATGGAACGACGCATCAACGATCAACGATAAGGTAAGTAATTTTGATCGGTAACGGTTGTTCCTGTGTTTCACATGCAACGACATCGCTAATGAGGCCGGATGTGCGTCATGAATTCCGTGACCCCAACGACATCTCGTTAGCGATGTCGTTGCATGTAAACCGGCCTTTAGGCTTAATATTGTACTTTTGTTGAATTAATGTAATTAAGTGCTTAAAGGGACTCTGTCAGCAGGTTTTTGCCATGTAATCTGAAGACAGCATGCTGCAAGGTTTAACATGCAGATTACAGCCCTGCATTTCTTATCTCAAAGTGTGTTTTTGTTTACCTGTATATTAGTTTAAGCCTCTTAGCTTTATCATTAGTCTGACTGAAGAGCAGTGAGCTGAATTCTGACTCTGACCCTTCTGTGATCAGCAGCTTCTGTTTAAAAGCCTAGTGTGGGTGAGGACAGCTTGTTAAGCACTGCTACATGCAAAAAAATTAAATCTTTGATTATATCCAGTAAACTAAGTGATACATCATTGGATTCAGGACCTCTTTACCTACATTATGCTGCTCTCAGATGAGGTAGCAAAAACCTGCTGACAGATTCCCTTTAATTAGTCATTGTTTGTTTGTTTTTTTAAGTAAAATAGTTTAATGAATTTTTGACATTTTTTTACTTTTGGTGTTACCACATTTTCAAAAGTGACAACAGGAAATGCAGATATTTTGTCACCTTTGATGCGTAAGTATAAAAAGTGTCAACTCGAAACGCAGTGTATACTATGGCAATGCTGTACCTTATCTTCCATACTGTACAAAAATATTTACTTGAGAAGATCTTCTCTTCCCTAATGGTTATAGGGATGGATGCACGGTTTACACGATATAAAAGTATCCAAATCCCTGATGGGAAATGGAGATGATCCGTCATGTCAAGTCTTGACTCTCAGGAATTATATTGTTTTAGATTTAAGGCCACTTTACACACAGAGATAAATCTTTGGCAGATCTGTGGTTGCAGTGAAATCATGGACATATTGTTCCATTTGTACACAGCCACAAACCTGGCACTGATTGTCCACAATTTCACTGCAACCACAGATCTGCCACAGTTCTGCCACAGATCTGCCACCGATCTGCCACAGATCTGCCACAGGTCTGCCACAGGTCTGCCACAGATCTGCCACAGATCCGCCACAGATCTGCCACAGATCTGCCACAGATCTGCCACAGATCTGCCACAGATTTATCTCTGTATGTAAAGTGGCCTTTAGAGAAATGTATATTTCCTTTTTTTACTATTTAATTACTCTCTAAAACTGTG
The DNA here is from genome assembly GCF_048569485.1 of Anomaloglossus baeobatrachus. Lineage (NCBI taxonomy): Eukaryota > Metazoa > Chordata > Amphibia > Anura > Aromobatidae > Anomaloglossus > Anomaloglossus baeobatrachus. Next base: position 87,537,373 of record NC_134357.1, on the reverse strand, counting down.
ATATATAATTAGAGACAGATTTTTACCATAGCAACATGCGTGGGATCTACAATGGTAAAAAAATGAAAATGATTCTATTTTAATATGTAGAAGGAAATAGTACAATACAAGTTCCACAAATTAATTCCATCTCTAGATAATTAGCTGAAGCATCGGTTTTTCGTATATATGGAAAAATTGCTGTCATCCAATCTCTAATATTTTTCCAATATATAAAAATCATGATGAAGAATATACGCAATGCAACCTGTCAACAATATACTTGATCCAAAATCGCAACGTTCTGTTTTCAATTACTTTTTAGATGGTATTTGCTATCTAATGCAACTGCACACATGGCCTATAAATATAAATTAAAGATAAAAGAGTAGATGCAAAAGATCAAATACATTTCATATCACATACTGTATATACACTCATTAAAGTCATTAGATAGTGATAACACAATTATATAAAAGTCTTAGATACTTATTACAAGTCACCTGGTCTGAACACATAAAAGAAAAAAAACAGCAATATTTACCAACACTGGGTTAAAATACTATTGTGGTACAGGATTCAGCAGCCTCCATGATAAAAGTGCAGGCAGCACAAGGGCAAAATAGTGATGAAACAACCAGAAACAAACCGACCAATTCATGGAAGAGGTGGTTACCCAGTATTATAAGTGCACATGGATAAGATCTGTATAGGACTCCAGTCATGATGTAGATGGAAGAAGATCATTGAAGATCGATGGAGATTAAAACATCTGATTTTATTGTTCTACGCGTTTCGAAGCTGTATAACCCCTTCTTCAGGTGCAAAATCAATAATGTACACTACACTGTCCATAGAGATCATAGAGATGATATTTTTAAATAGAACGCTGACATTCAAAAAGAGGCACATGGGTGACGTGTAATCACCTGACATGTCACCTGAAGATGCTGATCTTCCTTATAAAGGGAAGAAATCTAACAATTATTTATATATAAGAGTGAATTAAGGTAGAAGGATCCATTAAACTTTAATTCAAAAAAAAAGTGAAAAAGAATAAGGAGAAAACACTTTGGTTCTGATCAAATTTGGTTCAGAGTCTGATTAGCATAATCGGACAATACTTCTCGGAATAAGAAAATATGGTCATGTTACCCTCGCCTAAAGGGGGCTTTACACGCAACAACATCGCTAACGAGATGTCGTTGGGGTCACGGAATTCGTGACGCACATCCATCCTCGTTAGCGACGTTGTTGCGTGTGAAACGTACGAACGACCGCTAACGATGAAAATTACTCATCTAATCATTGACACGTCGTTCTAATCCCAAATATTGTTTCTGTTGCAGGACGCAGGTTGTTCGTTGTTTCTGAGGTAGCACACCTTGCTACGTGTGACACCCCAGGAACGAGGAACAACACCTTACCTGCATCCTGCCGGCAACAAGGTGGGCGTTACTTTCTTTGGGCTGCTCTCCGCCCCTCCGCTACTATTGGACGGCTGCCATGTGACGTCGCTGCGACTCTGCACGGACCGCCCCCTTAGAAAGGAGGCGGTTCGCCGGCCACAGCGACGTCGCTAGGCATGTAAGTCCGTGTAATGGGGCCTAGCGATGTTTTGCGCCACGGGCAGCGATTTGCCCGTGACGCACAACCGACGGGGGCGAGTGCTTTCACGAGCGACATCACTAGCGATGTTGCTGCGTGTAAAGCCCCCTTAAGACTGAGGTCACAGGAAAGTATAAATAAATTGGCCCCATCTTCATTGAGAATAGTGGGATGATTTATTTTCTCACTTATCATTCGTGTGTTGTCCGTATACTGTCCATATGTTTTTACTCAGAAGCTGTTAATTTTTTTCAGGACCAGTCACAGTTTCCCATCTTACAGAATTGTAATGTATCTGTAAAGATTGGATGCCGTACTGATGGTCCGTATGGCATCCGATTTATTTTTTTTTCACACAAATTTAGGGGTCAATTCTCAGCATGCTGTGATTTTTTTCTCTTGCCAAATACAGCTGAGCAAAAAAATTGCAGATCTGCATTGCTCAATATGAAAATACTAGCTGTAGTACTCGGCATTGCCCAGGACAGTAACTGTCTCTCTGCTTCTCTCCCAGTCTCTGTTTGTCTCTCTTTCTCTGTCTGTCTCTCTCTCTGTGTCTCTCTCTATCTCTTTGTCTGTCTCTGTCTCTTTCCCTGTCTTTCATTGTCTGTCTCTTTGTCGGTTTGTCTCTTTGTCTTTGCCTGTCTCTTTGTCTGTCTGTCTGTCTCTTTTCCTGTCTGTCTCTTTCCCTGTCTGTCTCTTTCCCTGTCTGTCTCTTTCCCTGTCTGTCTGTCTCTATCCTGTCTGCCTCTTTGTCTGTCTGTTTGTCTGTGCGTCTGTGTCTGTATCTGTCTTTCTGTCTCTTTCCCTGTCTCTGTCTGTCTCTTTCCCTGGCTGCATTGTGATATGCCAACATTCTATTCAGGGGCTTGGCTGCGCATTCTTCTGAAGTTCTGGCTGCATTGTGGCTCCCAGCTCCATTGACTTAATAGAGGCAGATTTTTTGGTGAATAACTGTAAAGCGCGGTGTTATAATTTCCCCTCAAAACATTGTCTATGACATTCTCTGAGTCAATTGTAGTGTCTGTGCAAAATATCGTGATTGTACAAGTGACAGTTTTGATTTTTTTAGTGGACACACACACACACACACATACACACACATACATACACTCAGCTTTATATATTAGATTGATCTGCATGTAATCCTTTTTTATCACTTTGCATTTCTCTGATTTATACTTACATGTGAGCGAGCCCTAATAGTGATAAAAGTAGCAATTTCATCCATTATAATAGTTAACAAAATGTTATTTTGAAGGTTACATCACATCATTGTATTCATTATATTAAATAAACCCATATATACATTCTTTCCTTCCTGCATTCAAACTGTGGTTTGTCCACGTTATACTGCTTTTCACAGCAATTATAAAAAAAATGGAGATTTTGATTAGTGTCCATTCAGAAAAGTTGCATATGTAATGTAGTTTGCAGTCTGCTTTATAAATGGAAAACTAGTTCTAAATGGACAATTTATTTTTTTTTCCAATTATTACTAGTTTTCGCCACCATATATTTAAATATTACCCGATAAGGTGCTACACAGTAAATTTCAATAAATTAGCATTATTATTTAATTTGCCAATTGTGTTATTCTAGTTAGAAATTCAGCATTTTTTATAAGACTCTATTTGAGGAAGAAGTAGTAATACACCATGGACCACATTAATTATTTGGTTTGCAGGTTTTAAGAAAAATAAAGCTTGATTTTTATATGGTAGCTTTGTCTAAAGCATCTTTTGTAGTATTTATCTGCTCATTTCCATTGCAATCTTTTTTATGTTTTTTATTGCCAGCAGATTTTTTTTTTGCCAATTGTCTAGCATTTTTCTTTTTTTTTGCATCTTTTTACTGCCAGTTTCCATTTGTTGTTTTTGCCTGCATTTAACAGTAAAAAAAATAACTGCTAGTGATTTCTCAAGCAAATATATTGGTAAAACACTCAAAAAGACACCCAGGAGTCTTTTGAGCTTTTCCATTGACGTCTATTACAAAGCATAGAGTGTCTTGAGAGCGGGAAAACACCTGAAAAATGGTAAACTCACTTCTTTCAATCTGAAGTGGCTAAAAAAAGTTTAAAAGACTGAACATGAATAGCAAGAGTCATTTTTACATAGAAAAGGATATTTCTATTCTTTTGAGCACTTAGCGCTTTTCAGATGGTTTTCATAGTGGACAAAGACCTTGAGGATACATTCCGCTAGAGGGAATCATTCCACCATGATCCTCATTATGAGCTACGAAGTTAAGAATGGTCAATAACTTACCTCTCTTCTTAGGTGGCCTCTCTAAAATGCTTGACTATATAAGAGGGTTCAAAACTAAACCTCTACCCTCTTACAAGAAAGCAAACAAGAATTTTATAAACCAAGCAGTTTTATTTACAACAGGCCAAACCAAAAATATGCAGAAGAGAATGAGATAATAGCTAGTGATGAGCAAGCACTAAAATGCTCCAGTGCTTGGTATTCCAATTGATCAGGTAGGACACTTGGACGGGCTTGACTCGAGTAATGAGTATAATGGAAATCAATTAGAAACCCCTGTTAGGGGCTTTTGGAAAAAAGAAAGAGAAATAATATGCCGATAGGAAATCGAACATATTGAGCACTCACTGTCAAGATGGTCTCTCTGCCTATAGAGACCTGTGACAGGAACAGAGCCCAAGGCTCATTCTGTTTGGAGACTTTTATATTAAATGTGTTTCTTTCCTTTAGTGCTGCATGGGTTAGTGTCAGTTTTGTTGTCAGCAACTTATGATTACTGGCCATAGATGCTTCCGGTAGTTGACCACTCCCTTCCCCTATATATGGTCACATCTCCCAGTAGAGGGGGCTAGTTATTCTGATTCATTCTGAAGCTAGGTCTGGAGGTTGAAGGAGCTGCTGAGCCATTTGTTGTTGAAGTGGTTGAAGTGATGTAAGCTGCAGTCCCAGTATCTGACTGCAAACGTGAAGTTGAACCTTATCCTTTGTTGTTTCCCTTGTCTCTTGTACCTTCCCTTCATGTTGTTTTAGTGCAGCAATGGGACTAGCAATCCTCACTTGCCAGCTCATTAGCCAGAACTTCCTAGGGTTTCAGATATCCTGCTCGGCGACAGGTGTGGAACCTATATATGGTTTGCTAGGAATGCAGGGTGCAGCTGCAGGTGAGTGCAGGAGATGTCCCGTTATCCACCTCCCTAGCGATAGGGCCCACCATTGTTAAAGAGCCCCTGGTGTACCCCATGTTTGTAGTGGTGAATCCCTTGTTATTGTGTGTCTCGCCTCACGCTGGGCCCTCCCCAAGTCCGTGCGTGACCCTCACATGATATTCGATCGAGTAACAAGCATCACGAGCACCCTGATACTCAATCAAGTATCGCGCAGGGTCAATCATGCTCGCTCATCATTAATAATAATGTATGTAAAAGAACACAAAAAAAGCAAAAACCCAAGTTAGCTAAATGGTGCAGAAGTAAAAATTCACCAAATATTCATCAAGGGAATGTAGCTATCTTTCTTTTTTGCTCTTCCAATAGCATTCTAGTGCAATGTTATCTAATGTTATCCTATGCGTGCTGCAGACCGCCAGCACTATAATGCTGCTGAGTAGAGATGAGTGAGGTTCGAAGTTCGCCAATTTCATGTTCCAGTGATTTTGGGGGGTGTTTGAGTCGTTCGACGAACTCGAATGATTTGCTAAAAATTCGGCAGTTCGAGATACGTTCGAGAACGGTTCCAGCACCAAAAGCGTGGCTTTTCACAGTAAGTATGTGCGCACCTTTCGTATCTACATGCGTCCTGTGTCCCCAGTTCAATCCCTCTCTCTTTCCTTCTCACCGATCACGGGCGTCTCGCTGCACAGCTGTCACAAATCTCCAGTGGCATTTCCTCTTTTGAAAATGGCTGCCACTTCATTATTCAATTAGTTATTCCGTGTTTCCCCGCCCACCAGCGCCCATGATTGATTGCAGTCAGACACGCCCCCACGATGAGTGACAGCTGTCTCACTGCAACCAATCACAGCCACCGGCGGGTGGGTCTATATCGTGCAGTAAAATAAATAAATAAATTAAAAAAAAAATGCGGTTCCCCTATATTTGATACCAACCAGGATAAAGCCACATGGCTGGAGGCTAGTATTGTCAGGATGGAGAGCACAACATTATGGGGAGCCCACCACCCTAACAATATCAGCAGGCAGCCGCCCATCCATTAGATGCGACAGTCCCGGGACTCTACCCAGCTCATCCCAAATTGCCCTGGTGTGGTGGCAATCGGGGTAATAAGGAGTTAATCATGACAGGCGTCTCCCCGAGACACCTTCCATCAATAAACTGTAAGTGAAAATAAAGAAACACACAACGAAAAATCCTTTATTTGGAATAAAAGACAAAAAAACACCTCATTTACCTTTTTATTAATCCCCAAACAACAATCCAGGTCCGAAGTAGTCCACATGACACTGTCACCTGAAGTGAGCCGTGTTGTCACCAGACTTCACTCTGCAATGTAGACGTCAAGATTACCAAATCTGCCTATGTTTCTCAATAGAGCCAGAGGCTCCATGGTTAGAGCTCCCGTCTAAGAAGCATTAGTTCACGAATTCAAGTCCCGGCCATCCCAGTAAAGAATTTAATTTATTTTTAAATTATTATTATTTATTTATAATTATAATTTAATTTAATTATGCATTGAGAGGAGGAGCCGGACATCAGCTGTGAGCCGCGCCACACACCTCTAAGATCGGAGCAGTTCACGGAATGAGGCTGCATTGCTCTCTCCTCTCTCTCTCTCTTTTTCTCTCTTTCTCGCTCTCTTTCTCTCTCTCTCTCCCTCTCTCTCTCCCTCTCTCTCCCTCCTCTCTCTCTCCCTCCTCTCTCTCTCCCTCTTTAGCTCTCTTTTTCTCAGTCTCTCTTTTTCTCTTTTTCTCTCTCTCTTTTCTCTCTCTTCCTCTCTCTTTTTCTCTCTCTTTCTCTCTCTCTCTTTTTCTCAGTCTCTCTTTTTCCCTCTCTCTCGCTCTCTCTCCTTCTCTCTCTCTTTCTCTCTTTTTCTCTCTCTCTTTTTCTCAGTCTCTCTTTCTCTCTCTCTCTTCTCTCTCTTCTCTTTTCTCTCTCTTTTCTCTATCTTCTCTCTTTCTTCTTTCCCTCTCTCTCTCTCAGACCTGGCGATGATCAGCTGATGCGGTCACCTGATGGAATCAGCTGACACTATAAGTCGAGCGGTGAGGCCGGCATTTTACCGCTGGGCCGGCTAAACTATCAGCTGATGCTGTCGGAGAGGAGTCTGCACAGAAGTGTGTAGTTTTTTGGGGGTTTTTTGCACTGATGCATCAGCTGATTGTATAAAAGCCGTTTATACAATCAACTGCTGTGTCATGTGATTCAGGCCCTTGAACCTGACACATCATCTGATCGCTTTGCCTTCCAGCAAACCGATCAGATGATATTGGATCTGGATTGGACGGCGCGGGACCCTTGACCCAGGATTACTATGGAGGGGGGTTCTTTATTTCAATAAAGATGGAGTCACTAATTGTGTTGTGTTTTATTTATAATAAAAAATATTTTTCTGTGTGTTGTGTTTTTTTTATCTGTACTAGAAATTCATGGTGGCCATGTCTAATATTGGCGTGACACCATGAATTTCGGGCTTAGGGCCAGTTGATTATATACAGCTAGCCCTAACCCCATTATTACCCAGTGAGCCACCTGTCACCAGGGCAGCTGGAAGAGTTGGATATAGCGCCAGAAGAAGGCGCTTCTATGAAAGCGCCATTTTCTGGGGCGGCTGCGGACTGCAATTCGCAGCAGGGGTGCCCAGAAAGTTTGGGCACCCTGAGCTGCGGATTCCAATCCCCAGCTGCCTAGTTGTACCTGACTGGACACAAAAATTAGGCGAAGCCCACGTCATTTTTTTTTTTTTTTAATTATTTCATGAAATTCATGAAATAATTAAAAAAAAAGGGCTTCCCTATATTTTTGGTTCCCAGCCGGGTACAAATAGGCAGCTGGGGGTTGGGGGCAGCCCGTAGCTGCCTGCTGTACCTGGGTAGCATACAAAAACATGGCGAAGCCCACGTAATTTTTTTGGGGGGCAAAAAAGTCCTGCATACAATCCTGGATGGAGTATGCTGAGCCTTGTAGTTCTGCAGCTGCTGTCTGTCTGTATGGAGGAGAGCAGACAGCAGCTGCAGAACTACAAGGCTCAGCATGCTCCATTCACTAGTGTATGCAGAAGAGCAGATAGCAGCTGCAGAACTACAAGGCTCAGCATACTCCATCCAGGACTGTATGCAGGAGTTTTTTGCCCCCCAAATAAATTACGTGGGCTTCGCCATGTTTTTGTATGCTAGCCAGATACAGCAGGCAGGTACGGCTGCCCCCAACCCCCAGCTGAATATTTGTACCCGGCTGGGAACTAAAAAAAGAGGGAAGCCCTTTTTTTAATTATTTCATGAATTTCATGAAATAATTAAAAAAAAAAATTGACATAAGCTTCGCCCCATTTTTGTGTCCAGCCAGGTACAACTAGGCAGCTGTGGATTGGAATCCACAGCACAGGTTGGCCTGAGCTTTCTGGGTGCCTCTGCTGTGAATTGCACTCCGCAGCCGCCCCAGAAAATGGCGCTTTCATAGAAAGCCGGGTGGCTTGCTGGGTAATAATGAGTTAATACTAGCTTTGTTTTACTAGCTAGTATTGAGCCAGAGATTCTTAATGTCAGGCAAGTTTGACCCGGTCATTAAGAATCTCCAATAAAGGGTTAAAAAAAAGACACCACAGAGAGAAAAAATACTTCAATAGAAATAAATACACAGACACACTTAGAGACTGCATCTTTATTACTCCCTATCATCGCTCCACGATCCTGCTCTTCTGTCTTCTTTCTCCTTCAACCCATGCAGCTCTGCTACATCAGACAACACTGCATGAGAGGAAGACACTGCTGCTCCCCATGCAGTCTAATCACTCAGTGAGTGAGCATAGGCTGCGGGCTGTAAGCGGTGACGTCACCGTTGACAGGCGGGTTACCATAGCAACGGTGCTCCGATCACGTGATTGCCGGTGCCGCTACTCACCGGCTGTGGCATCTAGTCCTTGTATGTGGGCTAACTCTGTAAAGAGCGCCCACATGCAGGAATGGGGAAGCCGACCATGTGCCAGAGCATTTCGCCGGTACACGGAGATGCTAGAACGATCACCGCGTTTCGGACAGATGCACTGACAGGACCTAGCATGACGTCTAGCCATGTGACCAGTCTGTAGCCAATGAGATAATATACACGTGACTGGTCACATGCTATTTTGACGTCACGATAGGTACTATCATCAGTGCTGGTTACCGGGAGGACACAGTGATTATCGGAAGGAAAAGCGGCAGGAGACAGAGTGCAGGATGCGTCAGGGGGACCTGTAAGTATTATGGCAATGTTTATTAACTGTATGTGTACATGTGTAATGTGTTTTTATGTGTTTGTGTTTGCCTCCCATTGTTTTCAATGGGGTTCGAGTGGTCCGTCGAACGGTTCGTCAAACGTTTATCAAACAGAGCCTCCGTTCGACGAACCGAACTGAACTCGAATGCTAGGGGGGTGGCTCATCTCCACTGCTGAGCAATATCATGTTCTTATGGTTGAGTATGGTTGTGTATGTTACAGTAATGCTGTGTTTGCCCCTTATTAAAAGTCACTTTATTATTCAGTGATGCTTTATTGATATATGGTAATGGTAACTTGAACATTTTTGTAATGTAATAGATTTGACTCAAATACTGTTAGGCTGCAAATATGTGGTAACATCATGGCTAGAGTAAGCAGGGATCTACTGTATGTACTAGGTGGAAAAATGCCTCAGGCAAGGTGTTGCTAGGTAGTGGAAGGAAAGTCTGAGATATAGGGTGAGGGTTTTGCACTGTGTCCTCTAACTTAATATGCATTTGGGCGGCAGGTAGAATGGCTGGGTCATGGGTCGGCAAGGGGTCAGAGCTGCAGACATCCTCACGCCCCCCCTATGGCATCACAGAGAGCATAAATCCTAGGACTACTGCTAGTCGAGGTGAGACTCCCGGATGGGGAAAGACAAGCACAAAAAGGTTGTACCAAAGAAATGCCTGAAGCATTGGGTAGCTAGCAGCGGAGGTGGTTAACCACTCACTTTAAGGCCACATTCACACGTTCATTATTAGGTCAGTTTTTTTACCTCAGTATTTGAAAGTCAAAATTAGGATAGGAACAATCAAAAGGAAAAGTATAATCGAAACAAGTGTACCACTTCTACATTTTCCATCCACTCCTGCTAATGTCTTACAAATAAAACAAAAATAGAAGCTCCCATCTGTGTTACAGCTTCTGAGGTCTGTGCCAGATAGAGACCTACCCACCTCTACAAGAGTAGCCGCCATTACAGAAGTGAGGTTTATCACAAGTGTCAGCTACCTACAGTTGAAACCAGAAGTTTACATACACTATCTAAAAAGACACATCTGCATTTTTTTCTCACTATCTGACATGAAATCAGCATAAACCTTTCCCGTTTTAGATCAATTATGAACCAAAATTATTTATATTTACCAAATACTAGAATAATGAGAGAAAGAATGTTTTATGCCATTTTTATTACTTTCTGCAAAGTCAAAAGTTTACATATATTTCATTAATATTTGGTACCATTGCCGTTAAACTGTATCACTTAGGTCAAACGTTTTGGATATCCTTCCACAACAAGTTTTCTCACAATAGTTGGTAGGAAGTTTCCTTACCGCCCAATAGTATAACATTTTGTGACACACCTGTGTCTCAATATGCTCACTGCACTCCTAGATTAATTCATTGAGGGGTGCAGTATGTAAAATGGGGTCACTTGTGGGGATTTCTGCTGTTTCGGCACCTCCGGGGCTTTGTCAATGTGACATAGCACCCGCAAACTATGCCACCTAAATCTGAACTGCAATATGATGCTCCTTCCCTTCAGCACTCTGCACTGTAACTCAAAAGTAGTTTTCAATCTCGTATGGTGTATTACAAACTCAATATAAATTGTAACAAATTCTTTGTTCAATGTTATACTATTAACCTTTTTTAAAATTAAAACTTTTGGGCCAAAGCAACAATTTGGTGGACAAAAAAATGTGTAATTTTTCATTTTCATAGTCCAATGGTATACAATCCAGTGAATCACTAAAGGGTTAAAATTGCCCACTGCACCCAGAGATGAATTCCTTGAGAGGTGTAGTTTCTAGAATGTGGGAGTATTTCTGTTGTTTTGGAATGTTAGGGGCTCTTCAAATGTGACATGGCATCCGCGATCTATTCCAGCTAAAATGGTGCTCCAAAATTCAAATATAGCTCCTTCTCGTCCGAGCCCTGCCGTGTGCCCAAACAGTACATTTCCACCACATATGGGGTATTGGTGTATTTTCATGGCACATTGTTATTAAATTCTGCTGATTTCGCATTTGTAAGTCAAATGGTGCTCCTTCCCTTCCAAGCCCTGCCATCTGCCCAAACAGTAGTTTTCACCACATATGGGGTATCTGCGTACTCAGGAAAAATTGCACATCAAATTGTATGGTCCATTTTCTCCTGTTACCATTGTAAAAATAGACAAATTGGAGTTAATGCAACATTTTTGTGGGCTCTTTGTTATAAAATTCTGTGAAGCACCTGGGGTTTAAAATGCTGACCACATATTTAGATAAAATCCTTGAGGTACAGTATCTAGTTTCCAACAGACAGAGACAGACTGACAGGGAAAGAGACAGACAGGGAAAGAGAGGGAAAGAGAGAGACAGGTTAAGAGACAGACACACACAGGTAAAGAGACAGACACAGGGAAAGAGAGGAAAAGAGACAGACTATAAAGCTGAATGTGTGTATGTATGTGTGTGTATGTCCGGGATTGGCATCTGCACCGTCGCAGCTACAGCCACAAAATGTTGCACACTCACACTTCTGGACCCTGAGAGCGTCATAGGCTATGTTTTGAGGGGAAATTTTAACCCCGCGCTTTACAGTTATTCACCAAAAAACCTGCCTCCATTAAAGCGAATAGAGAGGGAAAGAGACAGACAGGGAAAGAGACAGACCGGGAAAGTGACAGAGATAGATAGACAGACAGGGAAAGAGATTGAGACAGACGGAGAAAGAGACAGTCAGAGACAGACAGGGAAAGAGACAGACAGACAGACAAAGAGATAGAGAGACAGAGAGTTGACAGACATTATAATTACATTTATATCTATTTGTTTTGTGGTTTTTGTAGAATACATTTTTGTTAATACATTCTATTTATTTTGTTAACAGCAGTTATTAACCCGTGCGAAGCCGGGTAACACAGCTAGTATTTAGATAAATTCCTTGAGGTACAGTATCTAGTTTCCAAAATGTTCACTTGTGTTGGGTTTCCACAGTTTAGGCACACTATGGGCTCTGCAAATGCAATATGGCGTCCACTGTAGATTACAGCTGATTTTGCTTTACATAGTTATTAAGGTAGAAAAAAGACCTAGGTCCATCTAGTTCAACCTTCCTCCACCAGTTCTGCATTTGGTCACTAGGTCATTTATAACCAACAATGTTATGTGTATTGAGGAAATCATCCAGCCCTTTTTTAAAAGCTGTTATAGTATCTGCCATTACAACCTCTTGTGGTCGGCATTGCACAGTCTGACTGCTCTAACTGTAAAGAACCCTTTCCTATTTAGCTGTCGGAATCGCTTTTCTTCCACTCGCAGTGAGTGCCCCCTGGTCCATCATTGGAAGAAAAGTCATGTGCCAGTCCTTTATATTGACCACACATGTATTTATACATATAAATGAGATCTCCTCTGAGACGTCTTTTTTCTAAGCTAAACATATCTAACGTTTTCAACCTGTCATCATATGGGAGGCCTTCTAGTCCTTGTAGTAGTCTAATTAGTCACCTTTGAACTGACTCTAACTTCTGAATGTCCTTTTTAAAATGTGGAGCCCAAAACTGGATTACATATTCCAGATGTGGCCTTACAATAGATTTATAGAGGGGTAACAATACGTTGGGATCACGGGATCTGATCTCTCTTTTTATACACCCTAAAATCTTGTTGCTTTAGCAGCTGCTGCCTGACATTGAGTGCTGCTGCTCAGCTTATTTGTAATGAGAATACCCAAGTCCTTCTCCTGTTCTGTAGTCCTGAGTTTACTTCCATTTAATGTATATGCAGCTATAGGATTACTTTGTCCTAGGTGCATTACTTTACATTTATCAATATTAAATCTCATTTGAGAAGTATCTGCCCATTCTGACATCTTATCCAGATCTTTTTGTAATATTGTACTATCAAGGTCAATTTTTAATATCCTACATAGTTTGGTGTCATCAGCAAAGACTGACACTTCCCTATCAATCCCATCCACAAGGTCGTTAATAAAGAGATTAAAAAGAATTGGTCCTAGCACAGATCCCTGCGGCACCCCACTGCTGACTGCAGCCCATTTAGAGAATGTACCATTTATGACTACTCTTTGTTTCCTATATTTTAGCCAATTCCTTACCCAGTTGCATATAGTTTCCCTTAGTCCTTGCTTCTGAAGCTTTAGTATAAGGCTATTATGTGGTACAGTATCAAATGCCTTTGCAAAGTCCAAATAAATCACATCAGCTGCATTACCAATATCCAGATTTGCACTTACCCCCTCATAGAACCCCAACAGGTTGGTTAGACACGACTTATGTTTCATGAATCCATGCTGTCTGTCAGTTATTATATTATTTTCTGCAATATATTTTTGCATGTCATCCCTTAAAATGCCCTCAAAAAATTTGCATACTACTGATGTCAGGCTTACTGGACGGTAGTTGCCTGGATCTACCCTCTTACCATTCTTAAATATCGGTACCACATCAGCAATCCTCCAATGCTGAGGCACCAACCCTGTTACAAGCGAGTCTAAAAACATAAGATACAGCAGTCTGTTGATTACGGAGCTCAATTCCCTTAATATTCGTGGATGAATGCCATCTGGCCCTGGGGATTTGTCAATGTTTAATTTACTCAGGCGTAGGCGTACTTCTTCTTGTGCTAAATTAATTATATCGGGTGGTGGACTTTGATTTTTCACTTGTTGAATGATCCCTGGTACAGTCAGGTCCTTGGTGAACACTGATGAGAAATGCCTATTTAATATCTCAGTGTTTTGTTTGTCCTCTATAACTAACTTGTTATTATATTTTAAGGGGCCAATGCTATCCTTTGTTTTCTTTTTGGCATTAATGTATTTATAAAAGATTTTGGGATTTAACATCCTTGGCGATTTTTGTTTCAGTAGCTAATTTTGCTTGCTTGATTTCTTTTTTACATTTCCTGTTGATATCTTTGTACTTCTGAAATGCTATTTCTGTATTCTCAGCCTTTAAGATTTTAAACACTCTCTTTTTGTTTTATTATACTTTGTACAGTCTTCTTTATCCATAGTGGTTTCTTTTTATTCCTGGACATTTTATTGCCAGAGGGTATAAGTTTTTTAAAGGACTCTAGTAGTATATCCTTAAACTTACCCCATTTATGTTCGGTATCCCCAGTTACCATGACTTTGTCCCAATCTACACATTTAAGCTCTTCCCTTAATTTGTTGAAATCAGCTTTCCTAAAATTCCAGGTTTTAGCATTTCCCCTTTGAAATGTTCTATTGAATATTACTTTGGAACTTACCATATTATGATCGCTGGTGCCCAAGTGCTCCCGGACGACCTGTAGATCTGAAATTGTATCCGGTCTATTTGACAGGACCAGATCTAGCAAATTATCTCCCCTCGTCGGTTCATCTACCATCTGAGAGAGGTGATTGTCTTGAATTGTAGATAAGAACTTAAGGCTTTTAGCAGAACCAGAAGATTCTATGTCCCACTGAATATCTGGATAGTAGAAATCCCCCATAATAAGAACCCGATAATTATTTTTATTAGCTGCTGTTCAGGTATGTTAGGAGGCTTATAGCAAACTCCAATTAGAATTTTTCCATTATTCCCCTCCCCATGTACATTTACCCATACTGACTCTACATTGTTGCAGTTCCCCCCAATGCCATCATTCAACACAGGTTTTAGGTTAGATTTGATAAATATACACACCCCGCGACCTTTTTTGTCTTTCCTGTTCTTCCTGAATGTACTATAACCCTGTATGTTTGTCACCGAGTCATGGCTTTCATCCAGCCAGGTTTCCATAATGCCCACCACATCATAATCCATGGTTGACATAAGAGTCTCCAATTCATTCATTTTGTTTGCAAGACTTCTTGCATTTGCCAGCATTCTATAAGTTAAATGGCACTCCTTTTCTTCAGAGCCCTGCCATGTGCCCAAACAGTAGCTTAGTTTTCCACCACATATAAGGTATTTGTGCACTCAAACGAAATTGCAAAATACATTTTATGATGCATTTTTTTCCTGCTACATTTGTGAAAATACAAAATTCAGGGCTAAAATAACATTTTTGTGGGAAAAAAATAAATTTTCATTTTTTACTTCCATATTGCTTTAGTTGCTGTAAAGCACCTGAAGGGTATATAAACTTTTTGAATATGGTTTTGAGCAGTGTGAGGGGTGCAGTTTTTACAATGGTGTCACTTGTCTATTTTCTGCCACAGAGGCCCCTCAAGTCATTTCAATTGTGAAGTGGTCTCTAAAAAATTATTTTATAAAATTTGGTAGAAAAATTAGAAATCGCTGATAAACTTTTAACCTTTCTAACTTCCTAACAATAAAAATTTTTTTTTCAAAAGTGGTGCTGATATAAAGTAGACACAAGTCAAATGTTATTTATTCACTATTTTGTGTGAATTAACTTCTCTATTTTAAGGGCATAAAAATTCAAAGTTTGAAAATTGCAACAATTTCAAGATTTTCACCAAATTTCTGATATTTTCACAAATTAATGCAAAAAATATTGTCCTACGTTTCCCACTAACATGAGGTACAATATGTCACGAATCACTGGGATCCATTGAACCTCTCCAGAATTTTTACCTCCAAAATTGACACTGGTCAGAATTGTAAAATTTGGCCTCATCAGAAATGTGAAAACAGGCTTGGTTGTAAAAGGGTTAAACTGGCCAAATCATGCAGTAGTAGCTGAATAAAATAGATTTTTTTTTTATTTTATTTCTTATTTCTGTTGAAGAAATATTAGCTTGCAAACTTATTAGCTTTAGGTAATACTGTCATGGGGTGGCAGGGGATTGGGGCTCCTAAATAGAGTTGAGCGCGGTTCGTGGTTCGTGGTTCTCCAGTTCGCGGCTCGAGTGATTTTTGGGCTGTTCGAGATCGAACTAGAACTCGAGCTTTTTGCTAAAAGCTCGATAGTTCTAGATACGTTCGAGAACGGTTCTAGCAGCAAAAAGCAGGGCTTTTTACAGCTACAGTGAGCAGGAGCCATCGCTGGCAGCCTGCCACAAGCTGGTAACCAAGATAAACATCGGGTATCCAAGCAAAGCGCTTTGGTTAGTAACCCGATGTTTATCTTAGTTACGTGCAGGAAGCCCACACTTTCCCGCTCAGCTCGCTCCACCCCCTCCTGCCCGCAGCATGTACACATACATACACATACACAAACACACACACACACACACATCCACCCCCCCCCCGCCCGCCCGCCCGCCCGCCCGCCCGCTCGCTCGCTCGCTCGCTCGGCTTACCTGCGGTGATGAAGTCCCGCCATCCCGACCTCAGCGCTGTCACTGTCCTCCATGGCCGCCGCTTGTCACATCACCTCTCGCTTCCGACCCGAGACTGACACTGGCGGTGACGTCACGGACCTCTCGCGATACTTGATGTGAAGGCGCCGGTCATTGACCTCAGTGACAGGGGCTGTCGGCAGTGCTGGAGATCGGCGCAGGTAATGTACCTCACTGACAGCAGCACTTCTCATGCCCTGCAGTGACCTGGGCTGACCCATTGATGTTAGCTCAGGTCACTGCACTGCTCTCCCAGCCAATGGGGAACATCCTGCTCTTCATTGACTGGGACAGTGTGCATCGTCATGGCAACCCCTTGGATTACACCAGACCTGGATTTGTTTTTCAATCTAATAAATTGGTTAAAGAGGGAATGTTTTGGGGAGTGTTTTTTCAAATAAAAATGTGTTTGTCGTGTATTTTTTTTTATTACTGACTGGGTTGGTGATGTCGGGTATCTGATAGACGCCTGACCTCACCAACCCCAGGGCTTGATGCCAGGTGACATTACACATCTGGTATTAACCCCAAATATTACCCCGTTTGCCACCGCACCAGGGCGCGGGATGAGCTGGGGCGAAGCACCAGGATTGGCGCATCTAATGGATGCGCCACTTCTGGGGCGGCTGCGGCCTGCTATTTTTAGGCTGGGGAGATTCCAATAACCATGGACCTCCCTAGTCTGAGAATATCAGGCCCCAGCTGTCTGCTTTACCTTGGCTGGTGATCCAATTTTGGGGGACCCCTACGTGGTTTTTTTTTTTAATTATTTATTTAATTTAAAATAACAGCGTGGGGTGCCCTCAGTTTTGGATTACCAGCCAAGGTGAGGTTGCCAGCTGTGGTCTGCAGGCTGCAGCCGTCTGCTTTACCCTAGCTGGCTACAAAACTAGGGGGAACCCTATGTCATTTTTTTTTTCATTTTTTTGGCTAAATACAAAGCTAAGCACCCCTTAGTGCCACATGAAAGGTACCAAAGGGTGTTCCACTTTTTCTCCATTTTTTTCTCCACTTTCTCTCCACTTTTTCTCCACTTTTTCTCCATTTTTTTCTCCACTTATTCTCCACTTTTTCTCCTCTTATTCTCCACTTTTTCTCCACTTTTTCTCCACTTTTTCTCCTCTTATTCTCCACTTTTTCTCCACTTTTTCTCCACTTTTTCTCCATTTTTTTCTCCACTTTCTCCACTTTTTCTCCACTTTTTTCTCCACTTTTTCTCCTCTTATGCTCCACTTTTTCTCCTCTTAATCTCCACTTTTTCTCCACTTTTTCTCCACTTTTTCTCCACGTTTTCTCCACGTTTTCTCCACTTTTTTCTCCACTTTTTCTCCTCTTATGCTCCACTTTTTCTCCACTTTTTCTCCACTTTTTCTCCACTTTTTCTCCACTTTTTCTCCACGTTTTCTCCACGTTTTCTCCACTTTTTTCTCCACTTTTTCTCCTCTTATGCTCCACTTTTTCTCCACTTTTTCTCCACTTTTTCTCCTCTTAATCTCCACTTTTTCTCCACTTTTTCTCCATTTTTTCTCCACTTTTACTCCACTTTTTCTCCACTTTTTTCTCCACTTTTTCTCCTCTTATGCTCCACTTTTTCTCCACTTTTTCTCCACTTTTTTCTCCACTTTTTCTCCTCTTATGCTCCACTTTTTCTCCACTTTTTCTCCACTTTTTCTCCACTTTTTCTCCTCTTATGCTCCACTTTTTCTCCACTTTTTCTCCACTTTTTCTCCTCTTAATCTCCACTTTTTCTCCACTTTTTCTCCACTTTTTCTCCACTTTTTCTCCACTTTTTCTCCACTTTTTCTCCACTTTTTCTCCACTTTTTCTCCACTTTTTCTCCTCTTAATCTCCACTTATTCTCCACTTTTTCTCCACTTTTTCTCTACTTTTTCTATGGTCGGTCTACCCATTAGCTCTGCCATGCATAGTGTAGCTCTACACCTACTGCACATGTTACTTTATGATTGACATCTCTTTCGTACCAGAGCTGTCTAAGTCTACTCTGACCCCATATTTGTCATTACTATATTGTCCTTGTACTGTATTATGACATTTGTATCATGTGTTTCATTTCTTGCTGTGTTGCAATTTTTTTGCTGCATCCCAATTGTACCTCTACATTGTTCGAGTTTATGTTATTGTTCTCTCACTCTTATGTGATACTGATTATTGTCATTTTTCATGATTACATGCAGATAAGTCCAATCTGACGAAGGCTCAGGCCGAAACGTCATTTGTAACTTGTTTTGGACAAAAACATATATGCTTATGAAAAAAAAATTTTCTTAATACGGACCAATAAAGAGTGATTTTGCATTACTATCCGTTGTGACTTACTGACTTAGTCTGGGAGATATAGAGTGCCGAGGTTACTCACTAATTTTATCTATTATTACCTCTGAGCACCTATATACCAGTGAGCAGAGCTTCCTCTACAGTAGTTCTCCTGATTAGGCATGCCCTTACCTCATGAGCAGGGCATTGCAGCTTTGGTAGCAACCATTACGACATGGACTCTGCTGCTGTGGACCCGGGGAGAGTGAGTGCAGATTCATTGCACCCACACTCCTCACATGAAGGGTCCGCACTCCTAGAAAATGGGGGATACGTTCCCTGAGTGTCTCCCCCCCCATATTCTAGACGGTCCAGAGTCGTCGTGGGACCCCTTTATTTTTTTTCTTACAATAAATTGGTGAAAGAGGAAATGTTTTGGGGACTGTTTTTTCAAATAAATTTCTTTTGTCGATTTTTTGTTTTTGTTAGTACTGACAGTTTATGATGTTGGGTATCTAATAGACGCCATGACATCACAAACTGCTGGGCTTGATCTCAGGTGACTTTACAGCTAGTATCAACCCGATTTATTACCCCGTTTGCCACTGCACCAGGGCACGGGATGAGCTGGGGTGAAGCGCCAGGATTGGCGCATCTAGTGGATGCGCCACGTCTGGGGTGCCTGCGGCCTGCTATTTTTAGGCTGTGAAGGCCCAATAACTATGGACCTTCCCACCCTGAGAATACCAGACCACAGCTGTCCGCTTTACCTTGGCTGGTGATCCAATTTGGGGGGTCCCCTACTTTTATTGTGTAATTATTAATATTTATAAAATAATTATAAAAAAGAGCCTGAGGGGACCTCCACATTGGATCCCCAACCACGGTAAAGCTGCCAGCTGTGGTTTTCAGGCTACAGCCGTCTGCTTTACCCTAGCTGGCTATCAAAAATGGGGGGACCCAACGTAATTTTTTTTTTTTAACTATTTTTTAAATAGAAAAAATTAATGGGCTTCCCTGTATTTTGATTGCCAACCAAGGTAACGGCAGGCAGATGGGGGTGGCAACCCATAGCTGTCTGCTTTATCTGCGCTGAGAATCAAAAATACCGCGGAGCGCTACGTCATTTTTTTAAAGATTTATTTTTACAGCACTGTGATGTCCAGCAATCAAAATACAGGGAAGCCCATTTTATTTTTAGTTATTTAAATAAATAATTAAAAAAAATATATGTTAGCTCCCACTGCATTTTTTGTATTGCTAGCTAAGGGTAATCCAAGCAGCTACTGGCTGCTAACCCCCACTGCTTGGTGTTACCTTCACTGGCAATGGAAAATCCAGGGAAGCATTTTTTTTTTTTTTTGCCAAAAAGCTACAAAAAAAGGACGTGAGCTTCGCCATATTTTTGTATGCTAGCCAGGTATAGCAGGCAGGTGCTGGAAGAGTTGGATACAGCGCCAGAAGATGGCGCTTCTATGAAAATGCCATTTTCTGAGGCGGCTGCAGACTGCAAATCGCAGCAGTGGGGCCCAGAAAGCTCAGGCCAACCTGTGCTGCGGATTCCAATCCCCAGCTGCCTAGTTGTACCTGGCTGGACACAAAAATGGGGCAAAGCCTACGTCATTTGTTTTCTAATTATTTCATGAAATTCATGAAATAATAAAAAAAGGGCTTCCCTTTATTTTTGGTTCCCAGCCGGGTACAAATAGGCAACTGGGGGTTGGGGGCAGCCGTACCTGCCTGCTGTACCTGGCTAGCATACAAAAATATGGCGAAGCCACATAATTTTTTCAGGGGGCAAAAAACTTCTGCATACAGTCCTGGATGGAGTATGCTGAGCCTTGTAGTTCTGCAGCTGCTGTCTGTCTGTATGGAGAAGAGCAGACAGCAGCTGCAGAACTACAAGGCTCAGCATACTCCATCCAGGACTGCATGCAGAAGTTTTTTGCCCACCAAAAAAATGACGTGGGCTTCGCCATATTTTTGTATGCTAGCCAGGTACAGCTGGCAGCCACGGGCTGCCTCCAACCCCCAGTTGCCTATTTGTACCCGGCTGGGAACCAAAAATATAGGGAAGCCCGTTTTTTTTAATTATTTCACTTATTTCATGAAATAATTAAAAAACAAATGACGTGGGCTTCGCCCTATTTTTGTGTCCAGCCGGGTACAACTAGGCAGCTGGGGATTGGAATCCGCAGCACAGGTTAGCCCGAGGTTTGTGGGCGCCTCTGCTGCGGATTTCAGTCCGCAGCCGTCCCAGAAAATGGCGCTCTCATAGAAGCGCCATCATCTGGCGCTGTATCCAACTCTTCCAACAGCCCTGGAGCCGGGTGGCTTGTTGGGTAATCATGAGTTAATACTGGCTTTGTTTTACCAGCCAGTATTAAGCCAGAGATTCTTAATGTCAGGCACGTTTGACCCGGCCATTAAGAATCTCCAATAAAGGGTTAAAAAAAGACACCACACAGAGAAAAAATACTTTAATAGAAATAAATACACAGACACATTAGAGACTCCATCTTTATTACCCCTGTCAGCCCTCCACGATCCTGCTCTTCTGTCTTCTTTCTTTCTAGTGTAGTAGTAGTGACGATTGTAGTGAGGGGCATCACTTGGGGCTGGGGAACCTCCATCCTAACTACAATGCTCACTACAATCGGGAAGCAGCGTGCAGCCTTCACTCCGTGAGTGATCACTGCTGGCTGCTAGCGGTAACGCTGACAGACGCGTTACCATAGCAACGGTGCTCCCGGAGCCGCGGTTAGCGGTGACGTCACCGCTAACTGCGTTGCTATGGCAACGGTGATCTCCGTTAATGACCGGCTGTGTCAGCCGGTCCCTAACGGAACGGGGAGTCGACCGTGTGCTAGAGCATGTCGCCGGTACACGGCGATACACATATGTGCACCGTGTACCGGAGAGATGCACTCGCAGGTCCTACATGACGTGTCATAGTCATGTGACCAGTCTGTAGCCAATGAGATAATAGCCACGTGACTGGTCACATGGCTATTTTGACGTCACGATAGGTCCTGCTTCTCTGCTGGCAGTGCAGGTCACCGGGAGGATTCAGCGATCATCGGATGGAATAGCGGCAGGAGACAGAGTGCAGAAGGGATCGCGAGGACCGGTAAGTGTTATGGCAATGTTTATTAACTGTTTGTGTACATTTATAATGCATTTTTATGTGTTTGTGATTGCCTCCCATTATAGCCTATTGGTTCTAGTTCGGTTCGTCGAACGTTCGACGAGCCGAACTCGAGCCAGACCCCCCGTTCGGCGAACCGCCTCGAGCCGAACCGGGACCGGTTCGCTCATCTCTACTCCTAAACTCGCCCTCAGACTACTGGTGCCCTAGCTAATCCTGAACCCAGAGATACGTATGATGGTGACGATGTCTGGGCCGCATTTCTACCCCTGCTTCTGACCAGCCCTGATCTAGTATCCCCTCCATCCCTATCCTGGAGAGGGGTCGGGACCGGAGCGTGTAAACACCAACAGTGATAGACAAACAGGGGAAACCAAAACATTACTATACAGAACGCTCACACAGAGTTATCAGACAACAAATGATAAGCATGAAAACTAAAGCAGGGAGGAAATAACAAGATGGCAGGAGGAATTCCACTGTACACCAAAAACACACAGTAAATCATGAGACTGGAAACCGCCAGCATATGGACCGGTTTAGCAGAAAGCTATAGATGGCACAGGAAGACAAATTGCTCCATTTTAAAAAGGTGGAAGTACCTGTGATAGGTTTCTTGCAACATGTGATGGAAAAGGTAAGCAGAAGGCTAGCAGAAACTAACTCCTGGTAGTCCAATCACTAATTAGCACAGAGCTGGTCGACGTCCGAGCCTGCCTGTGTGACTCAGAAGCACCAGAGGAAGTAGAGTGAGGAGTGCCAGAATCTGTGGTCTGAACAGCATCTGATGCTAACATGACACTAGGCGAGTTTAGCGCAAACCACCGTGTCACAATACTTTATGATATGCCCAACCTACCATAACCAGAGATTTTTCTTTGGGGGCATGTACCTTGTCCTCTGCATGACATTGAACAACCATAAACAGGAGGTGTCATGCACATGCCTGCTTTCATTCTTAATTAGAGATGAGCGGATCCATTGAAGTTCAGTTTGGTGGGTTCGTCCGAATTTTAGTTAAAGTTCAGTTTGGGACCTGGACTTAACATGAACCTCAAATGAAATCACTAATTGGGCAGTTGGGTCTCCATCCTCATGCAGCCAGCCAAAAACAGAACACTTGAGAAGATTGGTGGGTGGGGTTTATCTAATTTTTTTTTTTCGCTGCACACTACATTCGATCACGCTGTTGTTACCCCAAGTGGGAGGCATTCAAACACTGCAAGTGCCTCGCACTGGGCTGAGCACTGAGTGTACCCGAGCACAGTGATACTCGTACAAGTGGCAGCACACATAAAGCACCTAAACTCTGGGATTTTTTTCGGGAAGTCTGTGTTTGGTACGAACATGAAACTTTGGGTTAGCTCATCTCTAGTCCTAATGTCTTACTGTGTAGTAAAGGCCAGAGCTGAGTATATTAACAATAATGAAAAACATCTTCAGATCCCCTTAAAGTCAGTAAATGTGAGAGGAGGGAGATGTATATCTTTTACTAACACTTCAAGATCTCTTATTATGGAATTCTATAACAGAAAAAGAGACTGTGGACAAAAAAAGCGCAATAGGGCCTTAACTGGTAAACACCAATAAAGAAGGTTATGGAAAAACTCACCTATAGGGGTTGTGCCAGTCACAACTCCTATAATAGCATAGTCACAGGGTATAACAGCTGCAGCCCCATAGAAATTAGCATTAATAGTTATCAGGAAAGAAGGGTGTCATGCCGCGCTTATCACCAAATCCAGGAGGCAGATAATGTTATTCCATGTCTTTTATTCAAAAAGAAAATACAGGTCTACATGTTTCAGGGTCACAGCCCCCTTCCTCAGGACAAATATCAATGACAGGATAATGCAGTCTGAAGAGATAAGCCGGTGTTTATATGTTCGGCATAGATGCTCCCTCTTAGAAAAGGGAGGATGTTCCCTTTTCTAAGAGGAAGATCTATTAATCAGTGTGAAGGGGGAGGGGTAGGCAACAGAGTTGAGTGTCATTACAAAAACTTGCAGATCTCCTCTCTCAAAATTATCAGTGTGGAAGGAGGTACATATCTGACAGATCTGTGAGAGGATAGCTGCAGATACAGATTTGTTTACAATAACACCCAGCTCTGCTGTATTCTCTCATTCATCTTACTGACTGCTGTGAGAGGAGATATGGAAGTGTTTGTAATGACAGAGCTCAGATCTGCTTACTCCTCCACCCTAACATGGACTGCCTTAATAGGAGATTAGGAAATGTGTGTAATCACACTCAGCTCTAATTTATATTACACATAGCTGCAGAGATCAGGGCTCAGAGCAGTGTTATCTATCATTTCATCTCACATGAAAATACATGTTCTTCTGATCTTCTGAGAGTGTGTTCCTTTTTCAAAGTACATGCCTCCAGAGAACATTCTCTGGTAACATCCCTTTGGCTTATCATAAATTATAAACTAAACTGTACAAGCTAATATCGTTGCAAAAGAGATGAGAAATTAAAAAATAAAAACTGCATTTTACTCAGCTCTGTGGCCTCTATTCCATGATGTGGCCAGTTCGATATTAGCAAACTCTTGAAAGGTCTTCTTTAAATCTATAGAATGCAAATTTGCTTATTTCATTACTTAATAATGTAGATGTTAGTGTCCTACTTTAAACACCAATTAGAAGAATTTATAGTTGACACAAACATGAATGTAGTTTAGTTTTTAAGTTGCTAGTTAACTATCAGGCTATTTTACTATAAAACAGTAAAGGATTCCGGCTATGACAAAAATTTAATTTTGTACTGCAATACAAAAATATCAACATTACACTCACAAGGATTAATGAAACTTGCAAAATGTGAATATTTATGATGCAAATAGAACAAAGATATGTATAAAACGGCCTAACAGACCCAGTCACACGAAGTGGAGACAGACATTGGGTAGCCTTGGATTTTATTTATTAAATAAATACATTTTTAAAAAATGGTTTAATATTTCTCATCCTTCTGAACATTAGATCAGTCACCAATCTGACCTTCTGGATTAAATAATATTTCGTGTCTCTCACAAAGTTTGTATCCATAGTGTAGAGATAAAATGATGGGATAAATAATTATATAGTAGGGTTCATTACGGACTGGATTATGCTAAATATGCATTTTTTTGCATATGTTTTTTAATCGATTACCGTAAATAATTTAGTATTAGTATTAGTATTATTAGTATTAGTATTGTTAGTATTATTAATAGTAGTATTATTAGCATTAGTAGTATTAGTATTAGTAGTAATATTAATAGTATTGGTAGAATTGGTATTGGTATTAATTATTATTATTATTATTAATTATTAGTATTACAATTGCTGAGGCCAGTAAGATAAAAGATGGAGTGTGCATGTAAAAAGCTATATGAGTTGCTGCGGATAGCTGACACTGCTCTTACCCAATTATGGACATGTTTCAAGTGAAATGTGAGACCGCCCTCACATCAGCGTTTTATTACCGCAAAACCGCATCCGTTACAAATGTGTTTCAGTTCCATTCATTTACAATGGAATCGCGGCAAGATGCGATCACATGCGGTTGTGTATGACGCACGCAACTGCATGTGACTTCATCTTGACCCGATTTCATTGGAAATTAATGGAACTGAAACACATTTGTAACGGATCCGGTTTTGCGGCAAAATACCACTGATGTGAGCGCGGCCTGAGTCATGTGAGGCTATATGCATAGAGTATATACATTGAGTATTTGGTTGCAAAAATTTCTTCACCATTTCTACATCTCTTGCCAGGAAAAACGCAGTACAAAAACATGCATTTTTGCTGTGTTTTTTATGCATTGTTGCTGCGGTTTTCATGCATTTTTCAATTGTAGTCAAAGGTTGAAAAAAAGCTGCAAAAACGCTGAAACAATTGACATGCTGCAGATTATTTTCTGCACCAAAGCTGCAAGGCAAAAATACTCGAGTATGCACCACACATCAGCATTCTCAATGACTTTGCTATTATCAGGATTTGCCTTCAATTCTGTAATAAAACTGCACTCAAAAAGGCATAACAAAACGCAATAAAAACACAGTAGGCAGAGGAAATCCCAAGATCACAATACTGGGTTGAAGATTCACTGCCATTTAATGTAGTTACAGTAAAAAAAAAAAATATTTAGTTTTAATTCTTTATATTTATAGTTTATAAAACCGATTGAAGATCTACGAATGGCACATGTAATACTTAACCCCACCTGTGGAGGCGCTATAGTGAACTGAACATTTATTACTAGTATTACTGATTTCCAGCTAGTAAACACTCCCAGTCTGATATAGCCGCAGTTCCAAAGTATATCAAAAAGACTGACCCACACATCCAACAGGTGTTAACAGGTGCTAGCTGAAGACAAAACATAACTAAAAAATTCATACAGCTGCACTCTAAAATGCTAACATTGAATAAAGGAACTCTGGTATTGCATTACTGCTATTTGAAAAAAAAGAGAGATATTTAGCATATGTCTTCGCCAATGCATGTGAGCCCGGTTAACCAACGGCAAAGTAATCTCTGTATACCGGGAACCTGACCTGTAATGCCACTATCTGGGTCAAAACCTCAATGTCTGGGCAGCTAGATTTCAGCTATTAAGGCTATGTGCCCACGCTGCGGATTTACCGCGGATTTTGCCGCGGATTTGCCGCGGATTTCCCGAAAATCTGCAGCAGCGGCACTTCCAAGCCATTTCAATGGCATTTTGGAAATGCTGTGTCCATGCTGCGGATTTTTCCGCTGCGGATTTGCCGCGGATTTTGATCCGGAAAAATCTGCAGCATGTCAATTGTTTGGTGCAGATTTGGTGCGGATTTTTGGCTTTGAAAGGGGAAAAAAAAAAAAAAATCCGCATCAAAATCTGCGGTAAATCCGCGGCAAATCCGCAGGTACATTCTACCTTGGACACATAGCCTAAGGGGAGTGAACACAGCCTGGTCATAAGGCGGCGTGCTCAATCAGAAAGAGATGCACTATAAATATACAAAAAGACTGACCCGCACATCCAATAGGTGTGAACAGGTGCTGGCTGAAAACATAATATAACTACAAAATACATACAGCTGCACTCTAAAATGCTAACAATGAATAAAGGAACTCTGGTATTGCATTACTGCTATGGGAATATTTGAAAACAAGAGACACTTAGCTTATGTATTGGCCAAT
Organism: Anomaloglossus baeobatrachus; assembly: GCF_048569485.1. NCBI lineage: Eukaryota > Metazoa > Chordata > Amphibia > Anura > Aromobatidae > Anomaloglossus > Anomaloglossus baeobatrachus. The sequence continues at coordinate 87,510,489 of NC_134357.1, read as the reverse complement.
GCATATGAGCCTAGTAGCCAGCAGCAAGGTGATCTCAATATGCTGGGACCCTAACTTAAATGCCTCTATCTGGGTTAAAAGCCTACATGTGTAGGCAGAAAGGATCAAGCTATAAGGCCCACAATCAGTGTTTGCTTTAGTTGCGGCGTTGTACAGTACAAGCACAGTGGACAGGATTTCTTGAAATCCCGTGCCCACTGTGCTTGCTTTTTCTGCAGCAAACACTGACCTGCGGTGCATCTTTCCAGGCCGTACCATGTTAATTGTTTGCTGCGGAATCACATGCGTCCTCCGTAGGGAGAATGCAAGCGAGAGACTGCAGTGCACTAAACCCTGATCGTGGGTACGAGCAGCTGCGGTCTCCTATGTTCTCCTGCGGAGGAGACTCACGGACCCGCAGGTCAGGACATACTGCATCCAGGACGCAGTGAGTCCTGATCGTAGGCACAAGCCCTAAAGAAGGACGGCCACACCCTGGTTATAGGGCGAAGTGCTCAGTTAGAAAGAAATGCACTACAAATATATCAAAATGTTAGCATACTAGAGTGCAGCTGTGCGTATTTAATAGTTGCAGTTCCAGTGTTTCAGATTAAATTCTTATTCCTTGTGTTGATTTTCACTCATTTTCCTGCGTATTTTTTTCTTAGCATGATTTCTAAGATTAGTTATTTTTTTGTAGATGTTAAGGAATGTTTTCCAGCTCTGAAAGGCCTGTGACAATTTAGCCTATGTTAATGAATGTAAAAAAAAAAGTCCATATCAATTAGTACAGAATATTAGAGAAACATATTAGGTTCTCTATCCAGTTTAGTCCTTTTTTAAGATAAAAATTTTGGTAGGAGTTTTAGTGGAAAACATTGGCCCAATATCTCCATGTGTAAAAAAAATAAATCGCATTAATTTCTGAAATGTTCAGCGTAATATAAGCACAAACCAGGTGACAAGTGATTCTGTTTTTACAATATATGAAATGTTATTTTTTTATCAAGTTATCACTTACATGATTGAGCCAGGTTTCCTCTACACAGTTGTTGGCTCCAGTGCTATTTCCTTTTCTGTCACATCTCTTGCTTCTTGTTTGCCCTTTCCTGTTTCCTTACTCCTATTTCCTTTTTATTTCTTTCATTATGCTGCAAAAACAGAATGAAGCCATTTTAAAAGAGATCTCATGTCATCACTTACCTATTGAGATAAACAAGTGAACAAACCTTCACATAAATACGTTTTTTCCTTTGTACCAACTGATCACCAAACTCACGGTGGTTATCGCAGTGGTCGGATATGATTGTACAGCTCCTTCGTGATTATTAGTTCTAAGAAATGTAAGCAGTGTAAGTCTAAGGCAGGCTTTGCACGCTGCGACATCGGTAACAATGTGTTACCGATGCTGCAGCAATAGTCCCGCCCCCGTCGCACGTGCAATATCTAGTGAAAGCTGCCGTAGCGATTATTATCGCTACGGAAGTTTCACACGCTCATACCTGCCGTGCGACGTCCCTCTGGCCGGCGACCCGCCTCCTTCCTAAGGGGGCGAGTTGTGCGGCGTCACAGCGACGTCACACGGCAGGCGGCCAATTGAAGTGGAGGGGCGGAGATGAGCCCACCTCCTTCCTTCTCATTGCAGCCGGCGGCAGGTAAGGTGAAGTTCCTCGCTCCTGCGGCTTCACACACAGCGATGTGTGCTGCCGCAGGAGCGAGGAACAACATCGCACCTGTTGCTGCACCGGCATTATGGAAATGTTGGAGGCTGCAGCGATGATACGATAACGACGCTTTTGCGCTCGTTCATCGTATCACAAAGGATTTGCACGTTGCGATATCGACTGCGACGCCGGATGTGCGTCACTTTCGATTTGACCCCATCGACATCGCACGTGCAATGTCGCAACGTGCAAAGCCGCCCTAAGATGAGTGTAAAGCTGGTGTCACACATAACGACGACGACAACGACGTCGCTGCTACGTCACCATTTTCTGTGACGTTGCAGCGACGTCCCGTCGCTGTCGCTGTGTGTGACATCCAGCAACGACCTGGCCCCTGCTGTGAGGTCGCCGGTCGTTGCTGAATGTCCAGCTTCATTTTTTGGTCGTCACTCTCCCGCTGTGACACACACATCGCTGTGTGTGACAGCGAGAGAGCGACGAAATGAAGCGATCAGGAGCCGGCACTGGCAGCTGCGGTAAGCTGTAACCAGCGTAAACATCGGGTAACCAAGGGAAGACCTTTCCCTGGTTACCCGATGTTTACGCTGGTTACCAGCCTCCGCTCTTGCTGCCAGCGCCGGCTCCTGCACTGTGACATGTGGCTGCAGTACACATCGGGTAATTAACCCGATGTATACTGTAGCAAGGAGAGCAAGGAGCCAGCGCTAAGCAGTGCGCGCGGCTCCCTGCTCTCTGCACTGTGACATGTAGCTGCAGCACACATCGGGTTAATTAACCCGATGTGTGCTGCAGGAGAGCAAGGAGCCAGCGCTAAGCGCGGCTCCCTGCTCTCTGAACATGTAGCACAGCGACCTTATGATCGCTGCTTCTGCTGTGTTTGACAGCTAAGCAGCGATCATAACAGCGACTTACAAGGTCGCTGTTACGTCACCGAAAATGGTGACGTAACAGCGACGTCGTTGTCGCTGTCGTTTAGTGTGACACCAGCTTAAGAAACCATGACGTCTGCATTGTAGGGCTAGAAGATTTCTCTTGGATTAAACAGCAAATTCATCATTCAGTACAACCAATATTTCTTGCACTATCTCTTTCAAAATATCTTTAACATAGGTTCTGTTCATGGTGTCTGTCTAGACAAGGATCTATGGCAATTTATTTTTTGCATCTGACAAGAAATAACATTGGCAGAAGTCATTCGGGGTATGTATTAATCCAAATACAACACTTTTGTAGTATAATAAAGTCACAAATCCGCACTCGTGGATTACATCAATGGCGTCGAACCCTGTTTACATTACAGTTCCGACAGGCAACCTGGTTTTTCAGAGTCCCAGCTTCAATGAGGTGCACTGCACATGATATAAAGAGCAGAAGCTGCACCTCTCTAAAGCCGGGACGCGTACACCCAGTTTCAGAAGTGCGGTGACACTGCCAAATAAGCCATGCATTCACCAGATTTCCAGTAGTTGGTGGTGATGCCGTCTCATGAAAATCGTGCTATCACGCCTAATATGTCTGTATATAATGCGAAGTTGTAAAAAAGTGTTCAAAGTTTATTAACAAATGTTAACCACATTTGTTAATAAACTTTGAACACTTTTTGCAACTACTTCTGAGTGTGCGGTGATTAGAATTTAGTGACTACCTGGGATTTTCATCCCTTCTACAAGCACCTCTATCCTGACTGAGTGCACGCTATACAGAATCTTTAGCTGTATATAATGCGTGACACAGACGATCAGACCAATGAGCATCTGACACACTACCAAAAAACACCACAAGAAAGGGGGAAACACAGGGGACATAATACAACGGAGGTCCCTGCCGCTAGGGAGAGGGGTGGGGGGCACCACCTACACTCACCTCAAGCTGACTCTTGAGCTCCCTAGCGTCCCTATACAGGTTCTTTCAACCTGTTGGCGTGCAGGATTCCTGAATCCCTCAGCTGGCCCTAAACTCGACCTGTCTAGTGATTAGGCTGACGAGTACACTAGACTCGCCACTCAACTAATAAACATGAAAGGAAAGGAAAGACAGACGGAGGGAATAAACAGAAGGATACAAAACACCAGACTTCACCATAGCAGATGGACTCTATAGTAGCAGATAGATGGGCACAGGAGAATACCTCAGCAGTTCCTTCCACCAGGCTGGCCAAAGTAGAAATGGATTCTAATAGAAGCAAGGACTGCTGGGAAGGCTCTAGTATTTAAGCCTAAATGGATGTGGACCCAAAGCAGCTACAGCTGACCTGCACTGCTCTGAGCTGCTGGTAACAAAAACTGAAATTAACTCATGAGATGCCAAAGGAAAGGAAACCTTGTTTAAATGAGGAGCCAAGGCGGAGATGGGAGGCTCCAGTCCTAAGGCTGTCACTAGTCTCAAAACAGCAGGGAGACGACCGAAACACCTTATTAGCATAGGAAAAGCAGAGGTTATAAATACTATTTTTAAACATTGAGTTAAGCGAATAACATTATACAAGGTTGGTTAGACAAAGAATTTAGTAATACAGATGTGAATGGTTCTGGTTTGAAGGACACAGGGGACCTGACAGATTCCCTTTAAGTAGCACTTCTTGGCTCATGGAAATCATAATCTTCCTCTTCTACTGGATCCTTGTCTTTGATAAGTTAATAGATCAGAGATAAACTACTAGAATTATGGCTGGTAATGATGTAGTTATCAGATTTTACAAAAGAGAATTATTGAGATCACATTTCGATATATAATTACATGGTTACTTAGGTTCCAAATGACACCTATCCATCAACATTTCTCAGACCTATCTATATCATTGAGACTTCTGTAGTGGAGAAAACAACACTAAAGGCCCCGTCACACTAAGCAACATCGCTAGCAACATCGCTGCTAACGAACAACTTTTGTGACGTTGCTAGCGATGTTGCTGTGTGTGACATCCAGCAACAACCTGGCCCCTGCTGTGAGGTCGTTGGTTGTTGCTGAATGTCCTGGGCCATTTTTTAGTTGTTGCTGTCCCGCTGTGAAGCACAGATCGCTGTGTGTGACAGAGAGACAGCAACAACTAAATGTGCAGGCAGCAGGAGCCGGCTTCTGCGGAGGCTGGTAACCAATGTAAACATCGGGTAACCAAGAAGCCCTGTCCTTGGTTACCCGATGTTTACATTGGTTACCAGCCTCCTCCGCTCTCACTGTCAGTGCCGGCTCCTGCTCTGTGCACATGTAGCTGCAGCACACATCGGGTTAATTAACCCGATGTGTGCTGTAACTAGGAGAGCAAGGAGCCAGCGCTAAGCATTGTGCGCTGCTCCCTGCTCTGTGCACATTTAGCTGCAGCACACATCGGGTTAATTAACCCGATGTGTGCTGTAACTAGGAGAGCAAGGAGCCAGCGCTAAGCATTGTGCGCTGCTCCCTGCTCTGTGCACATTTAGCTGCAGGACACATCGGGTTAATTAACCCGATGTGTGCTGTAACTAGGAGAGCAAGGAGCCAGCGCTCAGTGTGCGCTGCTCCCTGCTCTCTGCACGTGTAGCTGCGTGCGGTGGTAACCAAGGTAAATATCGGGTTGGTTACCTGATATTTACCTTAGTTACCAAGCGCAGCATCTTCCACGCGGCGCTGGGGGCTGGTCACTGGTTGCTGGTGAGCTCACCAGCAACTTGTGTAGCGACGCTCCAGCGATCCCTGCCAGGTCAGGTTGCTGGTGGGATCGCTGGAGCGTCGCAGTGTGACATCTCACCAGCAACCTCCTAGCAACTTACCAGCGATCCCTATCGTTGTTGGGATCGCTGGTAAGTTGCTTAGTGTGACGGTACCTTTACGCTCATCTTGCTGTACCAGCTTTTCCTATCATCTATCTACTAAATAGGTGACAAATGTCTGGTGCCTGGGATACCCCACCAATCCAAAAAACTAGGTCCTAGTCTTGTGAATGAATGGAGCAGAAGTATCCACAAGTAACGACTTCTATAAACTTCTATGTGATGGAGAGAACAACTATCTCAATAGGTCTTATAGACTTGTGTATGTACCAATATGATATACATAGAGTACTGTAGACACTCCGTGTACAAATGTCCTAGACCAGTGATGGCGAACCTATGGCACGAGTGCCACCAGGGGCACGCAGAGCCAATTCTGCTGGCACGCGCGCTGTGTCCTCATCCTGCTGCTTTGATCTGCTGGTGTGGTCGCGCCGGCAGATCAAAGCTATGTTGGAGCGGAGGAGACATTTCTCCTGTCTCTGACACTCCTCCTCCCCCAGGCTGCAGGTGTGTTGCCTAGGAGACGGAGGAGCGTCAGTGAGCGGCGCCGGCGTAATGAGGTCTTCTGGCCGCGTGGGAACTGAGGACTCAGCGGCGCGCAGCGGTGGAGCGGGTACAGGAAGGCAGGAAGGTGAGTTGTATGTTGTGTTTTTCTTTGGGAGGGGGGGGCAGTGCCAGCGCCAGCATGGGGTGGAGGAGTACACATATGCCAGCATTGGGGGGGGGGAGAACACATATGCCAGCATGGGGTGGGGGGGAGAACACATATGCCAGCATGGGGGGGGACACATATGCCAGCATGGGGTGGGGGGAACACATATGCCAGCATGGGGGGGGGAGAACACATATGCCAGCATGGGGTGGGCTGGGGTGAACACATATGCCAGCATGGGGGGGGAGAACACATATGCCAGCATGAGTGGGGGAGAACACATATGCCAGCATGGGGGGGGACACATATGCCAGCATGGGGTGGGGGGGGGAGAACACATATGCCACCTTGGGGGGGGGAGAACACATATGCCAGCATGGGGTGGGGGCTGAGAACACATATGCCAGCATGGGGTGGGCTGGGGAGAACACATATGCCAGCATGGGGTGGGGGAGAACGCACATGCCAGCATGGGGGGGATAGAACACATGCCAGCATGAAGGGGGCGGAGAACACACATGCCAGCATTGGGGGGGGCAACGCACATGCCAGCATGGGGGGGGAGAACATATGCCAGCATGGGGGGGAGAACACATGCCAGCATGGGGGGGGAGAACACACATGCCAGCATGGGGGGGACAAACATGCCAGCATGGGGGGGGGAGAACACATGCCAGCATGGGGTGGGGGACAACACATGCCAGCATGGGATGGGGGAGAACACACATGCCAGAATAAGGGGGGACATGCATGCCAGCATGGGGGGACATGATGGGGGGGAAACATACATGACAGGATGGGGAACAATGCATGCCAGGATGGGGAAAACATACATGCCAAGATGGGGAAAACATACATGCCAAGATGGAGGAAACATATATGCCAGGAGGTAGGAAACATGCATAGCAGGATGGGGAAAACATGCATGCCAGGATGGCGGAAACATGCATGGCAGGATGGGGAAAACATGCATGCCAGGATGGAGGAAACATGCATGGCAGGATGGGGAAACATACATGGCAGGATGGGAAAACATGCATGGCAGGATGGGGAAACATGCATGCCAGGATGTGGAAAACATGCATGCCAGGATGGAGGAAACATGCATGGCAGGATAGGGAAAACATGCATGCCAGGATGGGGAAAACATGCATGCCAGGATGGGCAAAACATACATACCAAGATGGAGGAAACATACATACCAAGATGGAGGAAACATGCATGCCAGGATGGGGAAACATGCATGCCAGGATGGGGAAACATGCATGCCAAGATGGAGGAAACATGCATGGCAGGATGGAGGAAACATGCATGCCAAGATGGAGGAAACATGCATGGCAGGATGGAGGAAACATGCATGCCAGGATGGGGAAACATGCATGCCAAGATGGAGGAAACATGCATGGCAGGATGGAGGAAACATGCATGCCAGGATGGGGAAACATGCATGCCAAGATGGAGGAAACATGCATGGCAGGATGGAGGAAACATGCATGCCAAGATGGAGGAAACATGCATGCCAAGATGGAGGAAACATGCATGCCAAGATGGAGGAAACATGCATGGCAGGATGGGGAAAACATGCATGCCAGGATGGGGAAAACATGCATGCCAAGATGGAGGAAACATGCATGGCAGGATGGGGAAAACATGCATGCCAAGATGGAGGAAACATGCATGCCAGGATGGGGAAACATGCATGCCAGGATTGGCAAAACATACATGCCTAGATGGAGGAAACATACATGCCAGGATGGAGGAAACATACATGCCAGGATGGAGGAAACATGCCACGATAGGGTACATTTACCAGGAAGGGGAACATTTACCAGGAAGGGGAACATGCCAGGAAGGTGGACATTTACCAGGAAGGGGTAAATGCTAGGAAGGGGGACATTTACCTGGATGGGGGTACATTTACCTGGATGGGGGTAAATTAACCAGGATTGGGAACATTTACCAGGATGGAGGACATTTACCAGGAATGGGGTACATGCCGGGATGAGGGAACATTTACAAGGATAGGCAATATGTCAGGATGGGGCACATTTACCAGCTTGGGGGAACATGCCAGAATGGGGTACATTTACCAGGAAGGAGGACATTTACCAGGATGAGGTATATTTACCAGGATGGGGCCATGATGGGGACAAATATACCAGAATGTAGGAAATATATATCAGGATGGGGGACATGTTTACCAAGAAGTGGCCCAGGAAGGGGGACATAACTACACAATGAAAGGGGAGGGGAGCAACTCATACGTCTTTATGGGATTTCAAGATGTTCAGACTTTGAAATGTAGATGTGGATTACAGGGTGACATCTGATTGCATTCCATGCTAAAATCTCTGTCTAATATGCTGCAATTTTTTCCAGAAAGATCAATCCAACTGCTGTGTCTGGAAAGGGCTCAGCTTCAATGTGTGGTAAGCACGAATGAGCGTGATGCCCCCTGCTGAAGAGAAAACTGCAAAGGTAAGGTTAAAATCAATTATTTACATGATAGGATTGGTTGGCACTTCGGAACAAAAATTGGGTTTAGGGCTACAGTTTGGGCACTTGGCCAGTAAAAGGTTCGCCATGACTGCCCTAGATGTTCTATAAACAGCTGCTCTATATTGCGTCTGATCTGATAATTTACCTTGACCAACACTGATATGAAAACCATTGATTAGTTGTTGATGCACAAAAGGATATTAAAAGGAATGTGTCATTACAATACAATGACCTGTTTCTCACATCAAGATTTTATGCTACATTAAAAAAAATAAATGTATCATTTTTTAAATTTTCCATATCGTTATAAAACAAATCTAACCAGTAAGCCTAATACTACGGTATACTCATATTTCTTGTTCTGTACAGTGATGACTATCAAGCTGTCAGGATTACAATGAAAGGTAATACTACTATACACAGAATTCACTATACACAATAGCTGAAATCACAGCTCACCTGCTCCCCCTACCTGCCCAAAACTCTTTACTCAGATAAGAGCAAGAACAGAAAAGACTTCTACTTTATACAACTTTATATTGCTTTATACAATTCAACATAGTCCGAGTCAGTTTATTGCTACTTATGTCCAAGTTGCTGTTGCAAAGAATAGGAAGTGTAAGCCTAACATCATTATCACTACTGGTTAGTGCCAAATATGCAAGATTTGTGGACTTTTTTTGAAATATCTAGATAATAATAAAATCTAGGTAATAATAAAATCTAGGTATTAATAAAAACACACACACACACACACACACATATATATCTATATATATATATATATTTTTATATATATATCTATATATATATATATATACATACAGTATATATAATAAAACACACACATATACAGTGCCTTGCAAAAGTATTTGGCCTCCTTCAATTTTTCAACCTTTTCCCACATTTCAGGCTTCTAACATCAAGATGAAAATTTTAATTTTACGGTGAAGAATCAACAACAATTGGGACGCAATTGTGAAGTTGAATGAAATTTATTGCTTATTTCAAACTTTTTTAAAAAATAAATAACTGAAAATTGGGACGTGCAATATTATTCGGCCCCTTTACTTTCAGTGCAGCAAACTCACTCCAGAAGTTCATTGAGGATCTCTGAATCATCCAATGTTGTCCTAAATGACTGATGATGATAAATATAAGCCACTTGTGTGTAATCTAGTCTCTGTAGAAATGCACCTGCTCTGTGATAGTCTCAGTCTTCTGTTTAAAGCACAGAGAGCATTGTGAAGACCAAGGAACACAACAGGCAGGTCCGTGATACTGTTGTGGAGAAGTTTAAAGCTGGATTTGGTTACAAAAAGATTTCCAAAACTTTAAACATCCCAAGAAGCACTGTGAAAGCAATCATATTGAAACGGAGGGAGTATCATACCACTGCAAATCTACCAAGACCCGGCCATCCATCCAAACTTTCATCTCAAACAAGGAGAAAACTGATCAGAGATGCAGCCAAGAGGCCCATGATCACTCTGGATGAACTGCAGAGATCTACAGCTGAGGTGGGAGAGTCTGTCCATAGGACAACAATCAGTCGTACACTGCACAAATCTGGCCTTTATGGAAAAGGAGTGGCAAGGAGAAAGCCATTTCTCAAAGATATCCATAAAAAGTGTTGTTTAAAGTTTGCCACAAGCCACCTGGGAGACACACCAAACATGTAGAAGAAGGTGCTCTGGTCAGATGAAACCAAAATCAAACTATTTGGGCACAATGCCAAATTATATGTTTGGCGTAAAACAACACAGCTCATCATCCTTAACACACCATCCCCACTGTCAAACATGGTGGTGGCAGCATCATGGTTTGGGCCTGCTTTTCTTCAGCAGGGACAGGGAAGATGGTTAAAATTGATGGGAAGATGGATGGAGCCAAATACAGGACCATTCTTGAAGAAAACCTGTTGGAGTCTGCAAAAGACCTAAGGCTGGGATGGAGCTTTGTTTTCCAACAAGACAATGATCCCAAACATAAAGCAAAAATCTACAATGGAATGGTTCACAAATAAACGTATCCAGGTGTTAGAATGGCCAAGTCAAAGTCCAGACCTGAATCCAATCGAGAATCTGTGGAAAGAGCTGAAAACCACTATTCACAAACGCTCTCCATCCAACCTCACTCAGCTCCAGCTGTTTGCAAAGGAAGAATGGGCAAGAATTTTAGTCTCTCGATGTGCAAAACTGATAAAAACATACCCCAAGCGACTTGCAGCTGTAACCGCAGCAAAAGGTGGCGCTACAAAATATTAACTTAAAGGGGACGAATAATATTGCACGCCCCACTTTTTCATTACTCATTTTTTAAAAAAGTTTAAAATAAGCAATACATTTTGTTCAACTTCACAATTGTGTCCCACTTGTTGATGATTTTTGACCATAACATTTACATTGTTTATCCTTATGTTTAAAGCCTGAAATGTGGGAAAAGGTTGAAAAATTCAAGGGGGCCGAAAACTTTCGCAAGGCACTATAGATAGATAGATACAGTTAGGTCCAGAAATATTTGGACAGTGACACAATTTTCGCGAGTTGGGCTCTGCATGACACCACATTGGATTTGAAATGAAACCTCTACAACAGAATTCAAGTGCAGATTGTAACGTTTAATTTGAAGGTTTGAACAAAAATATCTGATAGAAATTGTAGGAATTGTACACATTTCTTTACAAACACTCCACATTTTAGGAGGTCAAAAGTAATTGGACAAATAAACCAAACCCAAACAAAATATTTTTATTTTCAATATTTTGTTGCGAATCCTTTGGAGGCAATCACTGCCTTAAGTCTGGAACCCATGGACATCACCAAACGCTGGGTTTCCTCCTTCTTAATGCTTTGCCAGGCCTTTACAGCCGCAGCCTTCAGGTCTTGCTTGTTTGTGGGTCTTTCCGTCTTAAGTCTGGATTTGAGCAAGTGAAATGCATGCTCAATTGGGTTAAGATCTGGTGATTGACTTGGCCATTGCAGAATGTTCCACTTTTTTGCACTCATGAACTCCTGGGTAGCTTTGGCTGTATGCTTGGGGTCATTGTCCGTCTGTACTATGAAGCGCCGTCCGATCAACTTTGCGGCATTTGGCTGAATCTGGGCTGAAAGTATATCCCGGTACACTTCAGAATTCATCCGGCTACTCTTGTCTGCTGTTATGTCATCAATAAACACAAATAACTGAATAGGATAACTGAAGTGAGCACTAATATATATATATTATGAGTGCAAGCCAAAAAATACATACTATACAAGGATAAGGCTGCACATCAAACTTAGATAGTGGTATAATGCCTCAAGCATATGGAAAAATATTGGAATATACAATGAAAAATGCTACTTGCTAATTTGAACATGTGAATAATGAATTGCATACCTGCCATGAATATTAGGAAAAAGGAGATATTTAGCAATCGCATTGATCAATGTAACTGAGCCCCAAGACCACGTCAAGGTATATCTCTATATTGGGGTCCCTAGCTCTGTGACCCTGTGTGTCATCTCATTGCAATTAAAAACTGCTGTGGGTGGAGAGGGGTAACTAAGGACTTTCTTATATAGGAGATGGAAAAAAACATGGCCGAAAAGGGCGGAGCTGTGTTCACATTCAGAAAAAAAACTACATATAACTGAATAGGATAACTGAAGTGAGCACTAATATATATATATATATTATGAGTGCAAGCCAAAAAATACATACTATACAAGGATAAGGCTGCACATCAAACTTAGATAATGGTATAATGCCTCAAGCATATGGAAAAATATTGGAATATACAATGAAAAATGCTACTTGCTAATTTGAACATGTGAATAATGAATTGCATACCTGCCATGAATATTAGGAAAAAGGAGATATTTAGCAATCGCATTGATCAATGTAACTGAGCCCCAAGACCTTGTCAAGGTATATCTCTATATTGGGGTCCCTAGCTCTGTGACCCTAACTGTGTGTCATCTCATTGCAATTAAAAACTGCTGTGGGTGGAGAGGGGTAACTAAGGACTTTCTTATATAGGAGATGGAAAAAAACATGGCCGAAAGGGGCGGAGCTGTGTTCACATTCAGAAAAAAAAACTACATATAACTGAATAGGATAACTGAAGTGAGCACTAATATATATATCAATGCGATTGCTAAATATCTCCTTTTTCCTAATATTCATGGCAGGTATGCAATTCATTATTCACATGTTCAAATTAGCAAGTAGCATTTTTCATTGTATATTCCAATATTTTTCCATATGCTTGAGGCATTATACCATTATCTAAGTTTGATGTGCAGCCTTATCCTTGTATAGTATGTATTTTTTGGCTTGCACTCATAATATATACATATTAGTGCTCACTTCAGTTATCCTATTCAGTTATATGTAGTTTTTTTTCTGAATGTGAACACAGCTCCGCCCCTTTCGACCATGTTTTTTTCCATCTCCTATATAAGAAAGTCCTTAGTTACCCCTCTCCACCCACAGCAGTTTTTAATTGCAATGAGATGACACACAGTTAGGGTCACTTAGCTAGGGACCCCAATATAGAGATATACCTTGACGAGGTCTTGGGGCTCAGTTACATTGATCAATGCGATTGCTAAATATCTCCTTTTTCCTAATATTCATGGCAGGTATGCAATTCATTATTCACATGTTCAAATTAGCAAGTAGCATTTTTCATTGTATATTCCAATATTTTTCCATATGCTTGAGGCATTATACCATTATCTAAGTTTGATGTGCAGCCTTATCCTTGTATAGTATGTATTTTTTGGCTTGCACTCATAATATATATATATTAGTGCTCACGTCAGTTATCCTATTCAGTTATATGTAGTTTTTTTTCTGAATGTGAACACAGCTCCGCCCCTTTCGGCCATGTTTTTTCCATCTCCTATATAAGAAAGTCCTTAGTTACCCCTCTCCACCCACAGCAGTTTTTAATTCCAATGAGATGACACACAGTTAGGGTCACAGAGCTAGGGACCCCAATATAGAGATATACCTTGACCAGGTCTTGGGGCTCAGTTACATTGATCAATGCGATTGCTAAATATCTCCTTTTTCCTAATATTCATGGCAGGTATGCAATTCATTAATGACATGTTCAAATTAGCAAGTAGCATTTTTCATTGTATATCCCAATATTTTTCCATATGCTTGAGGCATTATACCATTATCTAAGTTTGATGTGCAGCCTTATCCTTGTATAGTATGTATTTTTTGGCTTGCACTCATAATATATATATATTAGTGCTCACTTCAGTTATCCTATTCAGTTATATGTAGTTTTTTTTCTGAATGTGAACACAGCTCCGCCCCTTTCGGCCATGTTTTTTTCCATCTCTTATATAAGAAAGTGCTTAGTTACCCCTCTCCACCCACAGCAGTTTTTAATTGCAATGAGATGACACACAGTTAGGGTCACAGAGCTAGGGACCCCAATATAGAGATATACCTTGACGGGGTCTTGGGGCTCAGTTACATTGATCAATGCGATTGCTAAATATCTCCTTTTTCCTAATATTCATGGCAGGTATGCAATTCATTATTCACATGTTCAAATTAGCAAGTAGCATTTTTCATTGTATATTCCAATATTTCTTCGGCGCTCTATTGGGAGACCCAGACGATTGGGTGTATAGCACTGCCTCCGGAGGCCACACAAAGCAATTACACTAAAAAGTGTAAGGCCCCTCCCCTTCTGGCTATACACCCCCAGTGGGATCACTGGCTCACCAGTTTTCTGCTTTGTGCGAAGGAGGTCAGACATCCACGCATAGCTCCACTGTTTGTAGTCAGCAGTAGCTGCTGGCTCTATCGGATGGAAGAAAAGAGGGCCCATATAGGGCCCCCAGCATGCTCCCTTCTCACCCGTGATGGTGCTTGTAAGGTTGAGGTACCTATTGCTGGTACGGAGGCTGGAGCCCACATGCTGTTTTCCTTCCACATCCCCCTGAGGGGCTCTGTGGAAGTGGGATCCTGCCGGCCCCCAAGCCCTGGGGCCGGGCTCCATCCACAGACCCATAGAACCTGCTGGATTGGGAGCGGGAGTGCCGTTCAGGGACATGGCCCTGCAACTTCAGGTACTCTGTGTCCCCGGCAGGCACGGACACTCTCAGGGCTTGCTGAGCGTTATAGTGCGCCGGGGACAGTGGCGCTGTACGCTGGGGGTTAGGTCACTGCAGCTTTGCTGAGTGACGATTGTATGTTGGGAACTACTGCGCCGACCGCTCCTGGAGCGGCGGCGCAGCTGCGACTTGTAGTGCGCCGGGGGCTTGGCGCCGACCGCGCTTGTACGGCGGCGGCGTTTTTAACTTTAGCCCCCGGCTTCTGCGGCCTAGCGCCGCTTCGTTCCCGCCCCCACCCTGTCAATCAGGGTAGGGGAGAGACGCTGCTCAATGGCTGCGCCGAGGGCTGGAGCCTTATTTACATGCTCCAGCCCTCTCACTAGGCACAAGGGGAAGCAGACTTCCCGCTCTTCGTCGGTGTACGCCCAGGGCCCGCCCCCCCTCTCCACAAGGACGCCGGCAGCCATTACACATGCGATCTGGCTGGAAGGAGGCAGCAGGCTCTGGGAGACCCAGACTAGAGGGATTTCTGGCGACCACACACCGCTCCTAAGCGGGTGGTAAGCTGCACAGTAGTGCAGGCCCCACTAGTGCCTCAGTGATATATTAGTGTACTTCTTTATTGGTACCATATATATATATATATATATATATTTATATAGTGCACTGTAAGGTCGCTTCTGGCTGGACACTCTGTACTGCTCTGAGGACGCAGCAACATGTCATCCGCAAAACGCAAGGCTGCCAAGGCACGGGCTGTGTACACTGTTTGTACTGCATGTGGGGCTAATCTATCAGCAGGCTCCAATGATTCACATTGTGTGCAATGTTCAGTCCCAGTGGCACTTCGCCAGCCAGAGCCTATTGTGGTGGTAGCCCAGGCAGAGACGCCTGTGAACCCTGCCCCGGTGACGGGGACAGACTTTGCAGTGTTTGCTGATAAAATGTCTGAGGCTATGACAAGGATCCTGGAGTCCTTGCAGGCCAGGCCAGTTCCTCAGACTATGGACACCGCTGTGGCTATGCTCACTGGTCCCCCTCAGTTGGAACTAATCCGTACTTCAAGGGGGTCTCAAGCATCACAGGGTGAAGTCTCTGACTCAGATGACAGTCCCAGGCAGCCTAAGCGTGCTCGCTGGGAAAGACCCTCGACGTCATCACACTGCTCAGGGTCTCAGCGAGAAGAGTCTCTCTGTGATGAGACTGAGGACGGTGATCAGGAGTCTAATCCTGAGGCCCCTCTCAATCTGGATGCCCCTGATGGTGACGCCATGGTTAATGACCTTATATCGGCGATTAATAGACTGTTGGATATTTCCCCCCCAGCCCCTTCTGCAGAGGAGGCAGCTGCACAGCAGGAGAAGTTCCATTTCCTGTATCCCAAGCGTAAATTAAGTGCTTTTTTGGACCACTCTGACTTCAGAGAATCAATCCAAAAGCACGACGCTCATCCAGACAAGCGTTTCTCTAAACGTTCTAAGGATACCCGTTATCCTTTTCCCCCTGAAGTGGCCAAACGCTGGACCCAGTGCCCAAAGGTGGATCCCCCAATTTCCAAGCTGGCGGCTAGATCCATAGTCGCAGTAGAAGATGGCGCTTCACTTAAAGATGCCAATGACAGACAGATGGACCTTTGGTTGAAATCTGTCTATGAAGCTATCGGCGCGTCGTTTGCTCCAGCATTCGCGGCCGTGTGGGCACTACAGGCTATTTCAGCGGGTTTAGCACAGGTGGATGCTATCATGCATCCAGCAGTACCACAGGTGGCGTCCCTAACTTCGCAAATGTCTGCGTTTGCGACCTATGCTATCAATGCTGTCCTAGAGTCTACGAGCCGTACCTCTATGGCGGCCGCCAATTCTGTGGTTTTGCGCAGAGCCTTATGGTTAAAGGACTGGAAAGCAGATGCTGGTTCCAAAAAATGCTTAACCAGCTTGCCATTATCTAGAGACAGACTGTTTGGTGAGCCATTGGCTGAAATCATAAAACAGTCCAAGGGTAAGGACTCTTCCTTGCCACAGCCCAGAGCAAGTAAACCTCAACAGAAAAAGTGGCAGTCGAGGTTTCGGTCCTTTCGAGGCTCGGGCAAGCCCCAATTCTCCTCGTCCAAAGGGACTCAGAAAGGACAAGGGAGCTCAGATTCCTGGCGGGCTCACTCACGCCCCAGGAAAGCAAATGGAGGAACCGCTTCCAAGGCGGCTACCTCATGACTTTCGGCCTCCTCCCTCCGCATCCTCGGTCGGTGGCAGGCTCTCCCGCTTTTGCGACATTTGGCTGTCACAGGTCAAGGACCGGTGGGTAACAGACATTTTGTCTCGCGGGTACAGAATCGAGTTCAGTTCTCGGCCTCCACTTCGGTTCTTCAGAACCTCCCCACACCCCAACCGAGCAGATGCCCTGCTGCAGGCGGTGGACTCTCTAAGAGCAGAAGGAGTCGTGATCCCTGTCCCCCCTCTGGAACGGGGGCGAGGATTTTACTCCAACCTCTTTGTGGTTCCAAAAAAGGACGGCTCCTTCCGTCCCGTTCTGGACCTAAAACTGCTCAACAAGCATGTGAACGCCAGGCGGTTCCGGATGGAATCCCTCCGCTCAGTCATTGCCTCAATGTCCCAAGGAGATTTCCTAGCGTCAATAGACATCAAAGATGCTTATCTTCACGTGCCGATTGCTACGGAGCACCAACGCTTTCTGCGCTTCGTGATAGGAGACGAACATCTTCAGTTCGTGGCTCTGCCATTTGGTCTGGCGACAGCCCCCCGGGTGTTCACCAAGATCATGGCAGCAGTGGTAGCAGTCTTGCACTCTCACGGACACTCTGTGATCCCTTACTTGGACGATCTATTGGTCAAGGCACCCTCTCAGGAGGCATGCCAACTCAGCCTGAATTTTGCACTGGAGACTCTCCAGGCGTTCGGGTGGATCATCAACTTCCCAAAGTCAAATCTGTCACCGACCCAATCACTAACGTATCTTGGCATGGAGTTTCATACTCTCTCAGCGATAGTGAAGCTTCCGCTGAGCAAGCAGAGGTCACTACAGACGGGGGTGCAGGCTCTCCTTCAGAGTCAGTCGCACTCCTTAAGACGCCTCATGCACTTCCTCGGGAAGATGGTGGCGGCAATGGAGGCGGTTCCGTTTGCGCAGTTTCATCTGCGTCCACTTCAATGGGACATTCTCCGCCAATGGGACGGGAAGTCAAAATCCCTGGACAGGAAAGTCTTCCTTTCCCAGACGGCCAAGGACTCTCTGCAGTGGTGGCTTCTTCCCACCTCCTTATCACAGGGAAGATCCTTCCTACCACCGTCCTGGGCGGTGGTCACGACAGACGCGAGTCTGTCAGGGTGGGGAGCAGTGTTTCTTCACCACAGGGCTCAGGGTACGTGGACTCAGCAGGAGTCCAGCATTCAGATCAATGTTCTGGAAATCAGAGCGGTGTTTCTTGCCCTGCTAGCCTTCCAGCAGTGGCTGGAAGGGAAGCAGATCCGAATTCAATCGGACAACTCCACAGCGGTGGCATACATCAATCACCAGGGCGGGACTCGCAGTCGGCAAGCCTTCCAGGAAGTCCGGCGCATTATGATGTGGGTGGAAGCCACGGCCTCCACCATATCCGCAGTTCACATCCCCGGCGTAGAAAACTGGGAAGCAGTCTTCCTCAGCCGCCAGGGCATGGACGCAGGGGAATGGTCCCTTCACCCGGACGTGTTTCAGGAAATCTGTCGCCGATGGGGAAGGCCGGACGTCGATCTAATGGCGTCTCGGCACAACAACAAGGTCCCAACCTTCATGGCACGGTCTCGCGATCAAAGAGCTCTAGCAGCAGACGCCCTAGTGCAAGATTGGTCGCAGTTCCGGCTCCCTTATGTGTTTCCACCTCTGGCACTCTTGCCCAGAGTGCTACGCAAGATCAGATCCGACTGCAGCCGCGTCATACTCGTCGCTCCAGACTGGCCGAGGAGGGCGTGGTATCCGGATCTGTGGCATCTCACGGTCGGCCAACCGTGGGCGCTGCCAGACCGACCAGACTTACTGTCCCAAGGGCCGTTTTTCCATCGGAATTCTGCGGCCCTCAACCTGACTGCGTGGCCATTGAGTCCTGGATCCTAGAGTCTTCAGGCTTATCCCAAGGGGTCGTTGCCACCATGAGACAGGCTAGGAAGCCCACGTCTGCTAAGATCTACCACAGAACGTGGAGGATATTCTTATCCTGGTGCTCTGCTCAGGGAGTGTCTCCCTGGCCATTTGCATTACCTATCCTTCTTTCTTTCCTCCAATCTGGGTTAGAAAAAGGTTTGTCGCTCGGCTCCCTTAAAGGGCAAGTCTCGGCGCTATCTGTCTTTTTTCAGAAGCGTCTAGCTCGACTTTCCAAGGTGCGCACGTTCCTGCAGGGGGTTTGTCATATCGTACCCCCGTACAAGCGACCGTTAGATCCATGGGATCTGAACAGGGTACTAGTTGCCCTCCAGAAGCCGCCTTTCGAGCCTCTGAGGAAGGTTTCACTTTCTAGGCTATCACAGAAAGTGGCTTTTCTGGTAGCGATCACATCTCTTCGGAGAGTGTCTGAGCTGGCAGCGCTGTCATCCAAGGCTCCCTTCCTGGTCTTCCACCAGGACAAGGTAGTGCTGCGCCCCATTCAGGAGTTTCTCCCGAAGGTGGTATCCTCTTTTCATCTTAATCAGGATATCTCTTTGCCTTCGTTTTGTCCTCATGCAGTTCATCGGTATGAGAAGGATTTACATTTGTTAGATCTGGTGAGAGCACTCAGAATCTACATTTCCCGCACAGCGCCCCTGCGCCGTTCGGATGCACTCTTTGTCCTTGTCGCTGGTAAGCGCAAGGGGTCGCAGGCTTCTAAGGCCACCCTGGCTCGATGGATCAAAGAACCAATTCTTGAAGCCTACCGTTCTGCGGGGCTTCAGGTTCCGTCAGGGCTAAAGGCCCATTCTACCAGAGCCGTGGGTGCGTCCTGGGCATTGCGACACCAGGCTACGGCTCAACAGGTGTGCCAGGCAGCTACCTGGTCGAGTCTGCACACTTTCACCAAACATTATCAGGTGCATACCTATGCTTCGGCGGACGCCAGCCTAGGTAGAAAAGTCCTGCAGGCGGCAGTTGCCTCCCCGTAGGGGAGGGCTGTCTTGCAGCTCTAACATGAGGTATTTCTTTACCCACCCAGGGACAGCTTTTGGACGTCCCAATCGTCTGGGTCTCCCAATAGAGCGCCGAAGAAGAAGGGAATTTTGTTACTTACCGTAAATTCCTTTTCTTCTAGCTCTTATTGGGAGACCCAGCACCCGCCCTGTTGTCCTTCGGGATTTTTGGTTTGTTTGCGGGTACACATGTTGTTCATGTTGAACGGTTTTCAGTTCTCCGATGTTTCTCGGAGTGAATTTGTTTAAACCAGTTATTGGCTTTCCTCCTTCTTGCTTTTGCACTAAAACTGGTGAGCCAGTGATCCCACTGGGGGTGTATAGCCAGAAGGGGAGGGGCCTTACACTTTTTAGTGTAATTGCTTTGTGTGGCCTCCGGAGGCAGTGCTATACACCCAATCGTCTGGGTCTCCCAATAAGAGCTAGAAGAAAAGGAATTTACGGTAAGTAACAAAATTCCCTTCTTTTCCATATGCCTGAGGCATTATACCATTATCTAAGTTTAATATCAATAAACACAAGTGACCCAGTGCCATTGAAAGCCATGCATGCCCATGCCATCACGTTGCCTCCACCATGTTTTACAGAGGATGTGGTGTGCCTTGGATCATGTGCCGTTCCCTTTCTTCTCCAAACTTTTTTCTTCCCATCATTCTGGTACAGGTTGATCTTTGTCTCATCTGTCCATAGAATACTTTTCCAGCACTGAGCTGGCTTCATGAGGTGTTTTTCAGCAAATTTAACTCTGGCCTGTCTATCTTTGGAATTGATGAATGGTCTGCATCTAGATGTGAACCCTTTGTATTTACTTTCATGGAGTCTTCTCTTTACTGTTGTCTTAGAGACAGATACACCTACTTCACTGAGACTGTTCTGGACGTCAGTTGATGTTGTGAACGGGTTCTTCTTCACCAAAGAAATTATGCGGCGATCATCCACCACTGTTGTCATCCGTGGACGCCCAGGCCTTTTTGAGTTCCCAAGCTCACCAGTCAATTCCTTTTTTCTCAGAATGTACCCGACTGTTGATTTTGCTTCTCCAAGCATGTCTGCTATCTCTCTGATGGATTTTTTCTTTTTTTTCAGCCTCAGGATGTTCTGCTTCACCTCAATTGAGAGTTCCTTAGACCGCATGTTGTCTGGTCACAGCAACAGCTTCCAAATGCAAAACCACACACCTGTAATCAACCCCAGACCTTTTAACTACTTCATTGATTACAGGTTAACGAGGGAGACGCCTTCAGAGTTAATTGCAGCCCTTAGAGTCACTTGTCCAATTACTTTTGGTCCCTTGAAAAAGAGGAGGCTATGCATTACAGAGCTATGATTCCTAAACCCTTTCTCCGATTTGGATGTGAAAACTCTCATATTGCAGCTGGGAGTGTGCACTTTCAGCCCATATTATATATATAATTGTATTTCTGAACATGTTTTTGTAAACAGCTAAAATAACAAAACTTGTGTCACTGTCCAAATATTTCTGGACCTAACTGTATACACACATACACACACAGTCAAAATTGTTGGTAACCCTCGTTTAATGAAACAAAACCCACAATGGTCACAGAAATAACTTGAATCTGACAAAGTAAACAATAAATAAAAAAAATCTATGAAAATGAACAAATGAAAATCAGACATTGCTTTTCTGCTTCCACAGAATTTTTAAAAAAATAAAACTCATGAAACAGGCCTGGACAGAAATGATGGTACCACTAAAAAAAATGTGACAAAAGGGACATGTTAAATCAAGGTGTGTCCACTATTTAGCATCACAGGTGTCTACAATATTGTAATCAGTCAGTTGGCCTGTATATAGGGCTATATAGGGCTAAAGATACTCTGCTGTTTGGTGATATGGTGTGAACCACACTCAACATGTATCAGAGGAAGCAAAGGATAGAGTTGTCTCAGGAGATTAGAAAGAAAATTATAGACAAGCAATGTTAAAGATAAAGGTTATAAGACCATCTCCAAGCAGCTTGATGTTGCTGTGACTATAGTTGAACATATTATTCAGAAATGTAAGATCCATAGGACTGTAACCAGCCTCCCTTGACATGGCTGCTGTTGGAAAATTGATGACAAATCAAAGAAATGGATAATACGAGTGGTAACAAAAGAGTCCAGAAAAACTTCTAAAGAGACTAAAGGTGAACTGCAAGCTCAAGGAGCATTAGAGTCAGATTGCACCATCTGTCGTTGTTTGAGCCAAAGTTAACTTCATGGGAAATGAGTGACCAAGGAGGACACCATTGTTGAAAAATAAAAAAAAACATAAAAAAGCCAGACTGGAATTTGCCAAACTACATGTTGACAAACCAAAAAGCTTCTGGGAGAATGGTTTATGGACAGATGAGACAAAAATGGAACATTTTGGCAAGGCACATCAGCTCTATGTTCACAGAAGGAAAAATGTAGCATATCAAGAAAAAAACACTGTCCCTACTGTGAAACATGGAGGAGGCTCTGTTATGTTCTGGGGCTGCTTTGCTTCATCCAGATAGGGTGTCTTGAATCTATGCATGGTGCAATGAAATCTCAAGACTATCAAGGCATTCTAGAGAGAAATATGCTGCCCAGTGTCAGAAAGGTTGATCTCAGTCGCAGGTCATGGGTCTTGCAAAATCATTATGACCCAAAACACAAAGCTTAAAACTTCCAAGAATGGCTGAAAGGAAAACATTGGACTATTCTGAAGTGGCTACTATGAGCCCTGACCTAAATCCTATTGAGCATCTTTGGAAATAGCTGAAACATACCGTTTAGAAAAGGCAACCTTCAAACTCACAATTGGAGCAGTTTGCTCTTGAGGAGTGACCAAAATACCTGTTGAGAGGTACAGAAGTCTCATTGACAGATACAGGAATCGTTTGATTGCAGTGATTGCCTCAAAAGGTTGTGCAACCAAATATTAAATTAAGGGACCATCATTTCTGTCCAGGCCGATTTCATGAGTTTATTTTTTTTAAATTCTGTGGAAGCAGAAAAGCAGCAAGGGCTGACTTTCATTTGTTCATTTTCATAGATTTTTTCATTTATTATTACTTTTGTCAGATTCAAGATATTTCGGTGACCATTGTGGGTATTTCTTTCATTAACCGAGGGGTAACAACAATTTTGACCACATGTGTAGGAGATTAAAAAAAGAGAACAACACACAATTTCCTAAATGTTAAGGTCATTGTGTAATTCTATGTGATTATATCCTAACATAAGTATTTTAAGCTTATTTCATAAATTTAATTTATTGTAAAGCACATAATAAAAATTTAAATTAAATAAATGAAAAAGAACACTGATCAAAATTAGAGAACACTTTCAGATACCTGCAAGTTATGGTGCTAATTTCCTTATTTATCTGACAAACCCTATGTAACTGGCAGCCTAACTTTCCAGTTTGCATTGACTGCAAAAATTGTGTTCTGTTCCAAAGTGACTGGAACCTTCCAGCAACAAGTCGACCAGATGATGGCCAAAGGGGTGACCCTATCAGCCACAGCAAGAGAAGTTGGTCTTTCCTAGTCTGAGATTTTGAGAATATTGCTTCTTTACAACATCACAAACTCTTTCAAGTCCCTCAAGAAGGCTGGTCGCCCTCGAAAGACAAATGCAAGAGAGGACAGGATAATGGGTAATCGTTTCAACACTGCAGCTGGAATTGCTCGCTAGTTCATCACTGAACAGGGTAAGGATCTGTCTCGTTATACAGTGTCATGATGTTTAAGAGCATTTGGACTGAAAGCCCACTCTGCAGTGACCAAACCTCTCATTAGCAGAAAGAATCAAAAGGCTAGACTCACTTTTGCTGAGGAGCATGATGTGTGGTAAGAGGAGAAGTGCTCCACAGTGCATTTTAGTGATGAAAGCATGTTTAATTTATTTGGCTTTGATGGGAAACAAGTCAGTGAAAGGTGGTGGAGGAAGTGTCATGATTTGGGGAATGTTTTCTGCAGCAGGATTTGGACCTCTCATACAGCTACATGGCAGAGTGAATGCAAGTGTGTATCAGAACCTTCTTCAACAACACGTGGTTCCTTACTTGCGTTCATCACTTAACCATTAAGCAATTTTCATGCAGGACAATGTTCCCTGTCACACAGCAAAACCAGTAAAGCAGTTCCTTGAAAAAGAAAACATTGAAACAATGAAATGGCCAGCCCAGAGACCTGATCTAAATCCAGTAGAAAACCTATGGAAAATTCTTGGTGACAAAGTTATGGCCAAAAAACGCACAACAGTCAAAGAACTGTGGAAGAGACTGGAAAAGGAGTGGCCCAAAATCACACCAGAGCAGTGTAAGAGACTAGTGATGTCTTGTGGCCGCAGATGTGCTGAAGTCACTCAAAGCAATGGCCTGTACACTTCCTACTGATTGGTGACTGTTTTTATAATCTTTCTCTGTGCTACAGTCATTGCTGTTCTCTAATTATGATCATAATGTTTTGGGCAAAATAAGGGTTTTATAGTGATAAACTTTGAATCTTTCGTAAAACAGTGTTCTAGTGGCATGGTGTACCCCTTACAATAAACCTTCAAATATTGATCAATGTAGATTACATTATTTCAGAAAAATGTATATATATATATATATATATATATATATATATATCATATATATACACACACACACACACACACGCACCAAAAAAACAAATTTAAAGCACCACTACAGCATATTTTTGGGTGTTAAATTTAAGTCTTCTACCCTCTGTCTTATACTCACCTTCTGGCAGTTTCATCTTCTATCACCGCCTCTTCGGTTGGTCTCCTGAATTTTTTGTGACCTGCCGGCTGCTCCAGTGCTTCATGGAATACACTGGATGTCACAACTCAATGTAAGTTTATGGGAGCCTCATTCTGACATCGTTTTGGCTCTCATAGAGATGCATAGAGATCTTGTGACGTAACTTCTGTCTTCCGGCCAGTCAGAAGTTACAGTCACAATATGGAGCTGTGGCAGCAAAGCGTCGTCGGTAAAAGGTGAAGCCACCAGAAAGTATGTGAAACAGGGGGCTTAGATTAATCCCCACTGGAGTGATGTGTGTATGCCTCTGATTTCATATGCAGATATTATCATATGGCAGTAAATGGAATGCATATTCTTCATATTATCGAGCTACAGACTCTATTGACGGAGACACTGTTCACCATATTTATGATTTTTTTTCTGTTTTTTCCCCTGTGCAAAAGCTGGTGAGGCTTTGCAACAGGCCAATATATTTACTAGAATTTACCTCTAAAGGGGGCTTTACATGCTACGATATCGCTAATGCTGAGTCGTTGGGGTCACGGAATTTGTGACGTACATCCTGCCGCATTAGCGATGTTGTTGCGTCTGACACCGATGAGCGATTTTGCATTGTCGCAAAAATGTGCAAAATCGCTCATCGGTGACATGGGGGTCCATTCTCAATTATCGTTACTGCAGCAGTAACAAAACAAAGTTGTTCCTCGTTCCTGCGGCAGCACACATCCCTCCGTGTGACACCGCAGGAACGAGGAAGCTCTCCTTACCTGCCTCCCAGCCGCTATGCGGAAGGAAGGAGGTGGGCGGGATGTTACGTCCTGCTCATCTCCGCCCCTCCGCTTATATTGGGCGGTCGCTCAGTGACGTCGCTGTGACGCTGCACAGACCACCCCCTTAGAAAGGAGGCGGTTCGCCGGTCATAGCGACGTCGCCGGGCAGGTAAATATGTGTCACGAGTCTGGGCGATGTTGTGCAGCACGGGCAGCGATTTCCCCATGTCGCACAACAGATGGGGGCGGGTACCCACACTAGCGATATCGGGACCGATATCGCAGTGTGTAAAGCGGCCTTAAGGGTTTATTCAGATGTAAGTATTTTCCATGTACGACATGATTTGTTTAGCAGAGTTTGGTCCAAGTGTCATCAATTTTTCACATATGTGGAAACAAACAAAAAAAACTTTTTTTTTTTCTTCTTATCAGTGCGTGAAAATTGGACTGCAGTCGGATGGCATGTGAGTGCTGATCAATTTTTTCATGGACCCATAGACTTGCATTACAGTAGATTAATTTTGGTTGTGTCTCCGTGAGTTTGCTCTGTCTGCTCGTTCCGCAAAAAATCATGAACATGTGGAGAGCCCCTCTGACTTTAATAGGTATGACTGCAATCCGTGAAAAACACAGACAGCATTTGTACAAGAAAAAAATGATGTGTGAATGAGCCCTTAGCCTTCACTTAATAATAATAATAATATTTTTTTTATTTCTTTAGCGCCAGCATATTCCACAGCACCTAATTCAAAAGGTACTTGTACAAAAAAAGAGGACATTACAGAATAAAGGGGGTGTTACATGCTGGTGAAAGCACCCGCCCTCGTCATTTGTGTGTCACGGGCAAATTGCTGCCCATGGCGCACAAAATCGTTAGGAGCCGTCACACGGACTTACCTGCCTAGCAACGTCGCTGTTGCCGGGGAACTGCCTCCTTTCTAAGGGGGCGGTTCTTGCGGCGTCACAGCGGCGTCACTAAGCGGCCGCCCAATAGAGGGGTGGAGATGAGCTGTCATAACATCCCGCTCACCTCCTTCCTTCCGCATTGCCGGCGGCCACAGGTATGCTGTAGTTCATCGTTCCCGAGATGGCACACGTAGCGATGTGTGCTGCCTTGGGAACGACGAACAACCTGCATGCTCAACAATCAACGATTTTTTAACAAGGAACGACATGTTAACGATGGACGAAAAGGTGAGTATATTCCATCGTTAACGGTCGTTCCTTGCTGTTACATGCAACAACGTCGCTAACGATGCCGGATGTGCGTCACGGAATCCGGGACCCCGGCGATATATCGTTAGATCCGTCGTTGCGTGTAACGGGGCCTTTACACATGGTTCAATACATACTGATAGGAGTAATTGAAATAGGGTAAAAAGCAAAAATAAAGGGTAAAAATTAAGGTAAAAATAAAGGGCTTGTCGTTTAATGTTCAATCAACAGTATAATAAATAGGGGCAATAAAATAACACTGCATTAACCAATCACCAGCCAGTATTTGTAAAAATTCAGGTACAAAGTGCTACAAAGTGTGTGTGGAAGAGAGATCAGAGGATAGTTAGATTAGCGAGGTAAGATGATATTCCAGTCTAAAGAAATGTGTTTTTATGGAATTAACCAGATTGTCTGGGGTATTGTGAAGCCCCTCCAGTGTTGTGTCGGTGCATTACCTTCAGGGACTCCACTCGGCTGGATCTTGTCACAGGTAGGAGATCTTCTATTTAGGATTGTCGTGACGCCACTCTCAGAATTGCGGTCAGTGGGGACCGCCACTGCAGATTAAGGGATGCCTGGGGCTGATGGTGGGTGCAGTCAGTTGTAATAGCCTCCTGAGAGTGAGGCAAGCCCCAGGGCCCTGTGTAGGTGTGTAGAACCACAAGGCGCAGAATAACTCCACACAAGCAGAATGTCTTTCAGGGGTTTTACTCACAGAAGGTGGCAGGGTGAGTAACCCGGGCGTAGCTGGGATGAACCAGGCTGGAACCAGGTGTCCTTCAGGCTGACTGATGAGGGTGGCTACCGACTCACCTTCCTTAGCCCTTCTGTGGTTTGTGGTAACCCCGACTTTTAGTCCCTATGGGGGTCACCCAGGGAAGTAGCTGCTCCCCTCGTTTTGTTTGCCGTTTGCTTGTCGCCTGGACCAGATCACTCCAGCTGCTTGCCTCCTGTGAACTATGGGCCCTAACTGTGGCTACGTGGCTGCGGCTTTTGGGGTGTTGTGGCGTGGGCTTTAAGGGCCCCACACCGGCAGGTTTAGCAAGGAAAGGTGGATCTATCCCCGCACCGGGATCTGCCGCCCGTTTGGGCCTGGTACTCCCTGACAGTCTCCGTACTTTCCACTACGCTGCTCTCTCTAGCTGTGTGTGGGGTTCGGGCAGCACTACCAGGTGACCGTTCTCCCCCGTCGGTAGTCACTGCGCGGACGCTGTTAGACTGCCACAGCTCCAGGGTCTGCTTCTGCTCTTCCTGAGCTGCACACTAAACTGGCTCACTCGTGGGACCTGCACTGCTGCTCCTGTCTGAGCTCCACTTCCATGCTCCTCACTCCTCCACACTCTGCTTCAGACTGTTTACTCCTCCTTCTCTTTTCCCTTTGTGCCTGCCTACGTCACCTAGCAACCAGGCTCTCTACCACACCCCTTGAGTGGAGATGGAGGCTTCGCCCCCTCCACTCCTCAAGTGGAGGTGAAGGCTTTTACCCCCTCCTGGGATCCCCAGGGGTCCTCCCAAAGGTACATGTGTGAGACCTGATCACTATGCGCCTGTGTAGTCACACCTCGGTCAGCCTTCTGGATTACCTGTATTGTACTGTCCCCAGCCTGGGTGCAGTACTCAGTGGTGCCTGACCAGGTCAGGGGCGCCACAGTATTGTATTCCAGAAAATTGGTGGAGCAAAAGAGAAGTCCTGGAGATCAAATGGAGAGGTTTGGATTATAGAAGATGTTGGTCTTAGATCATTAGCGGAAAGAAAAGGACTGGTAGGGTGGTAGACAGAGATGAGGAAGGAGATGTAGGGAGGTGCAGAAGTGTGGACAGCTTTGTTTGTGAGAGTGATAAGTTTGTATTTAATTCTGTAGTGGATGGGCAACCAGTGCAATGACTGGCACAGAGTGGAGGCATCAGTGTAGCGACTGGACAGAAATATGACTCAGGCTGCTGCATTCATGATAGATTGAAGAGGGAAAAGGTCCCAAATTTACAGAAGCCCTGTGTAATAATTTAACGTGATGAAAAAAACACTTTCATCTATTTATAACTAAGCAGGATTCATTTTTCTGCTTGGGTGACATTATATTGCACAAGTGCTTTGTTTATTGTTTGCAGTATTAGTGCTGAATTTTTTCATTTGCATCTTTGTGAATACA
The DNA here is from genome assembly GCF_048569485.1 of Anomaloglossus baeobatrachus. Lineage (NCBI taxonomy): Eukaryota > Metazoa > Chordata > Amphibia > Anura > Aromobatidae > Anomaloglossus > Anomaloglossus baeobatrachus. The sequence continues at coordinate 87,481,819 of NC_134357.1, read as the reverse complement.
GTAATTCACATAAACATCTTACAATAACTGTGGTAGAAAATTGATTTTAAATGAACCGATATGACTACAGGTCTACATCACATTATGGTTTATTTTTACTTTGCTAAAAAATACCCAATATCTAATTTTTAATATCAGTCCCTAAATAACGTCATATACACTCTCTGGGACGAATATAAAGTTATTCATTACTGTCTTGGGATTGTAGACACGTACATCAATGTAATTGCTTAATGTTGCTGATATATTAGCATACTTTATAGCTGTATCACTGCCTTGCATTGCGCGAAACAACCTCTAGATGGTAGTATCGACGTCAATGAGATGCTGCTGAGGCTCAAGATGAAAAAATATATGAATATTTTCATCATTTTTCCTTCCGTAATTACATTATAAAAATCATCCACAGAAATAATTAGACGGCATAGAGCAAGGATGAAGCTAAAAGCGTATAATTGTTAGAAATAGGTAAATACAGCTATTGATTTAAAGGGAGGCTTTGATCGGAAAGTAAATTGTCATTAAGTAAATATTAAAGGTTGTGAGAGCCATGAATATGCATTGATTTATTAGGTCTGAATGATCGCACAACGGGATAGTATAATAGAGCGCATTTGCTTCCTTGTCTCGGTATATGTAAATGATTTATTGCTACTGATATTCTGATCTTTTTGTCTCCCTGTTGAGCGGAGCGCTGGAATATGTTAGCACTTTATAAATAAAAGATTAGAATAAAATTTAAATTGTGTTCACTCAATCACAACAGAAGCTCATCAATAGTGCACATTGTGTAAAACAGGCGTTCTGAATCATTTTATTAACAGGTAAGGAATACACCGGCAACAAATAACACGGCGGGAGACTTAAAGGAACATCACCAGAAGAATTGCTCGAAACCCCCCCCCCGTGGTGTCTTTAAAAATGTAAAAACATATATAAATATTTCAGGCTTCGCTCACATCATGCTTATCATCTATATTCATTGTGCGCACCAAAAATCAAAATGGAGAATACATCCATAGGGCCCTTTTGATATAGGTATAAGTTACTATTACTGTCGTCCACTGTCAAACTACCACTTCTGATACAGAGACATCCTGTAAAAAAAGCATACAACTTAGTATACGCTTCACAATGTGGATGTATGAGTGATATCTGCTATTTTATGACGGTGACATATACTTTGATAGTTTTCGACAGAGGTAATACACTTAATGTAAATGAATGCAGAACCAAAAAAAGGATATGAAGAGTTTTATTTTGGGTATCACAGGTTAAAGGATATGTGATAAACATAATTTTTGCATTTGCGTTTAATTAAAAATGTTCTGCCATTTAGCTTTTAGGGTATGTGCCCACGATCAGGACACGCTGGGACCTGGAATCGGCGGGGCCGCGAGTCTCTTCTGCCGGAGACCTCAGCTGTTCGGGCCCAAAATCCAGTCTCGGGCAGTTGCGGTGTCTCACTCCTGCAGAGAACGCTTGCATCTCTACAGCAAAGAATTGACATGCTATGGCATAGAAAGCAACACTGCAGCTCTGTTCTAACTGCGGAAAAAAATAACACAGTGGGCATGAGATTTTTAGAAATCCCATCCACTTTGCTTGTACTGTACAATGCAGCATTTTGGAAGCAGCTAAAACACACTGTGCCCAAAATGCTGTGAACGCTGATCATGGGCACACAGCCTTAAAGGGGTTGTCCACTACTCAGACAATACTGGTCGTAAAAACACCAACGCAAATGCGCTGTCGCGGATGCCGAACCTACCCGATGAAGGGGTGGAGGGCGACGACCTTGAGGAAATTGAGTTACCTGTGTTCCATCGCCCACGGGATGAAAAGCTCTGCGTTAACCAACAGAAGGTGAACCTTGATCCGCTGCCCAGCCAAGGGTAGCAAGAAGCTCAGGACCAAGAACCTGCAGTCCAACTGGTCAAAACCATGATTGGCAGGGCTCTTCCAGGATGGACCCCGCAGCCCCCTCAGAAGCTCAGCGGATGCGGAAGGAGAGAGACCGGCTGTACTTATATCAAGGGAAGCTGTATAGGGAGCTGATCAACCCAAAAACCCATGAGAAGGTTCGCCAGCTGGAGGTCCCCCAAGACAGCGTGCCCAAGGTCCTGCAGGCCTACCATGATGGCGCAGGGCACTTCAGTTGGAAAAAGCTGGAAATGTTGTTAAGGGAGTGGTTTTACTGGAGTGGGATGCGAGAGTCTGTGGAGGCCTGGTGTCGAGAATGTGGCCCCTGTATGCTGAGAAGGCGGGACGAGGCCAGCCAGAAGGCCCCTCTGCAGCCGATCATCACTCACCAACAGCTGGAGTTGGTCGTCTTGGACCACGTCAAGCTCACACCCAGCCGAAGCGGGTATACCTATGCCCTGACCATTGTGGACCACTACTCAAGGTTCTGCCCGTTTCTTAGGGGCAGCATCAAGGCTAGGATTGTTTGGGTGGGTGATTGAAGGACCCGGTCTTGTTCCCGCATTAATAAAAATGTTAAGTTTGCAACGTTTGAGAATGTGCCTCCCTCAAGGAAAGATTTAAAAAAAAGAAAATATCCTTGAAGTGTATACCAAAGTTATTATGCTTGTAACCTCTTTATTTTTTTCAGTTCAAAAGCAACAAAATAAACCGATGGTGGACGGGCAGCCCGCAGACGGTCTGCATTAAACCAAGGGGGAATGTGACGCCCTGGACTAGCCAGGTCGTCCCAGGTAGTCCCACACACACACCCCCTACCCTAAAAAGGTGACAGCAGCCAAACTACAAAACCCTTGTCACCACCCTCCGGGTTTGATGTCCACACCAGGGGGGTGGAGCCAGGCGGTTGGCTCCACCCACCAAGGAGTTCACAGTCCCGGAGGCGGGAAAAACAGTGAGATGAGTTTGAGTCAAGTTCAAGGGCAGACCTGTGCTCAGGCCTTCCAACAAGTCTACACCAGGTGTCTGGGTTGGAGCTCAGTCACCTCTGGCAAGGAGGCAGACGGTGGTGGCCACCTGCAGGAGCTGGATTACAGCCGGTGCAACTGTAGGGACCGGGGACGGGCGGTGGCCCACCGGTACCGAACCGGGGAACCGATTGGAAACCGGAGCACCAGGAGGGGTACTCAGACCCAGTACGAGGCCCAGAAACAACTAGGCTAAGTCAAATCAACTGATTGAGGACTGGACTTTAGGACCTTTCCCACAGAAGACCCGACTGAAGACAACAACCCAACCATAGGGGTAAAGCCACCACCAAGGCAAAGAGACCCAAGGGGCCAGCGTCTGCGGGCACACATGGCTCTCCCGACACACAGCAAGCCGGGGAGTGGACTACCGTTGCTTAGGCATAGGAGTCATAACTTTCACACAAGAGAGGTGCAGGAGAAAGGCGGAAACCACCAAACTGTTAAGGGGAAACTGCAGCCGGCTGTGGGCACCGTTCACCATCTTGTTTGGTTTACCAGAGACTCCAGCGTCTTTTCTCACAGTGAGTACAACAGTGCCTTCGGGCCGCGGACCGCGCCGCACCGCACCGACACCCCAGCACGCATCCGCCCCCTGGCCTCAGCACCTCCCTCGGGCCCCCGGGACCATCATCTACGGGTCAACACCAAGCTGCACAACACCGTCCCCGGGAGCCTAGTCAACGGCAGCGATGGTGCCCATCCATTCACCACAACCCGTGGGTGGCGTCAATAACTCTAATCCCCAATAAACAACCGCGGCTCCGGCCATGGATCTCCCCACCGAAGTCCCTATGTGTAGCGCCAACCCGCTTTCAGAGCGACGTGACCCCCGGGTCCGTGAGGAGTTCGAGCCATCCACCGACGAGCACGGATTTGAGCGGCTCGGTACATAAAATTACAAATAAATGAGGTATTGGTTAATATTTTGGCCAAAATACGCAAGCTCATATACCAACGTCAAGGGTCCTCATTGTTTTGAATATAAGCAAAGCCACAGAGAAATTAAAATTTCCCAAAATTTTATAAGTTCAATATAGCAAAAAATGGGCAACAGTATTTACCTGCCCAGGTCACAGAATGTAATGCAGTAACCGGATGGAGCAACCCTCCTTGAGAAATATGGAGGTAACACAGGTGCAAAACACTGATGAGACCACTCACAACATGCCAAATCATGGAGGTGGTGATCGCTCAGTATTAACATTGCACACAGAGAAGGCCTGAATATGGGGCTGGTCACACACATGAAGTGCACAGTGCCTGGCTTACAGCCTATTAGTGACGCCCGTAGTATTAGATTAGGCAGGCTGCCCAGCACTCTATCAGTGCACCCCACAATCACAGACACCCTAGTTTACAAGGCCAACATAGATGAACTTGGCTGCATCCTGCAAAAAAAAAAAAAAAAAAGTGCAAAAATATATAATAAATTTATGTGGCATGGGTTAATATTTTGGCCAAAATATACAAGCTCGCAACCCACGTCAAGGGTCCTCATTATCTTGCGAGTCCCTACCTAAAATTAAATGCAAAGCCACAGAAAAAGGAATTAAAATTCCTCAAAAGTTCAATATAGCAAGAAAAAACCCTAAATCTTTTTGTGGCTTTGCTTTTAATTCACCCTTAAAGGGGTTTCCCCACGAATAAAGTTAAACTTAATCAATTGAACAGGATCACAGCTGATTCTTTTTGTGAGGTAAAACATTTCCCTACTTGCTTTTAAAAAATCTTTTTCCTCAAGGAAAGAATAATTTGTGATCCTGTGCTGTAATGTCTGCATATTTTTTTTAAGTCCTCCCCTGCCTAGGAGTATGATCAGACCATATCCCTGTACGGTCAGACACATCGATTACACAGTACATAGCAGGGGCACATATATAAGATTATCTCACCAAAGGAACATTTTTTTAATTACATCCAATTCTGGAATTATTATTATTCCAAGATCTATGGATTAAAATGTATGTTAAAATTAAGTTTGTTCATGGGAAACCCCTTTAACTAACTAAAGCTTTTTTCCCCCTAAATATTGGGATCTGTCTAAGGACATAAGCTCAAAAAGGCTTCCTGGGATAGACTTGGAGCAAAACACTCCATTAATGCTGGTCCTAAGAAACCCCGGCCTACACCCTTGAGCCTCAATACAAAGACAGTTTCATAGCTTTAAGGTTGAAAGACCTAAGTCCATCAAGTTCATTCTAAAAGCTAATGTGCTGATCCAGAGGAAGGCAAAAACCCCATGAGGCAGATGCTAATTGCCCCATATTAGGGGAAAAATTCCTTCCCGACTCCACATATGGCAATCAGACTAGTTCCCTGGATCAACATCCCATAACAAACTCTAGTAACAATAACCTGCAATATTCTGTTATTCACAAAAGGCACATATGCCATCCATGAACCTTTTTCTTTCAGCCGGGATAGTAATGGAGGTGTCTGATAGACACCTCTCCATTACTAACCTCCGAGGGTGATGCCAACTGTCAATTCACAGCTGACATCAGCCCCAAAAGTATTAATCCGATTGCCACCACACAAAGGCAATCAGGAAAAACTGGGCAAAGCACCAGAATTGGTGCATCTAATGCATGTGCCAATTCTGAAATGGCTGGGGGCTGCTATTTTTAGGCTGAGAAGGGCCAAATTGTTAATTGGTTGCACTGCAGCCTTTCAACAAACTTTATTAGCAAACGATCAGCATTCAAACGCAGACACAGACTTTTTTTAAAAGTCTGTGTTGGGGTTCGAGCTCTGAACACCCAGTGTCTGGTATGAACCACGAACTTTACAGTTCGGTAAGGCTCATTTCCAATCATAACACAGTATATTATAACTGACATGCAGACACTTAGCCAATATAATATTAGATCTTGTGAAATATTTTAATCCGGTACCTTGCAATTTAGTATAAGATATAATATATCTGTTGATAATAACACTCAAGGGTAACTTAATCAGTACTTAAGACAATGTCTCCAACAACTGACAAGGAGAATGTACAAGACCAGATGAGATAAAAGTTCCCTCGCACTCCTAGACCTGAAGTGCTGAGATAAAGTCCAACGACACCGCCTCTTTATATCCAGAGACGTTCCCGTTCTTAAAATCAGGTATTCAGAGCACCACCGGCGCGGACTCTACTAACTCCACAGTGATCGTGACAAGGTCCCACTCGACCGGCACAGGTCTGACCCTGCGTCCACTTTTGAAATGTGGAGGTTTCAGTCACTCAGTGTTATTAATAGAAATTCACATATAACAATACCTATATTGATATATAAGACAACAAGAAATATTATCTCTATGGGATCAAGGGGTGTGTACCTGGGGGGTAGTGTATAATACCCTATCATTTGTCTTCAGTCCACAAATGACTGTTGACCACACCTAGTTGGACTCCCTTATACACATTCAGGATTGTATAGGTAATCTGTATACATTCACTCAAGTTTCCATTCAAGGAGACTCATTGTAACATAAAACAGATATTTTATGGCGTTTTTAGTTTTACAATTTTAAAAGACGAACAACAAATATTATCTATGTGGGATCACGTGGCGTGTACCTGGGTGTAGTGTATAATACCCTATCATTTGTCTTCAGTCCACAAATGACTGTTGACCACACCTAGTTGGACTCCCTTATACACATTCAGGATTGTATAGGTAATCCGTATACATTCACTCAAGTTTCCATTCAAGGAGCCTCATTGTAACATAAAACAGATATTTGATGGCGTTTTTAGTTTTACAATTTTAAAAGACGAACAACAAATATTATCTATGTGGGATCACGTGGCGTGTACCTGGGTGTAGTGTATAATACCCTTTCATTTGTCTTCAGTCCACAAATGACTGTCGACCACACCTAGTTGGACTCCCTTATACACATTCAGGATTGTATATATAATCCGTATACATTCACTCAAGTTTCCATTCAAGGAGACTCATTGTAACATAAAACAGATATTTTATGGCTTTTTTAGTTTTACAATTTTAAAAGACGGACAAATGGAAATGATAAAAATTACCAGGAGACAAAATCCAATAAAGTGCAGAAGACAAAATCCAACAAGGTACCGGAATAAAATATACAAAAATTCAATTATTTTGGTTTCCTCAATTAGTATTATGCTTTCTTGGTTTACATAAGTGACATCACCCATTATTAGTCTGCAGGTTATATAATATATACACCTGTTGTACTGTAATAACATAAGGGTACATGCGTATAATCAGGACCTGCTGTGTCCTGGACTCAGTGGGTCCTGACCTGCGGGGCAGAGTCTCCTCTGTGGGAGAATGCTAACAGAGAGTAGTAGAGATGGGTTTTCAAGGAGCGCCAATGACCAATGATCATGGAAGTTTAAGATTAATGTTGCTTTATTTCATGCTCAGGTCAACGCGTTTCAGGAGACTCAGCTCCCTTCCTCAGGACAAACAGGCAAAAGAACGTCAAATTGATTTGGTCATTGGCGCGGCTTGAAAACCCATCTCTACTAATCTCTGTTATCAGCCACCGTGGGGACTGCTGTCGTGACCTGGAGTGACATGCTTTTATAGGAGTTGTGACTGTCACAACTTCCATTGGTGAGTAGAACTGCTCATGTTCGTATATTCGGGTAAGACCCTATTGCGCTTCTTTTTCCACAGTTCGTTATCTCCTGTAGGAGAATGCAGGAGACCGCAGCGGCCCGTGCCCACAATCAGGGTTCAGGACACTGTGGTCTCTTGCTTGTGTTCTCCCTACGGAGGACACTTTTGACTCCGCAGCAAACAATTGACATGCTACAGCTCAAGAAAGCCGCACTGCAGGTCAGTTTTTACTGCGGGCCGCACACACACAGTGAGCACGGGATTTGTAGAAATCCCATCCACTGTGCTTGTACTGTACAACGCATCATTTGGGACGGAGCTGAAGCATGCTGCATCCTAAAAGGTGCTAACACTGATTGTGGGCACGTAGCCTAAAGGCCGCTTTACACACTGCGATATCATGACCGATATCGCTAGTGTGGGTACCCGACCCCATCGGTTGTGCGACATGGGCAAATCGCTGCCCGTGGCGCACAACATTGCCCAGACCCGTCACACTACTTACCTGCCCAGCGATGTCGCTGTGACCGGCGAACCGCCTCCTTTCTAAGAGAGCGGTTCGTTCAGCGTCACAGCGACGTCACAGCAGCGTCACTGAACCGCCGCCCAATAGAAGCAGAGGGGCGGAGATGAGCGGGACGAACATCCCGCCCACCTCCTTCCTTCCGCATTGCGGGCGGGACGCAGGTAAGGAGAGGTTCCTCGTTCCTGCGGTGTCACACGGAGCGATGTGTGCTGCCGCAGGAACGAGGAACAACATCATTACTGCAGCAACGATATTCGAGAATGGACCCCCATGTCACCGATGAGCGATTTTGCATGTTTTTGCAACGATGCAAAATCGCTTAAAGATGTCACACGCAACGGCATCGCTAATGCGACCGGATGTGCGTCACAAATTCCGTGACCCCATCAAGATCGCTTGAGCGATGTTGCAGCGTGTAAAGCGGCCTTAAGAGTTCACTCCTCAAGCATTTTGCACGAGAAATTTTACAATTTACTTTATAAGGTATTTCCCTTCGTGGACAATCATTTTAATATATTTAATATATAATAAAATGTAATTTTGGTCTTAAAGGGGATGTCCAGGCTTGAGGTTAACGACAGACTTTTGAATCCTAACAGGAGCTGCTCTGTGCGCTGTGAGGATTCGCCTGTGCCGGTATCGGGCAGTCGTGACCACAAGTATGTGACTTGCATACATGCGTTCAGGTGCAGACACCTAGAGCAACTGCTGACTCTTACCTAAAGTCTGGAAAACCCCTTTAACAAAACTGAATTAAAATTCTGAAAAAAAAATATTTACCCATAGATTTTTCACAGGACTTATAACCAGAAAGCTCATAAAAAAATCGCTAATTGTTTTGCATATTTTACACTTCACCCTGTACATGAGTCTCTCAAGGAGCTGAAGATACAGGGAGAAGTCACAAGAGACCCTGAGTCCAGCGATGTGTCACTTACTGAGCTGTTTGCTGTCATTTTGATAAAATCAATGTTTTCTCTGCTGCAGGTCTAGCAGTTATACAGAGATCATTAATATGCTGGACTAACTGCAGCACGCCAAGTAGTCCTGTAATGATAATCTCCTGCTGATTACACAGTGATTTTATCGAAACTACACTAAGCAGCCCAGTAAGTGACACATCACTGGAATCAGGATCTCTGCCCATACGTTATGCAGATTAGGTGGCAAAAACCTCCTGACAGATTCCCTTTAAAAGATGAGTCAAATTCATTAGGAGGAAATGAATTTGGTGCATCTTACTCCAACGGGCGCTTCATGAAGATTGGTATAGAAAAACACCAGCCTTGATTAAACGCCACCAAAGGGTTACATGACATTAGCAGATACTGATCAGGGGAGTTTTATACGTCACCAGGTTCACATCATGGTCCTGGGTCGTCCTCCATCGCTTCTTTTTTCATTCTGATGAAAATGTAGCGTTCTTATCCTGTTTCTCTCCAAAATGGCAATAAGGGTGCAGGGCTCCACGGTTTATAATCCAAAGGCTCCACGGTTTATAATCCAAAGGCTCCATGGTTTATAATCCAAAGGCTCGTTCTTGTCCTTTGTCCTATATAAGAAAGTAATATTGTTGCAGGGCTCCAGGTTTATATTCCCAGAGCTGCACTTACGTCTTTCTGGCTGCCATAGTTCGGCTCTATCGTCCTGCCTCTGTAGTAAAATATTGGAAAATGGCTGTAAAGCTCCCAGGAGCGGTTTGTTTAGAGCCTTTGATCATTGTGACATCACAAAGTGATGACATAGGCAAGTGGGCGGGGCACCTTAATTAGTCATCAGGTGTGGTCAGATGCAATTTGCATATTCTATAAAAGTTGGATGGAATTTACATATTTCATGATGCCATAAACCTCTGATGTCACCACAATGAGAACAGACATGAACATTCCATCTGAGGCCCGGCCGTCAAAGGATCAGCCGCTAAGGATTCTGGGAAAGTTGAGTGACAGATCTTAAAGTAAATAAAAACTCTGAATTTTTAGAAATCCGGGAGAGACCCCTGGAGATGTAATGGGGGCAGTGTATTGTGTTATACAACCTTGTACGAAAAACATAAAATATATAAATGGTGCGCTCCAATAAACTATATTATGGTGTGGTGTCTCACAACAAGTCTCCTTTTGGTGATTTTGGTTCTGCGGTCATCCTTTGCACAGTACATCTCCTCTCTTATCCTGTTATATACAGCCACTTACTACAGTACATCACTCCTGTCAGCCCCATCCTGCAGTTCATGGCTCCTCTCATCTATATACAGCCTCCTCCTCTAGTACATGGCTCCTCTGATCTATATACAACCTCCTCCTCTAGTACATGACTCCTCTCATCTGTACACAGCCTCCTCCTCTAGTACATGGCTCCTCTCATCTATTTACAGCCTCCTCTAGTACATGGCTCCTCTCATCTATATACAGCCTCCTCCTCTAGTACATGGCTCCTCTCATCTATATACAGCTTCCTCTAGTACATGGCTCCTCTCATCTATATACAGCCTCCTCCTCCATTACATGGTTCCTCTCATCTATATACAGCCTCCTCCTCTAGTACATGGCTTCTCTCATCTATATGCAGCCTCCTCCTCTAGTACATGGCTCCTCTCATCTATATACAGCCTCCTCCTCTAGTACAGTCATATGAAAAAGTTTGGGCACCCCTATTAATGTTAACCTTTTTTATTTACAACAATTTGGGTTTTTGCAACAGCTGTTTCAGTTTCATATATCTAATAACTGATGGACTGAGTAATATTTCTGGATTGAAATGAGGTTTATTGTACTAACAGAAAATGTGCAATCCGCATTTAAACAAAATTTGACCGGTGCAAAAGTATGGGCACCCTTATCAATTTCTTGATTTGAACACTCCTAACTACTTTTTACTGACTTACTAAACCACTAAATTGGTTTTGTAACCTCATTGAGCTTTGAACTTCATAGGCAGGTGTATCCAATCCTGAGAAAAGGTATTTAAGGTGGCCACTTGCAAGTTGTTCTCCTATTTGAATGTCCTATGAAGAGTGGCATCATGGGCTCCTCAAAACAAGTCTCAAATGATCTAAAAAGTAAGATTATTCAACATAGTTGTTCAGGGGAAGGATAAAAAAAGTTGTCTCAGAGATTTAAACTGTCAGTTTCCACTGTGAGGAACATAGTAAGGAAATGGAAGAACACAGGTACAGTTCTTGTTAAGCCCAGAAGTGGCAGGCCAAGAAAAATATCAGAAAGGCAGAGAAGAAGAATGGTGAGAACAGTCAAGGACAATCCACAGACCACCTCCAAAGACCTGCAGCTTCATCTTGCTGCAGATGGTGTCAATGTGCATCGGTCAACTATACAGCGCACGTTGCACAAGGAGAAGCTCTATGGGAGAGTGATGCGAAAGAAGCCGTTTCTGCCAGCACGCCACAAACAGAGTCGCCTGAGGTATGCAAAAGCACATTTGGACAAGCCAGTTACATTTTGGAAGAAGGTCCTGTGGACTGATGAAACAAAGATTGAATTGTTTGGTCATACAAAAAGGCGTTATGCATGCAGGCAAAAAAAACGGCATTCCAAGAAAAGCACTTGCTACCCACAGTAAAATTTGGTGGAGGTTCCATTATGCTTTGGGGCTGTGTGGCCAATGCCGGCATCGGGAATCTTGTTAAAGTTGAGGGTCGCATGGATACAACTCAGTATCAGCAGATTCTTGACAATAATGTGCAAGAATCAGTGACGAAGTTGAAGTTACGCAGGGGATGGATATTTCAGCAAGACAATGATCCAAAACACCGCTCCAAATCTACTCAGGCATTCATGCAGAGGAACAATTACAATGTTCTGGAATGGCCATCCCAGTCCCCAGACCTGAATATCATTGAACATCTGTGGGATGATTTGAAGCGTGCTGTCCATGCTCGGCGACCATCAAACTTAACTGAACTGGAATTGTTTTGTAAACAGGAATGGTCAAATATACCTTCATCCAGGATCCAGGAACTCATTAAAAGCTACAGGAAGCGACTAGAGGCTGTGATTTTTGCAAAAGGAGGATCTACAAAATATTAATGTCACTTTTATGTTGAGGTGCCCATACTTTTGCACCGGTCAAATTTTGTTTAAATGCGGATTGCACATTTTCTGTTAGTACAATAAACCTCATTTCAATCCAGAAATATTACTCAGTCCATCAGTTATTAGATCTATGAAACTGAAATAGCTGTTGCAAAACCCCAAATTGTTATAAAGAAAAAAGGTTAACATTAATAGGGGTGCCCAAACTTTTTCATATGACTGTACATGGCTCCTCTCATCTATATACAGCCTCCTCCTCTAGATGGCGGAGCATATGGACATGACAACAGGAAAAGTGAAGAAAACTTTCTCTATGATCTGCTGATAAACACAGAGTAACCTCTGGACCCGATGAACAGGTGAGTGGCTGATACCAGAGAGCTGTGATCAGTCAGCAGCTGTTCCCAGTGCGGACAACACATTGGTGGACCGGACAGGACGCGTAGCGATGACATCACAGCAGTCTGGAAGTTGTAGTTCCAAAGTTTGATAAGTCTACCTGTGCCCATAGGAAACATAGAAGTTCACACTTGGTACAGTGACTTCCTGGGACACCTCCTGGTCAGCAAACACCTCACCCTCCATTGCTGTGGCCACCAGTGCCTCGCCCGCCTGCAACTGTCGCTGGCAATGTGTCTCCTCATTCTTCTGTAACTGTGCCTGGCAATGTGCCCCTCTGCTACTGTGCATGGCATTATGCCCATCGCCCTCTGCAACTGCATTTGGCCATATGCCCCTTTGCTTCTTTCGCCTGACAGCATACTCCTCTGCTCTTATGCCTAGCAGGCCACCCCTCTGCTACTGCGCCTGACAGTGTGTCCCTCATGGGGTTTTGTTCATAGGCTACCTGCCAGGTATTATTTTTTTGATTTTATGTCTTGACTAGCTGTAGTACCCGGTGTTGTCCGGGATAGTAACTGTCTCTCTGTTTCTCTCCCTCTCTATCTGTCTATCACGTTGCGACATCGCTGCTGCGATCTCGTCGGGGTCAAATCGAAAGTGACGCACATCCGGCGCCGGTAACGACGTCGCAACATGTAAAGCCTGGAAGCACCGATAAACGATCGCAAAAGCGTTGAAAATCGGTGATCTGTGTAGCGTCGGTCATTTCCATAATTTCACTGCAGTGACAGGTACGATGTTGTTCCTCGGTCCTGCGGCAGCATACATCGCTATGTATGAAGGCGCAGGAGCGAGGAACATCTCCTTACCTGCGTCCCGCCTGAAATGAGGAAGTAAGAAGGTGGGCGGGATGTTTACGTCCCGCTCATCTCCGCCCCTCTGCTTCTATTGGCCACCTGCCGTGTGACGTCGCTGTGACGCCGCACAACCCGCCCCCTTAGGAAGGAGGCGGGTCGCCGGCCAGAGCGACGTCGCAGGGCAGGTAAGTGCGTGTGAAGCTGCCGTAGCGATAATGTTCGCTACGGCAGCTATCATATGATATCGCATCTGTGACGGGGGCGGGAACTATCGCGCTCGGCATCACTACAATCGGCTAGCGATGTTGCAGCGTGCAAAGTACCCCTATGTCTCTGTCTGTCTGTCTCTCTCTGTCCCTTTCCCTGTCTGTCGCTTTCTCTGTCTGTCTCTTTGGCTGCCTGGTTGTCTGTCTCTTTCCCTGTCTGTCTCATCTGTGTCTGTCTATTTCCATGTCTGTCTCTTTCCCTGTTTGTCTTTGTCGATCTCTTTCCCTGTTTGTCTCTTTCCTTGTTTGTTTGTCTCTGTTCCTATCTGTCCCTAGCTGTCTCTTTCCCTGTCTGTCTCTTTCCCATTCTTTCTCTTTCTCAGTCCGTCTCTCTCTTTCCCTGTCTGTCTCTTTCCCTGTCTGTCTGCCTCTTTCCCTGTCTGTCTCTCTCCCTGTCTGTCTCTCTCCCTGTCTGTCTACCTCTGTCTACCTCTCCCTGTCTGTCTCTTTCCCTATCTGACTTTGTCTGTCTGTCTCTGTTCGTGTCTGTCTCTTTCTCTATCTGTTTCTCCACAGATATCATATTACCTCACACATAAACTTCTTATACTAAGAATGTCCTTTGTTGCCTATAGCAACCAATCACAGATCCTATTAATGACCTGTAGCTCCCAGTGCCATTGACGGTAATGTAACCAGTTTTTTTGGTGAATAACTGTAAAGCGCAGGGTTAAATCTTCCCCTGTGCAAAATTTTGTGATTGTAAATGCGACGATGCGGATTCCTTTAGCGGACATAACACACATAACTACATACACTGAGCTTCAGGGGCGTAACGACCGTGATCACAGAGGTTGCCATTGCAACCAGGCCCAGCAGGTTAGGGGCCCACCCTGTAGATCAGCAGCCGGCTCCTCTCTGTGAGATAGGAGCTGTGTTGTTCTGTGGCAGACAACGCGAGTGAGGGGGGCCTGGTGTCAGCGGCGGCGGCATCGGGCCCCTCTTGCCAGTCATCGCGCACAGCAATGATGACGCATGGAGCGGCTCGAGACGCTCCATCATTGTCCCCATGTGCCTGCGCGGTGACATCACTCTTGTATGACTGCTGTGTTAAGGCATGCAAAGCACAGAGCGCAGGATGTGAGGACACTGACCGGAGCAGCAGTGAAATGAGGAGAGGTGAGTACTTGTTTTTTTATTGTTTTTTTTTTAATTAGTGAGCACACGGCCAGAGGCCTAGGGGGCTGCATTATACATGGAGACCTTGGGGGCTAGCTGCATTATACATGGAGGCCTGGGAGCTGGCTGTATTATAAACGGAGGCCTAGGGGGCTGCATTATACATAGAGGTCTATGGGGATGTGTAGCGCCCCACGGGGCAGGTGCATTTAACCTACTCGTCGCTGGGCCATCGACTGTCATGGTCACGGGAGGACTGGGAGGCTAGCTGCATAATACATGGAGGTCTGGGGGGGGTTGGCTGAATTATACATGAAAGCCTGGGGGGCTGGCTGCATTATACATGAAAGCCCGGGGGGCTGGCTGCATTATACATGAAGGCCCGGGGGGATGGCTGCATTATACACGGAAGCCTGGGGGGGCTGCATTATACAAGTGGGTCTAGGGGGATGTGTAGCGAGCATTTAACATACTCGTCGCAGGGCCGTCGACTGTCGTGGTCACGGGCGGCCTATCCCAGCTCCGTTGCACCGAGGCATACAGAAAATGGCAGGGGAGAGATGTTGGGGGTAGTGGTGAGGTGTTTGTCGTGACACCACCTGTGGTATGCAGCCAGGGAATGGGCCGCCGCTGCTGTTGCTGTTCTCCAGGGCAGATGGTAGTAGCAGCCAGGGATGGTATTGATCTCCACAGGTGGAGCAGGCCCCAGAGAGGATGATGAGGGGAATAGTAATGGCGGCGGGGAGCGGCAGTACGGGTAATAAAGAGTCAGAGTCTATGGCTGCGGTTCCAGGTTGTTTACTCTCTTTTGTACGATGCCGCTCACCCAGGTAATACCGGTCACTTGCTATGATGGGCTCTGTCAAACCCAAATCCCTTTAGAGATCAGTCCGGTTTGGTGTTCGGTGGGTTTCTCCTTGTAACGCCTGTCTGTGGATACCCTGGCTTGAAGCTACGAGGGGACTCTGGGTTTCATGAGATGTACCCTTGTCCCTATCTGCAGGTGTTGCGGTTCCGATGTGGGGTCCGGCTTGAAGCGAGGCCCCAAATCCTATATGGTACTGTGCTGTTGGGCGCTGTGTGGTCAAGGAAGCTTGAAACTTTCCCCGACTAGGCAGATTCTGGAAATCCAACGTGAAGTATGATCTTCCCTAGGGTCCTGCTGCCCTGTGTGGCGTCGATTCCGTGGGGAGCAGGTTCACTCTCCCCACGGCAATCGTGTGAACTTCTCCTCCTTCCCACCGGAGCACCCCAGAGATGCGACTGTTCCCTTCCTCTCCTGCTGGAGAACTTCCTAACTGTTGTGTTGGCTCTTGACTCCCCCTGCTGGCTGCACCTCCCCCCTCCCAGGTCCTAAGCTAGTGGGACTGGGGCCCCTGTTGAGGGCATCCTGTAAATGCTTCTCTGTCAGCGACCCCTTTATTACCCAACCCTAGCCCAGTCCCCAGTGGGAATAGGGCAACCTGGTGTGTATTTGAGTTTGTAATGTGGTACAACCGTGACTAACCTCCTCAGGAACCGAGTTTAGCATTACACTCAAATTTGTGTGCAATACTCTTTGGTGACTGAAGCCTCAGGGGCGCCACAGATGCAATATAGAACATGAAGGACACCTTATACATTGACTATAGGGGTATATTATACATGGAGTAGTATGGGGCTGCATAATACAATATGAAGGTTTTTGGGGCTGCATTATAATACATATAGGACTATTGGGGCTACATTATAATATATGGACTATGGGGGCTACCTTATACATGGACTATGGGGGTGCATTATAAAACATGGAGGACTATGGGGGTGCATTATAATATATGAAGAACTATGGAGTGAATTATAATACATGGAGAACTATGGGAAATGCATTATAATACATGGATGATTATGGGCATGCATTCTAATATATGAAGTTATGTGGGACCCGTTATACTATTAGGCTATGTGCCCACGCTGCGGATTTTGCGCGGATTTGCCACGGATTTACCGCGGATTTCCCGAAAATCTGCAGCTGCGGCACTTCCAAGCCATTTCAATGGCATTTTGGAAATGCTGTGTCCATGCTGCGGATTTTTCCGCGGCGGATTTGCCGCGGATTTTGATCCGGAAAAATCTGCAGCATGTCAATTATTGTTGCGGATTTTGGTGCGGATTTTGGGTATAGAATGGGGGAAAAAAAAAAAAAAAATCTGCATCAAAATCCGCGGCAAATTCGCGGTAATCCGCGGTAAATCCGCGGCAAAAATAAGGTGCGGATTTGCCGCGAAAGTCGCGGATTTTCATGCAGAAAAATCCGCAGGTACATTCTACCGTGGACACATAGCCTTAAGAAAGGCTATGTGGGGGCCATTATTGTATTTGGAGAACTATAAACTATATACGAGGGGGGACAAAGACACAAGCATGGGATGGGAACGTTTTGTGCTGAGGGAAAAAGGCTCTTTCCCCCAGCACCCAGCTCTCCCATGTTTTGCTATACAACCTCTCTCAGAACCCAGCTTTCCCATGCTCTGATATGGGCAAGCTGGGTGCTGAGGGAAAGATGTATAGCAGAGCATGGGGAAGCAGTGTGCCGAGGACAAGATGGATATCAGAACATAGGGAAGCTGGGTGCTGAGGGAAAGATGTATAGCAGAGCATGGGGAAGCTGGGTGTCGAGGATGAGATGGGTATCAGAACATAGGGAAGCTGGGTGTTGAGGGCAACATGTATAGCAGAGCATGGGAAGCTGGGTGCCGAGGACAAGATGGATATCAGAACATAGGGAAGCTGGGTGCTGAGGGAAAGATGTATAGCAGAGCATGGGGAAGCTGGGTGGTGATAGAGGGATTCAGATCATGGGAAACCTGGGTGCTGAGTGTAAGAGCCAAGTGTCAGTATCATTATCCCGTACCCTGAGTGTCAGTGTCATTATCCTGTACCCCAAGTGTCGGTGTACATGGCTTGGGGGGCCCAGGTCCAAACTTTGTAGTGGGGCAATTCAAACACTAGTTACGCCACTGCAAGTATCCATCTATATCTATCCATGTATCCATCTATATAACTATCATGAATCTATCCCTCTATTATCTATTTACCATCCATCCATCCATCTTTGTAGCTAAATAATATGCTTCTGGTCTCTCCTCCGGGGAGGAGCCGGGACATCAGCTGAGAGCCTCGGGACTGCGGGAGAGAGGTCTCTAATCGGGACAGAGCCGCAGAATTCCGGATGGCTGGGAGGTATGCGGTAACTATTGGCCTCTGGACCCGCACTGATGTGGTGACAGCCCAGCAACATGCACTGGGCGACCTATACACGGTGCCTGACCCTGCACCGCCGGAGAAACACATCATCGCCATTAGAGCATTATTCTTATGGGGTAAAAACTTCAATTAGCAACTAGAACAAACTGCAAGGAGCAGCAGAGGATGCAGGATCCGTGCACACAGCACCGCAGCACCGCGGAGCGTCACCTCCACATTCATAACACGGGGCGGTACCGCACAGAGCGGAAGACTCATCACAGCACGAGCGGTGCCGCGAGGAGTCACATGACCCATCACGTGGGCGGCACTGCCTGGTCACCGTGGCAACAGAACGCTAAACTGGGAAGCAACATGGCGGCTCCGGAGCAGCACGAGACGGAGAAGCCGGTAATGACCCGATCACTGTTGTCATCTCAGTGTGTTCACACGTCACAGAGCGGCCGGACCGTGCGATACTGACCCCTGTGTCCCAGAGAATCAGCTCAGTGGTATTGCTGAGGCTTGTAGTTCACCATCTGGTTCTGTACAGGGGAGCAGGAATATTTCCAAGGTGATCTACATAAATAGGCTGCAGTGAAACTAAAATACATATCATTGTGTTATGTCACTTACTATCTTATAAGCCCGGTATATGTGCTCCTATGTTCTATGTCACTTTTTTTGCTGCAGTTTTTACTGTTCTGCAGAAATATATCACATTCTCCTGACCGCAGATGTCACATACAGCTCTATACATGTGGTGAAATGGCGGAGCCCACCGGCCTTATTATAAGCCCCCGCATTGTGCGCTGGCGTCACCTCCAGTTGTCTGTTCCTACTATTCAACAGAAACCTGAACAAGTCCTTCAGAGTATAACCGGACCCTGGTCTGCCATCAGGCCCATCACCACCACTGGGCTACAGATCAGATTCAGAGATAGGAAAGGGTTCTTTACAGTTAGAGCAGTCAGACTGTGGAATGCCCTACCACAAGAGGTAGTAATGGCAGATACTATAACGGCTTTTAACAAAGGGCTGGATGATTTCCTCACTACACACAGCATTGTTGGTAAAGGCCGCTTTACACGCTACGAGATCGCTAAAGCGATGTCGTTGGGATCACAGAATTTGTGACGCACATCCGGTCTCGTTAGCGATGTCGTTGCGTGTGACACCTATGAGCGATTTTGCATCGTCGCAAAAACGTTCAAAATCACTCATCAGTGACATGCCCCCCTATTCCCAATTATTGTTGCTGCTGCAGTTACGATGTTGTTCGTTCGAACCTCACCTTACCTGCGGCCGCCCGCAATGAGGAAGGAGGTGGGTGGGATGTTACGTCCCACTCATCTCTGCCCCCCCCCCCGCTTCTATTGGGCAGCCGCTTAGTGACATCGCTGTGTTAGAAAGGAGGCGGTTTGCAGGTCACAGCGATGTCACTAGGTATGTAAGTAGTGTGATTTGCCCGTGTCGCACAACCGATGGGGGCGGGTACCCACACTAGCGAGATCGCAGTGTGTAAAGCGGCCTTTAGGGACAAAATGTAGAACTGGAGGAGAAAGGTTGAACTACTGTAGATGGACCGAGGGCTTTTTTCAACCTAAGTAACTATGTAACTGTATATATGGCGTCCAAATTATGGGGTTGTGGCATAGAGAAAACTAATTCAGCTCTCTGGGAAGGTACATTAGCTTGGATCCATCTCATAGATGTAGCTTGTGAGGACGAACATCACTCCTCTAAAGGGGGCTTCACACGCTGCGACATCGCTAACGATACATCGTCGGGGTCACGGTGTTTGTGACGCACATCCGGCGTCGTTAGTGACATCGCAGTGTCACAGCTAGGAGCGACAATCAACGATCGCAAAAACGAATCGTTGATCGTTGACACGTCGCTCCTAATCATAATGTCGTTGGTGTTTCATTCCGCAGGTTGTTTGTCGTTCCTGAGGCAGCACACATCGCTGTGTGTGACACCGCAGGAAAAATGAACATCATCCTACCTGCGTCCACCGAAAAGGAGGAAGGCAGGAGGTGGGCGGGATGTTCCGGCCGCTCATCTCCGCCCCTCCGCTTCTATTGGGCAGCCGTTTTGTGATGCTGCAGTGACGCCGAACGCACCTCCTCCTTGAAGGAGGGATTGTTCGGCGGTCACAGCGATGTCGCTGAAAAAGTATGTGGGTGTGACGCTGCCGTAGCGATAATGTTCGCTATGGCAGCGATCACCAAATGTCGCACGAACGACGAGGGCGGGTGCTATTGATGTCGCACGAACGACGGGGGCGGGTGATATCGCTAGCGATGTCGCAGCGTGTAAAGCACCCTTAACTCTGTGTTACTCTGTAAAGTCTTATCTTGTTTGCACATGTTCCCTCTGACTTGTACAGTGCTACAGAATATGTTGGTGCTATAAAAATAAAAAATAATCATAATATTAATTATTATTATTCAGGTTGAAGGAGGGAAATATACAATATACATTTTCCTCTTTAGTGACATCCTTAGCCATACAATTTCCTGCAAATCACAGCAGTCCACAGACTGTATATGGAGCATAGTTGGTTCCGACCCCTTATAGAAGATCCAATGAATGAGGCACCCCATTGTTAGATAGAGGTGATAATCTATTAACAATCCAATATGTATGTTAATTGTACAGACAACATTTTGATCAGTAATGGACTTCTTCATATTCTCCCCACTACGGTCACGCTTCTGACGCGCCCATAGGGTCTTGGGGAGAACTACCCGTCACCGGGCCGGTTTGGGATGTCACAGCAGCCTTGCCCAGTTCCGCCACCCCATCTGTGGGAATAAATGGGGGAACTGGGGATGATGGGAATAGTTATTAGTGATGCCACCTGTGGTGTGCGGCCAGGTATTAGCCGCCGCTGCGGGACGCCTTCTCCAGGGCAGATAATAGCGCAGCTCGGATGGTATAGCTCTCCACAGGCAGAGCTTAGGCCCCAGGGAGGATGTTGGGGGTAGTAGTCCACTCTAATGAAGGAGCGCGAAGTTTGGAAAGGATTAGACAACACAGGGGTTGCAGTTAAAGTTCTTTACTCACTGAGATGTCACCGCCTCTGGAGTGCGGAGCTCCGCTGTCATGGGCTTCAGCCGATCCCGGATAGTTCGGAGGTCAGAACCGGTGTTTCTTTCAGTGAGTCCTTCCTCCCTGCGCCGTGTTGTGTGTGAGTCCCTGTGGCTTGAAGCTACGCTGGGCCCTGAGTTCTGGGAATGGTTTCTTTCCCGTCCTGTATTGCAGGCAGCGCGAGTCTGTAGATGGGGCCACCCTAAGGTCACGACTCCTGGCTCTATATGCTGCTGTGCCCGGGGCACTTTAGGTGGGCCAGAAGACTTGAAATCCTCTGCCCAGCAGATTCTTCTGACAGGACTTGACGTGTCCACCAGCCTAGGGCTCCGCACCTTGAGGTGTGCGCTCGGTCCTGAGGGGGCTATGGCGCAGCTCTCCCCTCAGCGACCGTGTTCTCCTGCGTCTCACTTGTTTCCTGGTTGCTGAGTAACTGATTGTGTGTGTGTGTGTCGCCTTACCCCCTGTGTCAAGCTCCTCCCACTGGGTTTCTGACCAGTGAGCAGAGGGTCCACTACATTAGTAATGACCACCCTCCAATGTTTCTACCCTAGCCCAGTCCCGATGAGAGGACAACTAATTGTGTATGGTGGTGAATTGTGGTTGTTTACCGGCAATGACCTCCTCCTTACCCGGAATGAATATTGCACCTCTGCTGAGGTACAGTACCCTGTGGCAACTGAAGCCTCAGGGACGCCACATTTTCTTAGCATTACCTCTTGTTTACCATACACACCTAGTTCTCCAGATTTTCTGTAAGTTCAGCCATCTTGACTCTCAGGCTCTTATTTCCATTTTTTGATATTCCAAGTTTCCTTCTTTTCATTTTCTGGTCTGGAGGGACTAAACCAACTGAGCCCAGTGTTGACTGCAACCTGTTAGGAAAGCAGCAGCGGAGAAGCATCTCCAGACCTGGGGAGAGTGAGATGAACTGATTTTATTATTTTTATGTAGGGTAAGAAAGCCTTGTCCCCGTTCAACTATTTTTAGTCCATAGACCCTTTCCAACAACTGAGCTCAGTGATTGTCAGCAGTCCTGTTTTCTTGACATCGCCACTGTAACCAATCAACGAAGAACAGAGACGTAGCAGAGACAGCGCTGGATCCGGGCAGAGTCAGTAAAGCTCCATTTCTTATTTTATACGTCACTGTGCCTATTGCCTAAAAATAATAAAATGATTGAAATGGGACAAACCCTTTAACATACTGTACATTCACAGCATTGATGTGTTTCAGTACTGTGTATACATACTGTATATATAGAACACTTAGGTGGCAATGCAAAAAAATTCTGTGAAAATGATTGATGTGGGTTATTCACCTGTTGCAGCATTTTGGCTTCCATACTTATCGCCTTTCTCAGGCCTCTCTCACACATACGTGAAAATCACGCACGTGCCGCGAGACACGTATTTTCCTTGCGTGTTGCGTGTGGTAAGTGGGTCATTCCATGTCAATTGGACCAGTGATCCCCACTCGACCTTCTCCGATTTTGCTGAAAATTTATAAGGATGTACATGTATGTTTGAAAAGAGGTTCTGTACATTTTTAGGGCCAGATCTCAAATACATTGGGCACTGTTGACCTTTCACTGGAGACCCCCCCAAGCCTGCGGCTTCAGCTAAGAGGATTTTGCAAACTTTGGCACATAGCCATTAGAGTTCTATACTGGCTATGATGCTGAAATTTGGCATACTAGCTCAACTTTTGCTGCTAAACATAATAAAATTATTACCAGCTATGACAAAACAATATTTCAGCCGCAATTTTGTGTCAAAGTAGCTTGTAAAACGCCTCGCATAGAATGTATGCCTAACTTTGCCCATATATAACTCAAGACCAAAAACCAATAGTAACTGGTGCTTTGCCCTGTACACCAAACATCTACATGACTTTGCATTGCTGAAATATCACGGTCAAAGCATATGTATTTGTGGAAATATTCACACCCACATATGATGAAAAACTTAAAACAACCGAATTTTACCTATATTTAGGTCAAATTTCTCAAAAAGGGTACCCCTAAAATATATTAATTCTGATTTCATTAGAAAGAGCACATTTTTCTCTACAAGGATCATTGGGTTTTTTTTTTGGAGTCTCTCCATTTAAGAAAAGAAAAATGCCACTGAACATGGTGTTATTTATGCACGTAATGCATTGATTTTGTGTTTGATTTTCAGATTCCTATCACATGTTACAGAGTTGTATTGTTGCTAGCAATGTCTATTATTATCAAAAAACTACAGGGCCATGTGCGCACGTTGCGTAAATACATGCAGTTACGCTGCGCTTTGTAGCACAGCGTAACTGCATGCGTCCTGCGTACCCTGCACAGTCTATGGAGATTGTGCAGGGGCCGTGCGCACGTGGCGTCTTAGAGCGCAGCAATTCAGCTGCTGCCCGAAGCGCTGCGTTCTAAGAAGTGACATGTCACTTCCTCCGTGCGCTTTGCCGGCAGCTCCTGCTCTGTCTATGGCAGGAGCTGCAGGCAGAGCGCATGGAATCAGCTTCACTACGGACATTTCTGCAGCGATTTGAAGCGCACGTGTGCTCTTCAGATCGCTGCAGAAATTTCTGCAGGGCTAGTACGCAACGTGCGCACATAGCCTAAACCTTTTTATTTATGAAATGTTATTGACTAATAATAATAACTAATAATAACTAATCAGTGATTGCTCACAACTAGTGATGAGCGAGTACTAAAAAGCTCGGGTGCTCGAGGCTCGGGCCGAGCCTCCCAAGATACTCGTGTGCTCGGCCCGAGCACCGAGCCCAATGTTATCCTATGGGAGACCCGAGTATTTTTGTGAAATGACCACCGGCAGCATGTAGAAACCATAAAACTGTAAATTAAAAAAAAAAACGTGCGTGTGTGTGTAAGCGTGCATATATATATACACGCGGAGTGGAGTGCGGGAGGGGCCGTAGCCGAGCGGGGAAGTGTCGGGCTAAAGGCACGGTCATGCTGTGAGGGCCGGCCAATCACTGCAATTCCACAACAGGGCTGTGGCATTGCAGTGGTCTGCCAGCCAATCCCTGCATAAGGGCTGGCTCTAAAAAGAGCGCCAACATGAAGACCACGAGTACAGCACGAGTATTGCGAGATTACTCGGTCCCCGCCGAGTAGCCCGAGTACAGTGATACTCGTGCGAGTACCGAGTAGTAACAAGCATACTCGCTCATCACTACTCACGACATGACACAGTTGCAGTCCACACTTTCTTAACAGTAATTGTGGAGTATCTCAAGACTCTCCTCTCTGGGATTCGTCATATCCACTACTTCAGCGATGGATCTGCAGCCCAGTACAAAAATTTCAAAAATTTTCTCAACTTGTGCCACCACAATGCTGATTTCAATATCAGCGCTGAATGGAATTTTTTTGGTACCAGTCATGGAAAGTCGCCCTGTGATGGGATTGGAGGGACAGCACAGAGGTTGGCAGCTCGTGCCAGTCTTCAACGCCCAACTGAAAACCAAATACTGACCCCGGTGGATTTATTCAACGTTTGCAACGAGCAACTGCATGGAATCAAGTTTTTTTTGTTCCAAAATAAAAAATTAACGAAATAGGGTTAGTTTAAGAGGAAAGGTTCAAAGATGGACATACAAAAATCCCAGAGTTTGTGCCAATTGATGACAAAAAGATTCGCATTTCAAGGGTGTGAAATGACCCATCATCTGTCATTGCCCATGTAGATGGATCTGTCAGATCAGAAATGCCTTTTGTGCCAATTGCAAACCTCCAGCCAGGGCAATACATTGCCTGCATTTACGATAGGGACTGGTGGATTGAAAATATTTCTGAAATTTCAGTCGACGACCATGATGCATTAATAAATGTTATGCATCCTCATGGACCAGCTTCTTTCACTGGCCTGTGAGAAATGATACATGCTGGATTCCCGAGCAGTCAATCATTGCAATAATTCCAGCACCAGCTGCAACAGCAATGGGCCGACAATACAGCTTCTCTGAACCCATTATGTTGCAAATTCAGCAACAATTCCAGACCACTTACTTAGACTGAACATTATGTCTTGGGAACCAACAAAAGATACCCAATATTAGGCTTGGGATCCTAGGCAAAGACACCCACCCTCAGGCTTCGGAACCTGCGATAAAGAGACCACCCGCGACTGGCCTTGCACGGCTATCGGCCATGGCTCCTAGGCGATGGGGCTGCCAATTCTCGAAAGACAGCATTATTACAATTCTTAATAGGATTATAATACCAATTCTTAGGGAATTGGTTGTGGTATAACCACCATGGACCAACGCAAGGGTTTGAATAGTGCAGTTAGCATTCATTGCGTATTAATAAATAACACCATGTTCAGGGCATTTTTCTTTTCTTAAACTGAGAGACTCCAAAAAAACCCCCAATGATCCTTGTAGAGAAAAATGTGCTCTTTCTAAGGATATCAGAATTAATATATTTTAGGGGTACCCTTTTTGAGAAATTTGACCTAAAAATAGGTAAAATTCGGTTGTTTTAAGTTTTTCATCATATGTGGGTGTGAATATTTCCACAAATACATATGCTTTGACCGTGATATTGCAGCAATGCAAAGTCATGTAGATGTTTGGCGTACAGGGCAAAGCACCAGTTACTATTGGTTTTTGGTCTTGAGTTATATATGGGCAAAGTTAGGCATAAATTTTATGCGAGGCGTTTTACAAGCTACTTTGACACAAAATTGCGGCCAAAATGTTGTTTTGTCATAGCTGGTAATAATTTTATCGTGTTTAGCAGCAAAAGTTGAGCTACTATGCCAAATTTCAGCATCATAGCCAGTATAGAACTCTAATGGCTATGTGCCAAAGTTTGCAAAATCCTCTTAGCTGAAGCCGCAGGCTTGGGGGGGTCTCCAGTGAAAGGTCAACAGTGCCCAATGTATTTGAGATCTGGCCCTAAAAATTTACAGAACCTCTTTTCAAACATACATGTACATCCTTATAAATTTTCAACAAAATCGGAGAAGGTCGAGTGGGGACTATTTTTAAAACTGGTCCACTTGATGTGGAATGACCTAAGTACGTGTCTCCGGTACGTGCGGGCCACGTGTGTTCTACGTGTGCTATCCGCGATAACACACGGAGAACCGGTAATTTGAATACTCACGTGGTCCTCGCTGCTGTCCAGGGTTCTGATCTTTGGCTCCAGCCCCGCCCACTCCCCGCTGATGCTGCTTCCGGCTGAGTGGAGGGGCGGAGATCAGCGGCCGTCACATCACGCCTACCTCTCCTTAACACGCTCATAATGAGCGGCGGTCGGCAACAACTGTTTGCAGCGGAAGATTCTGCTGGGCTTATCGAGACCGCATCCACACTACATCCGTGTGGTACGGGTGCAGGCCGTGTGACACCCGTGATGCCGGAGAAAAACGGACATGTCGGCGTGAGAAACACACGGACGCATGTAAGTACGGAACGGACACACATTCCATTCCAAAATACTTACGCGTGTCCAAACTATTAGGAATACATAGGTCCACGTGTGTACGTGTCTCTGGTACGTGAGAAAACTGCCAAACACGTACCGGAGGCAAGGACGTGTGACAGAGGCCTCAGGCAGCGTTTGGAGGATGTACAACGGGTGACGGTCACACCCGTTTTTCACTGCAAAAAAGTCTAAAAGTTTTTTCTCTTCCTGAGCAGGATGAAGTTCCTGGACGTTCAATGGAGGATTTTTCATTCCAAGATTTCCTTTCTCCTTCACAAATAAATGCTCTTTTGGAGGCACAAGATGTGGATGAAACACAAAGGTAGAAATATCCACTACACTTATTACATTACATAGCTTAGTGACACTTGTGTGTTTTTTGTCCATGCTACCGTCATCCCCTTTAAGAGACTGTGTCACCAGAAAATGACCTTTTGTTTAATGGGAACCTGATGGCTGATGCGGGCAGTATATATACAGCTATACATGTTTGAGTCTGAAAAGTTGCAATTGTCTCAGAGTAAAAACATACCTTAAAAGCTGCCCAGGAGACTAGTCTGACAGGCAGGACCCACCGGGGCAGGGAGAAGCTGCTGGGGACTGGCCTTTCCTATAAGGGTACGTGCACAGAATCAGGATCCGCTGCATCCGGGACGTGGCGGGTCCAGACCTGCGGGGCCACAAGTCTCCTCCACAGGAGACCACAGCTGCCTGTGCCCATGATCAATGTTCACAGCGTTTTCGATGCAGCATGCTTCAGCTGTGTACAAAACACTGTGATGTACAGTTCAAACACAGTGGATGGGATTTGTAGAAATCCCATGCCCACTGTGCGTGTGCGGCCTGCAGCAAACACTGACCTGCAGTGCAGCTTTCCTGAGCTGCAGAATGTCAATCCTTTGCTGCTGAGTCGCAAGCGTCCTCTGTAGGGAGAACACAAGCGAGAGACCGCACCTGATTATGGGCACAAGCAGCTGCAGTTTCCTGTGGAAGAGATTCGCGGCCCCGCAGGTCAGGACCCACCGTGTCCAGGATGGAGCGGGTCGTGATCGTGTGCACGTACCCCTAGTCTTCTGTTAGCTCATTCCCCAGCGGATTTTAAAGTATATTTTTCTCTGAAACGCCGCAACATTCAAATATACATGGCTTAAATCATACAGCCAGCGCCTGATACATGCCACTGTCGGGGTCCCTTTAAATCATGTTTTTATATGATTTTTTATTTAAGTATTTAAATTATTATTCCTTTGTAGAGCACCATTGATTCCATGATGTTGTACTTGTAAAAATGGGTTTACATACAAAATACAAGTCAGGATAGGGTCACACAACTGTATTTTCTCCATCTACCATCCAAGAAAAATGGTCCGATTATGTTAATCAGACTCTGAGCCAAGTTTGATCAAAGTGGGATCCATTTTTCCCAGATAGGGAGAATAATAATAATAATAATAATAATAATAATAATAAAAAAAAAGGATCATACTCTCCAGGGCTGTGGAGTCGGAGTCGGAGTCGTGGAGTCGGAGTCGGAGCTCATTTTGGTGGAGTCGGAGTCGGAGTCGGAGTCGGTATAAAATGCACCGACTCCGACTCCTAAAATATATAATAAATTGGGGACAGGAGTGCAATGCAGAATGTGCTGAATATTTTACTAAATAATAACATTTAGTATAATGCTTATATTTAAGTGAAAAATTTATTGTAGTACAATGTGAACATCAGACATTTAATTGTTTTTATGATACAATAATCAAGATATTTGGATAGAACATAAAATATTTATTGGAATACAACTTTAGAACACAAAAAACTAATAAATTGTAAATATGTAAAATATATATATATATATATATATATATATATATATATATATATATATATATATATATACAGTGTATATACACACACAAGATATATATGTAATCTACTGTATATTACATAGTGTATTACATATTTACAATTTATTACAGTTTTTTGTGTTCTAAAGTTGTATTCCAATAAATATATTTTATGTTCTATCCAAATATCTTGATTATTGTATCATAAAAATTATTAAATGTCTGATGTTCACATACACATATTCATGTACTACAATAAATTTTTCACCTAACTATAAGCAATATATGTAGGAGTCGGAGTCGGAGCCGGAGTCGGAGTCGGAGCCGGAGTCGGAGTCGGTGCAAGAGAATTTGAGGAGTCGGAGTCGGAGTCGGAGTCGAAGGTTTGGCTTACCGACTCCACAGCCCTGATACTCTCTATTCTGTCAGTCTGTGAAAATCGGGCATCCAGTTGCAATGTCATCCAAGTCGAATTTTTTTCACAGATCCATAGATTTGAATAGCTAAATTCATCCAATTTTCAGAGGCAAATCACTTAGTCCAAGGAAAAAAATGGACACGTGCACTGCCTCCTAGAATAACATTGGTCCGTGTGTGATCAGATGTTTTGTTGGATCACACTCAGACCGAAAATATCATCATGTGCACCAGCCCTACAATGAACAAACTATTATTGACCGACTACAAGAGATGGGGAGAGAACCCTGCCCTTTCGGGCTCACAGTCTGTAAGGTAATGGGGTGGGGGGAGGCAGCAGGCTGAGGGTGGTGGGGTAGTGGAAGCAGGGTCTTGCAGGCTATAAGCTTTCTTGAATAGATGGCTTTCAACCTCCATTTGAAAGTTCAGAATGTGGTGGATAATAGGACATGTTGGGGAACAGAATTCCAGAGGATAGGGGATACTCCGAAGAAGTCTTGGTGGTGATTGATTGAGGAACGTTCGAGAGTGGAGAAGAGAAGAAGGTCTTGGAAGGACCACAGGTTACCTGTGGGAAGATTCCTCGAGATTACTTCAGAGAAATACGGAGGAGACAGATTATGGACGGCTTTTTAGGTCAATGTTAGTAGTTTTAACTGAATACGTTGAGGAGTTGTGAGCCAATGAACGAATTTGCAGAGTGTAGAAACAGAGTACTAGCGAGGAGAGATGGATTAGTCAGGCAGCAGAGGTAAAGGTTTTATCCAGGTATTTTTTATTTTACTACGTGCCTAAGCATTAACAGGCAGATAGCTACTAGCTACCTTCCTGTTGTTCCTGGCACCAATCTCTGCCGGTGCAGAGTGGTCACAGACCGCTCCTGCCACTGATTCAGCAGCTTCTAGATGTCATGTCGACAGAGCGGCTCCTTCTTTTCCTCTCTGCTTTTTTGACGGTGCATGACTATAGACATCATACTGATCGAAAGCCAGCTCTCCACTGCCTAACTACAAGAAGCCGACTATCAACCAGTCTGATGCCGGCAGTCACTCTCGTCGACAGAGCGGCCCAGAAGAAGAAGATCTCCACAATTGACGTGGAGAAGCTGAATTGCCAGGTACAACACGCAGGTAGTTGCCTGTGTTAGCAATTACCCGTCTGATAGTTTTTAGGCACATAGTAAAAAAAAAATAAAAATCTTGGATAAGCTCTTTCATGAAGGACTGGAGAGGTGTGAGACTGTTAGCAGGAAGGCCACAAGGAGGATATTGCAGTAGTCAAAGCTGGAGATGATGAGGGCATGCATTAGCATTGTAGTAGATTCAGAGTTGAGAAAAGCACAGGGATGCATGATGTCACTTAGGCCTCACTCCCACTTGCAATTAACATCAGATTGCACTCGCACCAATGTTAAACTATGGGGCAGTGTCCATCTGCTATTTTTTTCATGCTGGATTTGCATGATAAAAGCATCAGAGCATGCTGCGTTTGCAAGTCCACATCACACGCACCCATACAAGTCTATGGGTGCATTTGAAATATCAGACTGCACTCTGATATCATCCAAGTGCAGTGTGATATACGCACAGGCTGACAATGGAGGAGATGGAAAAAGTGCTCTTCTCGTCTTCTTTGCACCCGTGATCAGATCGCAAGATCAGATCACAGTTGCATGACCCTCAGCTCACGCTCACAGCAGAGCCTGAGCCGAGGGTCCTTAGCGTCTCACAACGGATACCCTACACTAGTAGTAGCAAGGCCTAATTATGAAAGATGGAATAGGTAGGGTTCAGTGACGTCTTGAAATTTCACTTTGGCCACTAAGGTGAATATTAGACTCAGACTTCTTCTGTACAGAATGCTTTTCAGCAGTCACATTATCATTATAGACAGGATTACAATAACACACAACACCTCTATGTATTGTAGGGAGTCACACTCTCGGGAATGCATTAGGTTGCATTCACACAGGCTTTGTGATTTGGTCCGAACGTGCATTTTTATTGATTTCATAAAACTCCAAAGGGAATCAACAACAAAACACAGCCTCTTCTGGGGACAAATGTACCACAGCAAAAAAAAAACCAGTTCATTCAGCAGACACGTATAAGTCGGTGCAGCTCACCCGAACAGTTTATAGTCCGTTTTTCCTGGAAAACACTTTCTACAAATAAGGGGTACAGTCCTACCAGTCTTGGTGTCACTATCACCCTGAATTCCTGTGGCTTCCATCACCAACAGAAGTGTTCAACCCCGTGCACAGTTCCCATTGAAAAGCAGGGTCCCTCAGCAGTTCCACACACTGCACTCAATCCCTAGCTTATACAGAGACCCCCTGGTGAGCACATAACCTGGCTCTCTAGACATAGCTGGAGCTGGCCAGGTGCAGCTAATCAAGACTTGCCGTGCTAGTCTTACCTGGCCTTGCAACAGTATAGTAAATAAAACAAGATCATACCATTCCCGATAGTTGATCGTCACAGCTCACCTCTTCTCCCTCTCTGCACCGTAACCCTTATAGAGATCACAAAGCATGCTTAGAAAACTTAGAGTCAGAATCTAGGTCTTATTGCCTGTGGTCCACTTTGATGGTGTAACGCATATTTTTAAATGCTCTTAACAGAAGCTCAGACAAGATGTCAGCATTTATGATCATGTAGGGAAAATAAAATTAAAAATGTAATGAATAGGCCAGATAAAGAGAGAGTGAAAGCCATTTTGAAGAAGTGCGTATCTTTATTTGTTGCTTTTTGACACACCACAAAATAGTTTCTCACTTGGTGTCTGATGGCCGATTTAGCGGGTTCTTTGGGGAAACTTAAGGTGAAAGATACACAATGATGTTATGTAACGGGGGAGGAACGGATTGTACAGGGCTCCTAGGCTGACCCTGCGACTAGGGACCCTGCGCTGTCCCTTATCCCGACAATAGACTTAATGGTAGTCAGGATCGAGCCTCCACCGTGGCCCTGTTTCCTATCCAGGCTCTAACGACTGAGTCACCACCACCCAGGGGATTGACCCAGAAAGAGCCCAACAACACACTAAAGCAGGCTTTACACGCTACGATATATCAAACGATATGTCGTCGGGGTCACGTCGTTAGTGACGCACATCCGGCCTCGTTTGACATATCGTAGCATGTAACATAAATGAGCGACTGTGAATGAGCAAAAATACTCATCTTATCGTTGCTCGTTGACACGTCGCTCATTTTCCAAAAATCGAACGTCCTTCTGTGCTCCAGTTGTTCATCGTTCCTGAGGCAGCACACGTCGCTCCGTGTGACACCACGGGAACGATGAACTGCAGCTTACCTGCGGCCACCGGCAATGCGGAAGAAAGGAGGTGGGCGGGATGTTACGTCCCGCTCATCTCCGCCCCTCCACTTCTATTGGACGCCTGCCGTGTTACGTCGCTGTGACGCCGAACGAACCTCCACCTTAGAAAGGAGGCGGTTCGCCGGCCAGAGCCACGTCGCAGAGCATGTATGTGCGCATGACGCTGCAGAAGCGATAATGTTTGCTACGGTAGCGATCACCACATATCGGCTGTACGATGGGGGCGGGTGATATTGCGCTCGACATTGCCAGCAAATGCTAGCGATGTCGAAGCGTGTAAAGCCCGCTTAAGGGTACAAAGAAAAGGAGGTAGAAGAACAGCTCACAACAATCACAGCATCAGTAGTAGTAACAAGACGTCCTCTCTGCTCCCTGGCTAGCTCCTAACTGAATAGAAAAACCAGCAACAAGTCCAGGAAGCAGAGGGCTTAAATCTCAGCCAGCAATTTATTGTCTGCTGCCAGGTGAGCCAGTCCACTGCTGCAAGAGAAGGTGCATTAACCCCACAAGTGCCTAAAGGAAAAAAAACATTTAAAGTCTATGTTCTACATAATAAGATGAGAACTAGCCCTGAGCCTGTACCTTTACATGTTACATGTTGCTACATCGATACAGATTGGGAGAGGGGTGAGGCGGGAGGTTTTGTAGATATTTTTGTTTTATCTCACGTTCTCTTCTTTTCTGACCTTTGAAGTCTTTCTGTAATGTTTATTTGTCTATGAAAATGGAATAAAAAGAATTGAAAAAAAAAATCTACCAAAGAAATGATTAAAAATGCTATAGATGATACATTTTCTTTAAAGTCTCTGAATGTAATAAGTCCAGCTAACTAAAGTATAGCATGCTCTATGTACACAAGAGGCTTCAAGATCTTGGCTTGGGGCACAATTTCTTTAGTTTTTTATTATTTAGGTGCTACTAGCCAAAAGAAGAGAACCGCTTTAATGCCTCCTTAGACATAGGAAGAATATGAGGGCTCAGACTATGACTACTAGATATCAGTGACATCTGTGAGGAAGCATCTGGGTTATATTCATGAAGTCTGACAGATGCTGAGGAGTGACTGCTGGAGGTTTATGATCGTGTACTACATAATCCATAATTTATATAGTGTCGAGAGCAGCTACAACACAGCTGAGAAAGCTTTGAAAACCTAAAGCTTGGGGAACTTTATTGTGCTGAGAGCTGTTACATCTCGACTCATCTCATGCTTCATGTAATCTTTCTACTTGATGCGGTACGGTTGCATTTGTTGGATCTAGCTTACTACATATTCATATTTGTTTATTTTAGCTTTAAAGCGGAGTTCACAGGATCATATTGATGACTCCAAAGTCATTACTACGTGCAGATACGAGGGGCTGCTGAAAAGTCTTTGGCTTTACCCAGAAAGAAATGAAATAGGATGATGAAACTTTACATTTATTTCACATACTCTCCACTGATGTCAACACACTTGTTACATTGGTATTCCAAGTTCTGTAAGCCTAGCAAAAATAAGGATTTCGGTTGTGCCTCAAACCAGGCATCCGTAGCAGCCACCGCATTAGAAATGGTGTGAAATTTGGTACCCTTGAGGTGTTTCTTCAGTTTGGAAACAGATGATAGTCGGAGGGAGCTAGATCTGGTGAACAAGGTGGGTGGCCAACCAGCTGGAAGCCCAGCTCTGCCAGTTTTGCCGTGGTCACTTGTGCAGTGTGAGTGGAGGCATTGTCTTGTAGGAACGAGATTCCTTTGGACAGCTTGCCGCGCCTTTTGGCCTTCAGAGCTACCTTCAATTGGTCCAAAAGTTCAATGTAATACCTTGCATTGATGGTGGAACCCTTTTAAAGGTAGTCCACTAACAGAACTCCTTCCTTATCTCAGAACACAGATGCCATCACCTTAGTGGCTGATTTTTGCACCCTGAACTTCTTTGGACGAGGAGAACCACTGTGCCTCCTCTCTTTTGACTTCCCTTGTTTTTAGGGTCATACAAATAAATCCAGGTCTCATCCATAGTGACCAGTCGATACAGGAAGTTCTGATCAGTCCGGAAATGCTGACAAATGGACGGGGAAGTTTTCACTCGCATGCTGCTCTGATCTGTTGTCAAACATTTGGAGACCCACTTTGCAGATCGCTTCCTCATGTCCAAATGTTCATGGATAATGACACAAACACATTCACGGGAAATCCCCATGATGTCTGCTATTGCTTTACCTGAAATTTGTCGATTCTCCAGTATGAGGTTGTGCACCACATCGATGATCTCCAGAACAACAACCACTTTCGGTCGTTCAGGACATTCCTCGTCATTTGTGCTGATGTGGCCTGTACCAAGCGAACGGCGAAAGGGAAGAGAAACCCTATGTCTAGGGAAGGAGGAGATGGTTACCTCTGACCAAACCTACTGCTGATCCCTGGAGTCCCTCACCACCTTAGATAGGTTCTTCACCTATGCGCCAAGCCGCATACCTGACCATAGGTATCTTAGTGATTAGGTATTTAAGTAGTTAAGCGGCCCCAATTGGTGCCTCCACCAAATTTTATAGAGGATGTAGTGTTCCATCATGCTTGAGAATGTGAAACCACTGTGCTATGGGCCTAGAGGGGACTGACTAAGTATTTACCGGGTCTTCACTAGAGCCTCTAATGGTGCGGATAGGCTGGACTGCTTCTAGACACCAGGAACCACTCAAGGGCAGTCCCTGGGACAGCAGTAGCTGTCAGAGGTGTGGGAGTGAGGTAACGGAGGGCCAGACATACACGTGGTCAAATGGTCCAAAGTTCGGGCAGGCAGCGCAGGAGCAAAGTACAAAGCCGGAGTCAGTAATGGAGAGGTTTGTCAGGATTGGTATACTACGTGGGTCGGTAATGAGAGGATGAATATACAGTAAACAAGTGGAGTAAGAAAACAAAAAAAATCGCAGATCAGCAATGACTTATTGTTTAACATTGGTGCAAGTAATTTTTTTCCTGATTGCACTCGTCGTATTTATACGCTGATGTGAGTGAATTCTAATCCTGAGACCAGGACTCTGTAACGTGGGAATTAGGCTCTGTGGAGCTCAATCTGGAGGTGCAAATATTCAACCTCTGCTCCATTCATTGTATGGGACCCATTAGGGTGGGGTTTTGCAGCACCTGGTTTCAAAGCCTGCTTCTCAGAGATCACTGAGGTCTCCAGCAGTCATTCCCCCATTGATAAGTAATTTATCATCTATATTGGAAATAACTCTTTTCTTTAGGGTTGACAAATACTTTAATCTCTCGACTTGTACGAATTGTTTGTCTTCATCATTCAATGAATCACTGGATAAGCAGAACATACGTGTCCCTCATGCACATCCACACACGATCATTCATTAGCTATTTCAAAAAGTCTATTCTCTTCTAATGAGAAGTTGAGAACAATTCTGGTATTTCTAGACATTTTCGCTTGAATGAATCTTCATATTATGCAAAGTATTACAAGCCCTGAGGTTAATGAAATACCATCCTAATGAGTACTTAGAGTTTACTCTATTATAATATCTCTGCCTCAGATTTTTTTATACAGATTACTTATTTTAGTCCGCATTGTACATTAAATAGAACAAGGCAATCATACTTGAGCTTGATGGGTTACGTAGAAACTTCTTTGGCACCAACTGCTATAAAAGCCAACTTGTTACACGTATAGATCCTCCAACCACCAGTGGTCACTTTGGGTTGACGGCAGTACGATATTCACTCGTTCTGAATGCCGTAACCACACTTTTTTGGCTTTAGAAAATGAATCTATGGTGATAAACTCTCTTGTAACTTTGTATATTAGTGTTGGCTTCACTCCACTAATGGCAATCTTATTCCTATTTGAATGGAGAGCAGAATTTAAACAACTCTTACCTCTGTGACTGAAAAGTGACCATACATTTCTCATATACTGTATTTTTCGTTTTATAAGACGCACTGGATTATAAGACGCACCCCAAATTTAGAGAGAAAAAAAAGGTACAAAAAAAAGGTCCATCTTACAATCCGGTAGTGTCTTACCAATCCGGTGGTGGAGTAGGACGATCCAGCAGGTGGTGTGGCGAGTGTCTCAGATGCTCTGTCGGCGGTGCGGACTTCAAGGAAATGGTGCCTGTGTCGGCCCGTGCGCAGATTGAGCTCAATGACAAGCCGAAATCTCATCTGCGCACGTGCTACCTCCGGGCACCAATTTCATTAGGTACGCTGCTGGGAGATCAGTGGGCTGGAGGCGGCGCATGCTCAGATGAGATCTTCAGCTAAGAACTCCATTTGCTCATGTGCCATCTCTGCCATCTCCGAGCCCTGTTCTTGAAAGCCCGCATAGCTGACAGAGCCTCTGGGACACCTGCCGCACCGCAACTCTCTACTCCACACAGCCAACGCAGCCCCCTCAGCCAGCATAGCCCCCGCAGCCAGCACAGCACCCGTAGCCAGCATAGTGCCTATTCTCCACCTCCCGGTAAGCTACAGTCAAATTATAAGATGTCTTCTCTGCTCAGATTAGAATTCCTTTCTTTCTGCCCCAAGATGGTTGCCACTGTGGCATTGGGATCGCAGAGGAAAGTCTAAACCATATTTCCACTAAGTTTCTTGTGCTGTGCAATAGAGGAGGCAACATGGATCTGAGTGGAGAAGGCAGCGGTAGACAAACAAGGAGCACGGGGCCATGGGGTGTGTGAAGTGGAGCAGTGCGGGGTGCATGCCCCACCGTGCGGTCGCGATAGGCGGGTACATTGCAGGTCCTGCAAGATGACCAATGCGGTCACATAACTAGATCCTTCAAGGAATTCGTCTAGTTGTCTATTGAACATATTTAACCTACAGGTGATTCACAAAAGTTTGTAACATTTAGATGTGAAAACAAAAAATCATATTATTTCCACTAAAATATTCATTTAGCCTCACATGTATAATTAATTTACACAAGTGGTAATTGGAAAAAATGGACCCTATAATTTGTTATTTTTTTTTTACGAAATAGTGATTCGCCATATCTCATCAAACACTAATGTTTGGCCACATGGCGAATCTCTGAAAGCAAAGAGCGCTATTTAATTTTTGGAATGCAAATTTGGATCTTGTGTTATATTTGCAAAGCCCCTGAAGTGCCAAAAAATGCAGAGCTACCCATATGTTACCCCATTTGGAAAACAAACCCATATACTGAACTCATCTATTGGTGTGGTGAGTGTTTTTAACCCATAAACTATACAGAATTTTATAATATTGGGCCATAGAAACGAAAAACGTAGGGTTTTACTTCAGCCTCAAAGTCATAATTCACACAAGGGGTAACACGAAAACAGGGACAGGACAATTTGTTGCACCATTTTTACAGAACGCGGCAGTTCCCCATATGTGGTTGTACAGTACTGTTTTAGCACTCGGATGGGTTCAGATGGTTACCACTACTTGCATTTTAAAATGTAGATTATATTTAAGTAGATTGTGGGCTCTATTAGCTGAGTACCTGAGGTGCCGGATTAGCAGAAACCCCCACAAGTGACCTCATATTGGAAATTTCACTGCTTAAGGAATTCATCTAGGGGTGTAGTGAGTATTTTGAACCCACAGGTGCCTCCCAAAAATGCAATTTAGATGAAACTCACCAATCCACTCATTTTAATGAGGCAGATTGAGATACTTTGGACTACATTTGATGTCTGTTCTGGTGGTATGAATCTTTTTAGATGTGCTCAGAATCGTGGTTGTCGACACTTGTGCTCTAAAAAGACGTATAAAATGATGCGACATCACCAGAACAGAGACCAGCCGAAATCCATGATGACTCCTTCTGAATCATTATAGCGAGTGGTTCCTTTAGGGGTTTTATCTGATTCGTGGTTTTTGTTATTTACGCAGAAACGACGTACAGGATAAGTGTGAACAAGCCCTATTTTGATTTATAGGAGGTAGAATGAACAAATAGGCAACAGTACAAGAATAGTTCTTATTTTTATCTTTGCACGGTTCAGCCTGTGGCATAAGTGATAAGACAGCTTTATTTTTCGGGTCAGTGCGATTACAGCAATACTAGATTTATATTGGGTTTTTCATGTTTTGCCAATTACCGGTATCACAAGTAAAAATGCTCTTTAGAAATAAATAGTTTTTTCATCAACGTATTCTGAGAGCTGTATTTTTTTTTTTTTTTAGCGAACAGAGCTGTATAAGGGCTTATTTTTTGCTCAATGAGTGGCAGATTTTTTTTGGGGTACATGCCATTTTTTGATTGCTTTTTAATCAGATTCTTCAGACGAAGAAATAACAAAAACAGCAATTCAGCGTTTGTTTTTATTTTTGCTCAGCTCACCTTGTTATTCTTCGGGTCAGTTCTATTATAATGTTAGCAGATTTATATATGTTACCGGATATGTGTAAAAACAGGCATTCTTTACAATACAAAACAATCAAAGTATGAAATACTTCAGATGTTCATACATTTCCTAGTCATTCTATAGAATACCTAAATGACAAACAGACGGAGTGTAGAATACTACAGGGGTGATCCGTCCAAAAGTAGGTGGACAGAGCAGGCAGCAGCAGATCTGTGAAACTGCCTCTGTTGATACTTCTGATTCCTTATTTTTTCTTTTCCCCAGCAAAGATATCATGTTGTTCATTTTTCATTTCTTCTTTCATGTTTTTGACTGTTTGTTACTAAAGACTAATAGTCAGGAATGACACTTCTGTTTCTTTGTGTTTTTCCCAGTAAAGATATCCTGTTGTTCATTTAGGATTTCTTCTTTCATTAGTTTTTTGACTGTTTGTTGCTAAAGTCTTTTAATCTGGGCATTATATCAGATTTTGCCTGAGCAGTTCTTGTCATTCTTTATAATACCTAGACATTTTATGTAATGCTTAGGGAAAGTATAGAACAACGCAGATATTTCATACCTTACCTGAAAACGACAGGGACTGTATACATTGCCTAGGTATCCTATAGAATGTCGGATTTTCATACATTGCCTGTAACATATAATATATATATATAGGTTTGGACACACCTTCTCGTCTCTAGAACAACTGTTAAGAGGAGACTTTGTGCAGGAGGCCTTCATGGTAAAATATCTGCTAGGAAACCACTGCTAAGGACAGGCAACAAGCAGAAGAGACTTGTTTGGGATAAAGAACACAAGGAATGGACATTAGACCAGTGGAAATCTGTGCTTTGGTGTGATGAGTCCAAATTTGAGATCTTTGGATCCAACCACCGTGTCTTTGTAGAAAAGGTGAACGGATGGACTCTACATGCCTGGTTCCCACTGTGAAGCATGGAGGAGGAGGTGTGATGGTGTGGGGGTGCTTTGCTGGTGACACTGTTGGAGATTTATTCAAAATTGAAGGCATACAGAACCAGCATGCCTACCACAGCATCTTGCAGCGGCATGCTATTCCATCCGGTTTGCGTTTAGTTGGACCATCATTTATTTTTCAACAGGACAATGACCCCAAACACACCTCCAGGCTGTGTAAGGGCTATTTGACTAAGAAGGAGAGTGATGGGGTGCTACGCCAGATGACCTGGCCTCCACAGTCACCAGACCTGAACCCAATTGAGATGGTTTGGGGGTGAGCTGGACCGCAGAGTGAAGGCAAAAGGGACAATAAGTGCTAAGCATCTCTGTGAACTTCTTCAAGACTGTTGGAAAAACATTTCTGGTGACTACCTCTTGAAGCTCATCAAGAGAATGCCAAGAGTGTGCAAAGTAGTAATGAAAGAAAAAGGTGGCTACTTTGAAGAAACTAGAATATAAGACCTATTTTCAGTTGTTTCACACTTTTTTAAATATTTCATTCCACATGTTTTAATTCATAGTGTTGATGCCTTCAATGTGAATCTACAATTTTCAGAGCCCTGAAAATAAAGAAAGTTGTTTGAATGAGAAGGTGTGTCCAAACTTTTGGTCTGTACTGTGTGTATATATATATATATATATATATATATATATATATATATATACATATATATATATATATATATATAAAAAAGCAAGCATTGTTGACCTTAGGGAGATCAACATATCCACTGCGGAGACGCCATCACGTGTTTCTCAACGCAGTGATTCTAGAGCAACGACCCCTGGGAAGTATGCAAATAAGAAAGCCGCGGAGACACCATCACGTGTTTCTCAACGCTGCCAGGAAGCTAGCCAGGTCTTTCACCGGGAAGGAACAACCACGGGAAAATTATTATTATTTGCATACTTCCCAGGGGGCGTTGCTCTAGAATCACTGCGTTGAGAAACACGTGATGGTGTCTCCGCAGTGGATATGTTGATCTCCCTAAGGTCAACAATGCTTGCTTAAGTAGTCTTTTACTAGGCATTGCCCCCACTAGCCAGATTCCTACTCCACACTGATGAGGGGCAAATACCCCGAAACAGCTGTCTGTGGATGGATACCATGTTTGGTATAGGTGGTCTCCTTGACTGGACACTGCCCTTCCCGTGGTTGTTCCTTCCCGGTGAAAGACCTGGCTAGTTACCTGGCAGCATTGAGAAACACGTGATGGTGTCTCCGCGGCTTTCTTATTTTTTTATATATATATATATATATATATATATATATATATATATATTTGTTATATATATATATATATATATATATATATATTTGTACCTTTACACACTAAAACCAATATATTCTGAAAATGAATTAGTCTTTGCATTACTGTCATCTGAGAGCTGTATTTTTTTTATTTTTTTGACGAATAAGACACATTAGGGAGGGTTTTGGCGTTTTCATTTATGCCTTTTATTTTTACATATAACTTTTTCATTGCTTTTTATTAAATTTTTTTGGAGTGCCACTTTTATGAAAAAGTTACATTTTTGGAGTGATTTTTATTATTTTTTTATGGTGTTCGTCATATGGAATAAATAACAGGATAGTTTTATAGATGAGGGTCATCCCAGGCGCACCAATTCCAACTAGTGTATATGTTTTTTTTATTTTGTTTTAACAAAAAGGCTATATTTTAGTGTTTTTTTGTGCACTTTTTTCTCTGTTTGTTTTTACTTTTTACACATTTTATTTCATTTTTTTTACTTTTTAATTTAGTCCCACTGTGGGACATGAATATTTCTTACTTTCATCATTGGTCTCATGTACTGCAGTGCCTGAAACCTGTTAGTTCACTGACGCAGCCTGTTTGACTCTTTGTAAGGCCCCCTTCACACGTCCGTGAAAAACACGCACGTGTGTTACGGGCCGTTTTTCGGGTCCGTGTCCCGTTTTTGTGTCCGTTTTTATGGTCCGTGTGGCACCTGTGTGAATTGCGTATGCTAGCCGTGTTTGTGTGCAGAACGTCCGTGTGCGCGTGTGGAATTAACGTGTATGTGTACGTGTAATGTCCGTGTGTAATGTCCGTGTGTGTGATGCACAATGTCGTTTATAAATGTCGGCTGACAGCAGACAGAGTTGCGCGATGAGAATGAACTCGGGTGAACTTCACCCGACTTCATCCTCATACCGCGGCTCTGTCTGTGTCGAGTACTGATTAGCGGTCACCTGTGAAGGATTCACCGGTGACCGCTAATCCCCCGATTGACTGAAGTGTCCCCCCCTCTCTCATACTCACCGATCCCCGATCACCGGCGCTGCACGGCATTCACACGGCTGCGGCGGCTTTTACTATTTTGAAAAAGCCGGCCGCTCATTAAACAATCTCCTATTCCCTGCTTTCCCCGCCCACCGGCGCCTATGATTGGTTACAGTGAGACACGCCCCCACGCTGAGTGACAGGTGTCACACTGCACCCAATCACAGCAGCCGGTGGGCGTGTCTATACTGTGCAGTAAAATAAATAAATAAATAATTAAAAAAAAACGGCGTGCGGTTCCCCCCAATTTTAATGCCAGCCAGATAAAGCCATACGGCTGAAGGCTGGTATTCTCAGGATGGGGAGCTCCACGTTATGGGGAGCCCCCCACCCTAACAACATCAGTCAGCAGCCGCCCAGAATTGCCGCATACATTATATGCGACAGTTCTGGGGCTGTACCCGGCTCTTCCCGATTTGCCCTGGTGCCGTTGGCAAATCGGGGTAATAAGGAGTTATTGGCAGCCCATAGCTGCCAATAAGTCCTAGATTAATCATGTCAGGCGTCTATGAGACACCTTCCATGATTAATCTGTAAGTGACAGTAAAAAAACACACACACCCGAAAAATCCTTTATTTGAAATAAAAAACACACACAAATTCCCTCATTACCAATTTATTAACCCCGACAAACCCTCCATGTCCGGCGTACTCCACGGACCTCCAGCGTCGCGTCCAGCTCTGCTGCATGGAGGTGACAGGAGCAGCAGAAGACACCGCCGCTCCGGTCACCTCCACACAGCAAATGAGGTGAGTAGCGCGATCAGCTGCTGTCAGTCAGGTAACTCGCGGCCACCGCTGGATCCAGCGGTGGCCGCGGGTAACCTCAGTGACAGCAGCTGATCGCGCTACTCATCTCATTTGCTGTGTGGAGGTGACCGGAGCGGCGGTGTCTTCTGCTGCTCCTGTCACCTCCATGCAGCACAGCTGGACGCGACGCTGGAGGTCCGTGGAGTACGCCGGACATGGAGGGTTTGTCGGGGTTAATAAATTGGTAATGAGGGAATTTGTGTGTGTTTTTTATTTCTAATAAAGGATTTTTTCGGGCGTGTGTTTATTTACTGTAACTTACAGATTAATCATGGAGGGTGTCTCATAGACGCCTGACATGATTAATCTAGGATTTAGTGGCAGCTATGGGCTGCCAATAACTCCTTATTACCCCGATTTGCCAACGGCACCAGGGCAAATCGGGAAGAGCCGGGTACAGCCCCAGAACTGTCGCATATAATGTATGCGGCAATTCTGGGCGGCTGCTGACTGATGTTGTTAGGGTGGGGGGCTCCCCATAACGTGGAGCTCCCCATCCTGAGAATACCAGCCTTCAGCCGTATGGCTTTATCTGGCTGGCATTAAAATTGGGGGGAACCGCACGCCGTTTTTTTTTAATTATTTATTTATTTATTTTACTGCACAGTATAGACACGCCCACCGGCTGCTGTGATTGGGTGCAGTGTGACACCTGTCACTCAGCGTGGGGGCGTGTCTCACTGTAACCAATCATAGGCGCCGGTGGGCGGGGAAAGCAGGGAATACGAGATTGTTTAATGGGCGGCCGGCTTTTTCAAAATAGTAAAAGCCGCCGCAGCCGTGTGAATGCCGTGCAGCGCTGCGCCGGAGATCGGGGAACGGTAAGTATGAGAGAGGGGGGGAAACTGACCGACAGACTGTGAGAGAGGGACAGACAGACAGAGAGACCGACAGAGAGACAGAGAGACTGACCGACGGACTCAGGGAGATTGACCGACATACACAGAAATAGAAAGAATAGCCGACATCACTAGAAATAAAAACACCAAACGGACACGGACTATAGGTATATGCATACGTGTTTACTAACGTGTGTGCACATACCCATAGACTTTCATTGTGTCCACGTGTGCATGCTCCGTGCAGATAACGGACATGCATCCGTGCCAAACGCAAACACATACGGATCACGGACACGCACACACGGACATAATGAAATAACGGACGTGTGACCACAATCATAGATTAACATTGGTGCACGTTTGGCCGTGTCTCCGGTATATACGGAAACGGACCAAACACGCACGTGTATCACGGACGTGTGAAGGGGGCCTAAAGCAGTATCTAATAGGTCCCTGTGCCCAGTGGTCATCAGATGAACTTAGGGTACCATGGCAATCATCAGCATCTGTGATTACGATCACATGTGGGGCTGATGTTGTTAGAAGGGATCTTTTGATCCCCTTTTAACCAATTAGATGCCGCTGTCAATCAGTGGTATTTAAGGGGTTATTCGGCCCTCATGGATTCCAAATCTGGATGGGACCAATGCCACAGGATGTGAAAGCTGTCATATACAGCTTTTAACCTACAGAATATTTACACTTGGATGGGCAGTTTCAACTTATTCCTGATTGCTGTTTTAAAACAGATATGAAACACTAAGGCTCCTTAATGGTGGATGTTTTAATGTGTATTGGTTTCTATTAAAATTTAAAGGTAGAAATACCCCTTTAAGCTGTAGCTTTTAACCCTTGAGGAAGCCACAGATTTGTGGCAATACCTGTGTGGTCCTCATTTCCTCATCGTATTATTGCCTACTTCACAGATTCTTTGGTCTTTACACTCTTAGGCCCCCTTCACACGCACGTGTCTCTGGTACGTGCTAGGTCCGTGCCCCATGTACTGTAGACACGGGCACACGTAAACCCATTAAAATCAATGGGTTTATGTGCACGCACGTG
Source organism: Anomaloglossus baeobatrachus (assembly GCF_048569485.1). Classification (NCBI taxonomy): domain Eukaryota; kingdom Metazoa; phylum Chordata; class Amphibia; order Anura; family Aromobatidae; genus Anomaloglossus; species Anomaloglossus baeobatrachus. The sequence continues at coordinate 87,437,424 of NC_134357.1, read as the reverse complement.
TGCAGCCATTGGCCAGTGCCTCCGTGTGGAGCACACGTGAGCCCGTGTGCTCCACACGGATGCACGTCCGTTTTTCTCCAGCAGCACGGGTGTCACACGGCCCGCATACGGACCACACGGATGTAGTGTGGATGTGGTCCCGTGTGACACGCGCCGGAGAAAACTCACGTGTCAGAGAAAAAAATAACAAATCTTTACTCACCTTCTCCAGCCCTGCTGTCTCTGCCGCTGCTGTCACTTGCTTCCGACCCCGCTCATTATGCTCATTTAATATTCACTTCACTGTGGTCGGAAGCAGCAGCAGCGGGGAGTCGGCAGGACCGGAGACCGAAGATCAGCACCACGGACAGCGACGCCAGGGACAGGTGAGTAGAAAGTTCCCGTTCTCCGTGTGTTATCACGGGTAACACACGGAGAACACACGTAGCCCATAAACACGGCACACGGAGGGGAAAACGCACCTTTGACACGTCCGTGAAAAACGTGCCTGATTTTCACAGACGTGTGAAGGGGGCCTAATACTGTTATTTATTTTACAGAACCTCTATGGTCAGTTAAACTGGTGGTTAGATTATGCTGCCATTGATAATATGATTATCCATTATTCTTTTTTTTTTACTGTGGAACATCTGTATAAGTGAGTACGGGAAGTATTAAGACCCCTTTATATTTTTAACTCTTTGTTTCATTGCAGCCATTTGGTAAATTCAAAAAGTTCATTTTTTTTCTCATTAATGTACACTCTGCGCCCATCTTGTCAGAAAAAAAACAGAAATGTAGACATTTTTGCAAATTTATTAAACAAGAATAACTGAAATCTCACATGGTCATAAGTATTCAGACCCTGTGCTCAGTATTGAGTAGAAGCACCCTCCTTGTGAGCTAGTACAGCCATGAGTCTTCTTGGGAATGATGCTACAAGTTTTTCACACCTGGGTTTGGGGATCTTCTGCCATTCTTCCATACAGATCCCCCTCCAGTTCTGTTAGGTTGGATGGTGAACGTTGGTGGACGCCATTTTCAGGTCTTTCCAGAGATGCTCAATTGGGTAAAGGGGTAAATGTAGACAAGTATAATAATCATGAACAATACAAGGCACATACAAGTACAGGAGGAGCGAGGACCCTGCCCACGAGGACTCACAGTCATAGTCCAAATATCTTGTTTACTTCTGTTACTTTGTCAGATGACGATTGAGGTTTTCTCAATTGTGGGCACACTGAATTTAGTAAATATAGACTATTGGCATTTTAAATTGTTTTTATACTCGTCGTTTTTTCTTTTTTGTTCAATAGAAATAGATTACTGTAACTTATTTGGCATATTTCTTTTCTCTTGTATGTTTTACAGATTCTGCACTTCTAAGTACAGCTGCCCTCGCAGACTGCTGCACTCTCCTGTTCCAAAGCTGCTTATGGAGGAGCATGGGACCAGACCTGTCATCAGCCTCCTCGGATTGAAAACACTTCACATGGGAACGCTTTTCTTCACTTGGAACAGGCTGATGAAAGGTCTTACCACATCCTTCTCCACCAGCAGCCATTGAGAACAGGAGAGCTGTGCATTGTGTGTGCACTAACCAGTGCAGAAGGAGAACCTGTAAGGGGCATTCATACATCCATTGTAAACGGACCGACCCATAGTCTTATTGATCCATTCACATCTGTTTTAAAAATGTATCTGTGAGTCTGATGTGTGAGTCTCTGAGCATTACCTATTCTCATTTGGTTTGCTGATATGAGTAGTGCATTCAATCTGAAGCTATCTGTTAAAAATGGAAGACAGAGGCCCTGATTCATCAAAAACGGTGATTTTCTCTTCAGTCTTGGTGAGGGGATGTGGTGGAGACAAACGCTTCTGATTCATGAAGGAACATCTGATGAGCGGCATGTTCCTGTGTGCGCCACTCCAGAAATCTTTCACCAGTCTCTGACTGGTAAGTTCATGAATTAGAGGACATACAACATAGCAGGAGCCAGCTAGCCACAGCAATGATAAGGATCCAGCTGCTAAAACAAGCAAAAGATCAGACTGTGACAACACAGGCAAGCCTGAACTTTGTCTTAACCCTTACAGCATGCTTGCTTCAGCTTATATAGCAAAAACCTGCTGACAGATTCCCTTTGAAATTGGATGAGAAAAAAAAATGGAGGCAAAACATACACAGAAGAAACAGTCCGATTTGTACTGATGAGTTTAATACTTATATATTAGTAAGTGACTCTCAATCATGTCTCACACACATTTGCAAAATAAAGACAACAATAAAATAGCCAACCTCTTTAAGCCCTTCACAACCAATTCTGTATATTTATGTAATTGACCGTATCCCTGCCCAGCATGTGAGCCCGCATATTTTCCCGTACTTGATGGCTGATTTGATCAGCCAAACTAGAAAAATTGCAGGCACTTCCTAATCCTATAGTCTGAACTGGTGCATAATGAACATGACATACAATATCCAAAATAGCAGTTCCACTCAGGTAAAGGGAAGGAGAAAAAACAAGAATGTAGATGATGAACATTAGAATATAAGTTCGCATTACTGCTAAGAAAACATGAACATTTTTTTGAAAAATATGAGTTACTTACCGAATAAAGGTGGCCAAACTTACTTGTGCCTAGGTACCACGTCAAGGTGTAACTCTTATCTGGGTCCTACTCTAACTGCTATGCCTCTCGTCCAAACTAACCTCTTATATGGGCTAGAATAGAACCTGCAAAACTAAAATTAAAACACCTGAAATAACTGGGAGGCGTGCGCAGACAAAGGACTAGTTTGTATTATGGCGTCATGTCCTTTGTGCACTCCTCCCAGTTACTTCAGGTGTTTTAATTTTCCTTTTGCAGGTTCTATTCAAGCCCATCTAAGAGGTCAGTTTGGACAAGAGAGGCATAGCAATTAGAGTAGGACCCAGATGAAAGTTACACCTTGACGTGGTTTCTGGGCATAAGTAAATTTGGCCACCTTTATTTGCTAAGTAACTCATATTTTTTTTTAAAAAAAAATCATGTTTCATATTCATATTCCAATGTTCACCATCTACATTCTTGTTTTTTTCTTCTTCCCTTTACTTGAGTGCAACTGCTATTTTGGAGATGATTTGATCAGCCACTCAGTGCCTCTAACAGCTGTGGGTGGATCAGAGATCAGAGATCCACCCGTTGCTGTTTCCACTTACATTTCGTTGTCAATTACTAACAGTGGCATTTAACACACGCAAACAGGAAGTTTGTGATTGATCCCACCCATAGGTGAGCCTGTCACATGATTGCAGGGCGTGGATGGGTTCCCATGACAGCCAAGGGTAAGGTGATGACCTCTGTGAGCCTCATGTAAATGCCAACCTTTGATTGGCGTTCATAGAAGCTTGTGATTTTGGTTATACAGAGCAGTGCTAATGCACTGCTTTGTATAGCACAGCCGATTATCTGATCACAGCTTAAAGTCCTCTAAGGGAACTATAAAAAACAGTAAAGATTAAAAAAGAAAAGAAAAAAAGAAAAGTTCAAATCACCCTCCTTTTGCTCCATTAAAAATAAAACAATAATAAAAAAATAAAAGCAACCTTTTTTTCTACAAATTTCTGAAGTTTGTTCTATCACTTCAATAAAAAAAACAACAAAAAAACAAACTGCATATACAGTATATGTTTGGTTTGTGTTCTTTATGTGAGAGTGGCTGAATCTTTAGGGATCGCTACTTGTGTTTTCTTTGGTGCTATATACTGTATATTGTCTATATGGATTTTGTTGTACTACTATATATTTGGTATCTGCGTACTCATACTGACCTTGGGAATCAAATTGTTTTGATTAGGTTAATTTTTACAAATATTAGCTGTAGTACCCAAAATTGCTCGGGATAGTAACTGTCTCTCTGTTTCTCTCGCAGTCTCTGTGTCTCTTTCTATCTCTTTGTCTGTCTGTCTCTTTACCTGTCGGTCTCTTTGTCTGTCTTTGTCTGTGTCAGTCTCTTTGTCTGTGTCTGTCTCTTTCCTTGTCTTTCCCTGTCTGTCTCTTTGTCTGTGTCTGTCTGTTTCTTTGTCTGTCTCTTCATCTGTCTCTGCCTGTCTCTGTCTGTCTGTATCTTTCCTTGTCTGTCAGTCTTTTTGTCTGTCTTTACTTTTCCCTATCTGTACCTTTCCCTATCTGTCTGTCTCTTTCCCTGTCTGTCTCTTCCCCTGTCTGTCTTCTATAAGCGTCTTATACTATAAATGTCCTTTGTTGCCTATAGCAACCAATCACAGCTCCTATTAATAACCTGGAGCTCCCAGCTCCATTGACTTTAATGAAGGCAGGTTTTTTGGTCAATAACTGCAAAGCGCAGGGTTACATTTTCTTGTCAAAACATAGTCTATGACGTTCCCTGAGTCACATGAGGCATCAGTGCAAAATTTCGTGATTGTAAATTCAATGGTGCGAATTACTTTAGCGGAAATACACACACACATGCATACACACACACACACAGACACAGACACACACACAGACACACACACACTCAGCTTTATATATTAGATTGAACTTGGTAAATAAAAAAAAACAAAAACATTGTGGTATTGCAATGCAATTTTTTGCAGTGTCACCTAAAAAAACCCAAGCCCTCATTTGGCTATATTAACTGAAAAATAAAAAAAGGAGAAAGGGAGGAAAAAATTAATAAATGGAAAATCAAAAAACTGAAAACTGCAAAACAGAAACCAGGTTTTGTAATACAAAGTTGTTTGTTTGTTACACTGAGTAAACTTTGTATTGCTTACAAATATATAAAACCTATAGCTATTAATGTTTTATTTGACCTAAAGCTGACCATAACTCTTATAAGACAGCTTTTGCTTCGGAGATTTTCAGCTTTCCTTCCAGTGCTCTTCTTAGCAGGTCGTACAAGGTTCATATAGCCCAGATCACACTTTGCATTTTGATTCAGATTTTACATGTAAGTATTTTTTTTTACTGAGAGACTTATAAATATTTCATTTCTCATTAGACTTCACTCTGCTTTTGGCTTACATTTTTTTAAAAACCTGCATGCGCAATCTTCTTCAAAATGCAAAGTTTGACCTGAGTCTTACCAGGCATTAACAATGAACACATTTCTAGGATAAATAAAATCTAAAATCTGTTGTCCGTACTGTGACGTGACAACAACAAAATTCACTCAATAAGAGAAAGATTTTTAGGACAAACTTTTAAACAAAAAAGTTAAATACTAATATAAGTGAAGCCTAAAGCTGGGCTGCTACTCTCATTAAAGGGGTATTCCCAAGATAACATTTAAGCTTCATTGAATCGCTTCCATTTTCAAACATCATTGATATTTGAAAAAATAATACATTTTGAAACCGCCTATAAAATAAAATTCTCAATCCCAAAAGTATCCTGTCCTCTCACGATCCTTCTGTTCTGTCCAAGGCAACATTCTCCGGTTGTAGATCTGGTGCGAAACGATTAGCAGGAGCCGCTCCTGCCGTCACATCGGTGCCCTGTGGCTCCTCTTCTGATACTTAGCTATTCTTGCGCAGAGTCAGATGTGCATCACACCGAAACATGTCGTGCCTCTCTTACTAATCAAAAGAGGAACTAGTGATAATGATAAGTAGAGGGCATTTGCGGGGATCCCATCCAGGTGTCACAGATTACTGACGTGGCTGATAGACCGGGTCCTGCGAATCAATTCACACCATCTCTACCAATGGAGGATGTTGCATTACTATCTAGTATGGCATTTATTTCAGATTAAACATTTGTAGACCGTTGCCAATATATTGACCAAGCGGCTCTTGTCCTCTACTGCTGTCTAGTGAAACTATACAAAACTCCTCTTCATCTCACTGCAAAAAGTGAGTATGTGCAGTTTTGCAGAAAAAGGTGACTGTTAGGATTCAGGGACCGAGGAGGATCAAAAAATGCGGAAACCCAAAAAGTAACCAGAGTGGCTGGAACATTAACCGACTGCAAACCTAATCCTGACACACAACTAGAAGTAGCCGTGGGACGAGCCTACGATGACCTAGTCGTCTCAACACAGCCGGAGAACTAAATATTCTTACAAATAGAAATATAAGAAAAGCTAATCTGCCTCGGAGCAATCCCCAAATATATAGATAGCCCCCCCACATGTATATAGAAAAACAATACAAAGCTAGAAAAACAGGTTCAGCAAAGGTAAAGCCCAAACTATCTTTATACGAAAGGATAGGAAGGAGTACTAGCTGCAGCCGTAATAACCCTAATAAATACCAGCATGTCTGATATGGAAAAACCCTGAGACCAAACGACCTTTCCCCCACTATATCAGCACTCTGATGTTACTGGGATCCAAAAACACTAATATAGATGAGCGACTGAATTAATGCCAAGCATGACAAAGCACAATACACTGCAGAATCATGGAGCTGGGTATACAGACACTCCCAGCAGGGAATAATCCAATTCCACCAGGAACTCTACACAGGCAAAATAGGAATCAAGCATTAGTATCAAAGCAAAAAAAACCAACAAGAAAGTGGAAACAATAAGCAGAGGTACAAGACCACCTTATCTGAGAGGAGTTCTGGTAGAGAGCAGGGCTGGATTCAGAATGTCCTTAACACACAGGATATCCATTGAGCACCGGGAAGTAACAGGAGAAAACTACTCAGCTATCTAGCCCAATCTGAGAGACCTGATTGCCAGTCCTCCACAGGTGTGTGGCTTTCATTCCACAAATCAACTGCACTGCTAAAACTGACCATAAGAGGGAGCCCCAAACTGGAAAATGTATTCACAACAGGTGACTACAGTATGTGCCGCTTAGCAGAAAAAGATGACTATGTGCAGTTTAGCATAACTGTGCCCTCTAACCTTAGCTCTTTGAATTGCCTGGGAAACTAAAGGTTCCCATAGACAGATAGACTAAGGCCCCATCACACGAGCGTATAAAAAATGTATGTGAAAAAACAGGATCGGAATCATTAGCGTTATCAATCAATGCACCATCTGTGTGGCAACAATATGACATCAGCATGGCAATATGGCTAAGTATTAAAGATATTATAAAGCTTCTCCTATACTTTCAATTTTAAACACGGATGGCACACTGATGGCATATGGATGGCACACGTGTTTTACATGGACCCATAGATGTGTGCATATTGGCCTTTGTCATCCATGCTGCAGGAAATAAACAGATATTTCTCCATGTGAAAACCTAGACATGTAAACAGCACCATAGGTTTTAATGGATAAGTGTGGTATCCGTGAAAAAAAAATGTATGCCACACTTACCATTAACACGTATATGTGAAGGAAGCCTAAGACAGTGTGTACCTAATCTTAGAATTATTTATAGTATATTTACATCAATTTTTAATTTTGATAGAAGAATTTCTTAAAGAGGTGGTTCACTACTCTGCATCTGCAATAGTGGCTACATCTCTGAAAAATCGACGGAAGTTTTTTTCTAAATACCTTGTTCAGCCAATTCTGTCTTTGAGTGGCATTATTGTGGTCTGCTCATCCCCATCGCATGACCCCTGGGCTCTATGACCTCTGAGATTTGCTGATCATGTCATGTCAACTTCCAATTGATCTGACATCACCGAGGAGGCCCCAGTCTTCCTGAGTGACTGGGCTATGGGTGGTGTTTTGCTGCGCATCACAGCCTAGCGTCACAGCCCAGCATCACTCCTGCTTGCAGCGCTCTGCAGCGAAGGGGAGAGCGCACGACATGCTGGGCTGTGACGAGCGGTGAAACTCCGTCCACAGCCCAATCACTCATGGAGGCGGGCTCGGTGATGTTAGGTCATCTGGAAGTTGATGTGACATCACCGGATCTCAGAGGTCACAAAGCCCGGGGGTCACTTCATGGAGATTAGTGGACCGCAATCGCGCCACACAGAGGCAGAATTGGCTGAACAAGGTATTTAGAAAAATCCTTCCCTATCAGTTTTACAGAGAAATGGCCACTATTGCAGAGTAGTGAACCACCCCTTTAAATATATTGCTGTTGCGGAATGAAATTTTGTTACAAATCTCCATTTTTGGTTTCATAATATTTAACAGAATAATGTGATAGACAGCCTAACAGAAACCTAACTGACTTTTCTATAGTCAATGGGCCCATCTGGCAAAGTTTGTGTTAACTATGTGACAGTTTTGTTCCCTATATAAATAATATAATTATATAAATTACGTTTTCTTTACCTAAATGGAGCCAAATAAAGATTTCTGAACACAGGTATGAACCTAGCTCTACTTAAGATTTATATTCTCTGAACAGAGGCCTTATGAAATGTAATGGGCAGTGGTGGCAATAATGTAACTATTTCAGGATGGAAGTTAATCTGATTGACCTAGGTCTGTATATGAAGAGTTTTTTCTATTGATTTCTGGTTGGATATTCGATAAGAAAATCTTGACACCCTGTTTCTGAGGTAATATTCTCCCCTTGAGACATTGACTCGGGGAAAATCACTCTATGCTGCACCCATCGAAGCCTGTAGAACAGGAAAAGGAGGTTGCGAGTAGAGTTGAGCAGACCATTGACGTTTCGGTTCAGTGGGTTCAGCAGGATTTTTGATAACTTGACCTGAACACCAATAGAAGTCACTAATTTGTCAGTTTGGATCTCCGTCCACATGCAGGCAGCAATAAACAGAGCACTTCCGGGGTAAAGTTGGTGGGGGTTTTCAATTTTTTTTGTTTGGACGCTGTTACCACCCAGTGCAAGTTGTTAAAACTCAAGTGTCTCACACTGGGCTGAGCACTGAGCGTACACGAGCATCCGAACCCGAATTCTGTTTCCTTTTTTTTTTAAATCTGTGTTTGGCACGAGCATTGAACACCGAACCTCGGGTTCGCTCATTTCTAGTCTTGAGGCATCATACTATAAAGAGACATGGCTTTTGTGTAATGCCATGCACAAAGTGTACATGTACATGAGCCCTTAGGGTATGTGGACACAACTGTTTGAGGAGTCCTTTGGAGCAGATCCATGGCACAAGACATGAAAAATCACTCAAAATCTCTTGAAGGACTCTTCCTGTTCATGTGAATTGTAAAACAACTTAAGCGGGCTTTACACGCTGCGACATCGCTAGCCGATGCTAGCGATGCCGAGCGTGACAGCACCCGCCCCTATTGCTATGCCGATATGTGGAGATCGCTGGCGTAGCGAACATTATCGCTACGGCAGCGTCAAACGTACTTACCTGCTCGGCGACGTCGCTGTGACCGGCAAACCGCTTCCTTTTTAAGGGGGCGGTTCGCTCGGCTTCACAGCGACGTCACTAAGCGGCCGCCCAATTAAAGTGGAGGGGCGGAGATGAGCGGGACGAACATCCCGCCCACCTTCTTCCTTCCTCATTGCTGGCGTGTGGCAGGTAAGGAGAAGTTCCTCGTTCCTGTGGCGTCACACGTAGCGATGTGTCTTGCCGCAGGGACGAGGATCAACTTCGCCCCAGCGACAGCAGCGATAATTGGGAGATGACCCCCATGTCAACGAGGAGCGATTTTGGATGTTTTTGCAACGATCCAAAATCGTTCCTAGGAGTCACACACAACGAGATCGCTACAGCGGACGGATGTGCGTCACAAAATCCGTGACCCCAACGAAATCGCTGTAGCGATCTTGTATAGCCACCCTTACTGTTCATATGTTCAATCTTTTGAGTGTTTTTCTTCGACTTCAGGGTTTGAAAAATGCTTGGTGGGAGAAAAAAAAGTGCATATCACTTTTTTGACTTATCTATTGGAGGAAAACACTCCAAACCAGAGGTTACTGTCCAATCTAAAGGTTTCAAAAATGCTTTTGAAAAAAAAAAAAAAATCTCCAAAAGTGCTTGAAAAACTTTTTAAAACTCTTTCAAGAAACAAAAAAAACTCTCCAAAGAAGAAGCCCCTCCTGAAGTTGTTTCCACTACAAAGCTTATAGTTTTTGACCATCTAAAAAAAACAACATAAAACACTGAAGGAAAACACACACTGGCTGATAAAAATATTTTAGAAAACAGAGTGCTGGAAAACCTCTTCCGAACTGTTTCAGGAAACAAAAAACTCTTCCAAAAACTTTCCAAAAAAGGAGTCTTTCCCAAAGCAGTTTCCAATAGAAAATTGAGGTCTTCAAAAATATAACACTGAAGGAAAAAAACAAGCAATGTCCAAAAAAGAGGCTGAAAAAAATACTTAAGAAAAAAATTGTACAAAAGTGCTTAATAAGGAGACTCTCCTGATCCAATTTCCACTAGAAAACTCATTGTTTTTGACCTGCTCAAAAAACCCTCTGTGTGCCCATAACCTAAGGATGTTTTTTTTTATTTATGACGTTGACACACAGACATCGGACTCAGTGATGTACGTAGACTTCGGTATTAATGTTTATAATTAAAAAGTCTAAATGAGACTATAAAACTAATGTTGACACATAAAACGATACTTTCAGGACTTTTTTTAAACCTTTATTTAAATGAATTTCTGGTCTCTCCACTAATAATTATGTGTACAGAAGTATAATGATTTCATTTTAATGAATCATGTTGATAGGGGACTTAACCAGGCTTTATTAATCTTTAACTCATAATTTATTAAAGCAGCCAAACGTTTAGATATTGAATTTATTTAGGTTGCAATTTACATTTCATTGAAATGCCATCTTCACAAACAATGCGCTCAGTAGTTTAATAAATGTCATATTCTTGTCATGTCCAAAAAGTGGATAAGTAGCGCTCGAACTAGACTGAACTAGCAGAAGCCATATATTCATGTGAATGTCAAAAGTCGACATATGAATGATCACATTTATGCCATTGATAATAGAGTGCCCTATCAGAACTGCCCCGTCAGAAGACTCCATTGATTAAAAAACAAACAAATAAAAACAGCAACAGCAGCATATAATGCAGTACCCGAAACTAAAATTCAGTAGAATTTATAATCCTCTACGTTAACCCCTTCCTATCTGGGCGATTTTCCATATTTGCACTTTTGTTTTTTCCTACCCTTCATGCAACAGTGATAACTTATTTATTGTTCAGCGCACATAGCGACATGAAGGCTTCATTTTTGCGGGAGGAGTTGTCTATTTGCATGACAACATTCATTTTATCATGCGATATACTAGACATCGGGAAAAAAGTTCTAAATGGGGCTAAATTTTTTTTTAAAAAAAAGCACAATTCTGCAACTATTTTTGGTTTTTTTTATTTACCATGTTCACTATATGGTAAAACTGACCTAGCAATATGTTTCTACAGGTCAGTATGATTATGCACATACCAAACATGCATTTTTTTTTCAATTGAATTGGTGAGAAAAGATTTGTAAAAAAGAAAAAAAAAATTAACTTTTGGTCAATGGGGCTGCCTCTAGCTCCTCCCTCTGCCTCTATCTCCTCTCTCTGCCTCTCTCTTCCCTCTGCTTCTAGCTTCTCCCTCTGCCTCTAGCTTTTCCATCTGCCTCTAGCTCCTCCCTCTGCATCTAGCATCTTCCTCTATGTCTCTAATTCCTCCCTCTGCCTCTAGTTCCCTACTCTGCCTCTATCTCCTCCCTCTGCCTCTATTCCCGCTGCCTCTATCTCATCCCTCTGCCCTTAGCTCCTCCCTCTCCATCTATCTCCTTTCTCTGCCTCTATCTCTTCCCTCTGCATCTATCTCCTTTCTCTGCCTCTATCTCCTCCCCCTGCTTCTAGCTCCTTCCTCTGCCTTTATCTCTTCCCTCTGCCTTTATCTCTTCCCTCTGCCTCTATCTCCTCCTGCCTCTATCTCCTCCCTCTGCCTCTAGCTCCTCCCTCTACCTCTAGCTCTTCTCTCTACTTCTAGCTCCTCTCTCTGCCTCTAGCTCCTCCTTCCTCCTCTTTTTTCTATAGTCATTTCCTATCTCAGTAACATAACATTTTGTATGCGTTGAATACAAATTTTACATATGAATGGAGAATTTTGAAAAAATATACTGTACTCAGTCCTGTAGGAGAAAGAAGCAGATTTTTGTGAAAAGATGTATTACAAATTTGCTTATTTTCATGGGAACTATCAATTTATTAAATGAAATTTAAAGTGGTGGCTATGTGGCGCCCCTTAGGCTTCAGTCGCTACAGGGTACTGTATCTCACTTAAGGTGCAGTACTCATCCAGGGTCCAGAGGAGGTTGGTTCTGGTTTCACACACATTCATACCATACATGCAGTAGGTTGCCCTTTGCACTGGGGACTGGGCTAGGGTCGGGTCTTAAGGTCGCTAACCAAACACTGGGGCTTCCACCCACAAGCGACGGGGACTAGAGGGAGGAGTGAACACCAAGGGGGAGCAGGAGAAACAACACATAATCTAGGAGAAGGGTCGGAGCAGTGGAGAGTGAAGGAGCTGGTTACCGGTAGCTCCTGTCAGACATTGGAGAAATACAGTTGTCAAGGGGTGAGGGGTGATTTCTTCCTCGGACTAGCGCAGTCTAGGGTGCAGGGCCCCAAGGTGGCTCATACTTCAAGTTGTGCCACCAGAATCTGCCGGACAGTGGGATTACAGGTCTCTCTGGCCACCACAGATCCCGGAGCACAGTGGCAAATAGAGACTGGGGTCACGATTACGGTCAGGCCCCGACAAGGACTCGCACTACCTTGAGACGGGACGGGAACTAAACAACCATGTAAGGGGACCCTGAGTAGTTTCACGCCTGGGGACCCGCACACAAAGCACCAGGAGAAAGACTACCGCACCCGTTCTGACCTTTGCAGGATCCGGGATCGACTGAGGCCCATCACGGCAGAAACCGGCACCCCGTAGACGGTTATGAACAGTGAGTAAAGAAACCTTGAACTGTAAAGACTATGTCAGCCTGTCCTTGCCTGCTTCGTCACCCTTCGCTTTGGCGCAAACGGCCACTACTACCACCATCATCCTCCCCTGGGGCCAGGCTCTTCCTGTGGGGAGCCGAACCATCCCGGCTGCGACACCATCCGCCCTAGAGGACAGCACCCGCTGCGCCGGCTAATTCCTGGCCGCACACCACAGGTGGAGTAATGAGACAACAGCCCCCTTTCATCCTCATCTCCCCACCATCAGGCCATCTATCCATCCCTTCCGTGGACACCTCGGGGTCACAAAACTGGGCAGGGCCATTCGTGACATCCTCTGACCCTCCACTGGCTCGGTGACGAGTATTCCCCAAGGCCCCGTGGGGTGTTCCAGCTACACTTTCAATTCTGGGCATAGGAATCCAGTGGGCAGTGTTTTAAATCACATTGTTCCCTGAATAATTGTACAGTTAGCTGTCAATCAGAAGAAAACACCACCCACAGAACTCCCTAGGTCAGTACTGAAATGAATAAAATACAACAATGTTGAATCATTTCTTACAAAGCTACGAATCAATCTACTATATAATCCTGCTCTTTTAATTTCATGTTCATTATGTCACATATCCTTTAACAACCTACCTACTAAAACTGACAAAAATGATTGCAGAAGTTGTCATATACAAAGGTTCACAGCATGTGATGTGGGTGTAGCTGTAAAGGGTTAATCGATTTTCGTCATCTAATCTTGCACCGAATTGTAGGCTGTGTTCACACTCAGTGGCTGAGATGCACTTTGTTTACACAACAAAATGAGGGGCCGCTTGCTGCAATTGTCAAAAATAGCTGCAAAAATGTTGTACTGTAACTGCGATTATGGCAAAAAAAAGGATCAGGGACACAGTTTAAGGCTACGTTTTCACGATCAGCTTTTGATAAGAGTTTTTGATGTTTGATGGGCGGCACAGTGGCTCAGTGGTTAGCACTGCAGTCTTGCAGCGCTGGAGTCCTGGGTTCAAATCCCACCAAGAACAACATCTGCGCGGAGTTCATGTTCTCCCCGTGTTTGCGTGGGTTTCCTCCTGGTTCCCCGGTCTCCTCCCACACTCCAAAGACCTACAGATAGGGAATTTAGATTGTGAGCCCCAATGGGGACAGTGTTGCCAATGTATGTAAAGCACTGTGGAATTAATAGCGCTATATAAATGAATAAATATATGTTGCAGAATTTTTGCACCTATTATATAAATGAGGTGATTTGCATTTTTCATTGTATTTGTATGTGCATTTTTTTAACATGCATTTTTATCGCGTTTTTGATTCTGCAGTTTTTGTCTATCAGTGTGTCATGCTTTAAATTAAGCTGCTTTGTTTTTTGAAACTTCCTAGTATTTGCCTTTTACAAACTTTATTGACGCTCTGAGGTACGGAGTACATCTGTTTCAATTAGGGATGATCGAATATTTCAATTATTCGGCTTCGCGACTATTTTCCGAATACCTCACCGCTATTCGACTATTCGCGAATATTCGATGCGCAATGTAAGTCTATATAACCCGAATAACAACTATTCGGTACTATTTGGGCTTCCCATAGACTTACATTGCGCATCGAATAGATAAATAGCGGCGAGGTATTTGGAAAATATTCGCAAAGCCGAATATTTGAGGTATTCAATCATCCTTAGTTTTAATGCATTTCCGCCATGGAATGCACTAAAAACACGCGTTTTTTACGCATCTAATGCAAGTCTATGGGGAAAATCTGCACAGAAAACTCATCGTATCCACAAAGAAATTGAATTAAAAAACACTCCCCGGGTCACTTTACACAGCACAAAAAAGAAGCAGAGTGGGCAGAAGATTTCTATAAATCCCATCCACTTTGCTGAAACTGTAACACGCTCTGTTTTTGAAGCAACAAAAACACAGTGTCAAAAACTCACCGAAATCTCATCATGGGAACATATCCTAAGGGCTACGATATGCTCTGAAAGGATATGGATTCTTTAGAACATTCACGGATCAAAGTTTAACATTTTAAGTTTTAATATAAAGCTACAGTGATTCCGAAACTACATAAAAGAGATCACATAAGATGTCACAAAAGATGATTAGTATTACATGATAGAAGAGAAATAGCAGAAAGGTCCTAGACTAACAATCTTTTGAGTCATTCCTGCTTACTTGAAGGTGAAACAATAGAGAAATGCCTTAAAGGGGTGGTTCACCCATTTATTTTATTCTCTCTATCAGTGTAACTTACCATTTCAGTTGTTTTCTTAATGCCTTCTATTTCCAGTTCTGGCACTGAGCGGCGCTATCCTCCTCGCTCAGTGCTGATCACATGACCCCCGGGTGCTGTAGCCTCTGGTATCTGATGTCACGTTAACTTCCGGGCTCTGAAAGTAGACGTTACATGAACAGCACCAGCTCCTCTGATCCTTAGTGACTGGGCTGTGGTGATCACCGCATGTCACAGCACAGCATGAGGAGAAGCAGCTGTGTGCAGATTGGTAGCAGGAGTGAGAGGAGAGGAGAGAAGTCATGTCTGTCGGGTGAGTATGTTATCACACGGGGGTGGAGGTGAGAGTATGAGCAGAGCAGAGCTGGAGCCAGCAATGAGGAAATGCTGCTAGAGCATGATAAAAGGTAATATTAGCAAGGCACATATTAGCAAAATAGTTTTGGTAACTGGACAACTTCTTTAAATTTCCGATACAAGCATAGGTGATAGAGTAATAATAGAGTACAATAATTTCCTACGTAAGAATTTTTTTTCTATAATCACAAAATGACTGTTTAAACCAAGCAGAGGTACTCAGTGCACCCTTGGCATGGCCAGACAGTTCAGCACACCTTCCCACCTACTATTCCTGCACCTCTCTCCATTCTTCCCTAACCCCTGTAAAGTCACAGCTGTCATTCAAGAAAGATGGTCAGGATAAATGGAAAACAAGTAAGTGGGAAGTTACCTTGAATGGCTAGCCCACATCAAGGGTATGCGAAGAACTTGTGCTTGGTTTGAACAGTCATTTTGTCCAGACAGACTCTCTTCACGATATAACGTATATTTATGTCTTATGCTCCTTGACTTTGATGTGAGCTTGCATGCGGAGCCCGCATCTTTCTCGGCAGATGATGGCTGATGTCTGCTGACAGCCATAGATTGAGCAAATCTTCACCCATAACTGTTAACCTGTTAAATGTCACTGTCAATATCTGGCTTTTAATGCATACCAGCAGAGGGGGTGGGGGGGGTGGCATCATTCCACACACCGATTGGCGCAACAATGATGTGAGCGCTGAATGCTTATGGGCTGCCATGAAAGCCTGGGGTCTCTGGAAAACCTCCATGCTTGTCACTACTACACTCCTGTAAGTCAGTGGTTTAGCTGACATTCATAGGAGATTGTGATTGTCACTATACATAGCAATGCTGATTGACTGTTATGTATAGTACAAGTGATTGGTTGATCACAAGTTTATGTCCCTTAGGCCGGAATCACACTTTCGAGTGACTCGCATCGCATCACATCACCCGGCATGGCCGGACACAAGCATATCAGCTGCATAGAAATATATGCAGTCAACCCGCTCAGGAGAGTGTGCGGCCATGGCGAGTGATGCGATGTGAGACTCACGTGAGTCACTCGCAAGTGTGACTCCGGTCCTAAGGGAACTATTAAATACAGTAAAAAGTAAAAACAGAGTTTCAAAATATGAAAACAATAAAAAATATAAAAGTTTAAATCACCCCATTAAAAATAAACCAATTTAAAAAAAAAAACAAAAAAACACACAGATTTGTTATTGCAAGCATTCATAAACGTCTGATCTATTAAAATATAAAATAAAATAATCTGACTGCTAAACGGCATATCAAGAAAAAAAATAAAAACTTCAGAATTAGATTTTTTTTTGGGCTAATGCAACATCACAATAAAATTTAAGAGGTGATGAAAACATTGTATCTACATTAAAATGGTATCAGTACAAGCATCAGCTCAGGGTGCAAAAAGCAAGCCCTCACACAGCCCCAGATCCTGAAAATGTTATGAGTCTCTAGGCCACCTTACACCACAGCGACATCGCTAGCGATGTCGCTGCCGATCGCACTCGCCCCCGTCATTTGTGCATCACGGGCAAATCGCTGCCCGTGGCGCACAATATCGCTAGGACCCGTCACACGGACTTACCTGCCTAGCGACGTCGCTGTGGCCGGCAAACAGCCTCTTTTCTAAGGGGGCGGTTTGTGCGGCGTCACAACGACGTCACACGGCAGGCGTCCAATAGAAGTGGAGGGGCGGAGAGCAGCCGCATGAAAGACACGCTCACCTCGTTGCCGGAGGACGTAGGTACGGTGTTGTCCGTCGTTCCTGCGGTGTCACACGTAGCGATGTGTGCTGCCTCAGGAACGACGAACAACCTGCGTCCAAAAGCAGCAACGATATTTGGGATTAGAACCACGTGTCAACGATCAACGATTAGGTGAGTATTTTTGATCGTTAGCGGTCGCTCGTACGTGTCACATGCAACGTCGTCGCTAACTAGACCCGGATGTGCATCAAGAATTCCGTGACGCCAACAACATCTCGTTAGCGATGCCGTTGCGGGGAAAAGCGGCCTTCTGTCTGGTGACACAAGCAAATTTTTTTCTTTTACAAATTTCCAATTTTTTTTTCACCACTTAAATAGAAAAAAAACTATACATGTTTAGTATGTGCATAATCGAACTGACCTTGAGAATCATATTGACTTGTTAGTTACGGTAAGCAGGGCTGTATTTTGCCTTCGTGCTGCCCTAGGCACTTTAAGTGGTCCCGCCCCTTAGTGACAACGTAACACTATGAGTTTTCGCACACGACATCTGTTTAAGGCAGATCTACTCTGTAAAACACTTGAAAAAGTATCAATGAGAAACGAAGGGCACTAACCCCCCCCCCAATGGGGATCACCACAGGCACATCAAAACATAGCATGAGTATAAAATATTCCCACCACACCGTCCCCACTTATATACTGTGACTGTCACACTGCCCCTAATAAACTACACACTGCCCCCCCTTATAAATTATACCCACCACACCTTCCTCAATTATGAAATATGATCTGCACATTGACCTCACATCATGTTGCCCCCTCCTCACAATGTCCCATGCATGCTGCCCCCTCCTCACAATGTCCCATGCATGCTGCCCCCTCCTCACAGTGTCCCATGCATGCTGCCCCCTCCTCACAATGTCCCATGCATGCTGCCCCCTCCTCACAATGTCCCATGCATGCTGCCCCCTCCTCACAATGTCCCATGCATACTGCCCCTCCTCACAATGTCCCATGCATGCTGCCCCCTCCTCACAATGTCCCATGCATGCTGCCCCCTCTTCCCAATGTCCTATGCATGCTGCCCCCTCCTCACAATGTCCCATGCATGCTTCCCCCTCCTCACAGTGTCCCATGCATGCTGCTCCCTCCTCACAATGTCCCATGCATGCTGCTCCCTCCTCACAATGTCCCATGCATGCTGCCCCCTCCTCACAGTGTCCCATGCATGCTGCCCCCTCCTCACAATGTCCCATGCATGCTGCCCCCTCCTCACAGTTTCCCATGCATGCTGCCCCTCCTCACAATGTCCCATGCATGCTGCTCCCTCCTCACAATGTCCCATGCATGCTGCCCCCTTCTCACAATGTCCCATGCATGCTGCTCCCTCCTCACAATGTCCCATGCATGCTGCCCCCTCCTCACAATGTCCCATGCATGCTGCCCCCTCCTCAGTGTCCCATGCATGCTGCCCCCCTCCTCACAGTGTCCCATGCATGCTGCCCCCTTCTCACAATGTCCCATGCATGCTGCCCCCTCCTCACAATGTCCCATGCATGCTGCCCCCTCCTCAGTGTCCCATGCATGCTGCCCCCCTCCTCACAGTGTCCCATGCATGCTGCCCCCTCCTCACAATGTCCCATGCATGCTGCCCTCCCCTCACAATGTCCCATGCATGCTGCCCCCTCCTCACAATGTCCCATGCATGCTGCCCCCTCCTCACAGTGTCCCATGCATGCTGCCCCCTCCTCACAATGTCCCATGCATGCTGCCCCCTCCTCACAATGTCCCATGCATGCTGCCCCCTCCTCACAATGTCCCATGCATGCTGCCCCTCTCCATGAGCTCCTAATGCTGCCTTCCTCTTTTCCATAATGACACCTCCATGCTGCCCCATTCATCATACTAAGACCACCACACTAACGCTTATGCTGAGACACCCCCCCACACACACACACTACCCCACTCTTGATATTGACTCCCCTACATTGCTCCACTCCATACTGAGCCCACACATGCTGCCCCTTCTCCATAATGAGCTCCCAATGCTGCCCCCTCTCATTCTGAGTCCTTACACTCCCCCCATCGATTTTGTCATTGCACTATCCCTCAACCCTTGTCCTCTGTCTCTAGCATTGGCCCCTCTCTCCCATTCCCCCAGCAGCAGCCTCTCTCCCCCACCTTCAGCAGCAGCCTCTCCCCCAGCATCAGCCTCTCTACCCCAGCCCCCCAGCATCAACCTCTCTCCCCCCAGCGTCCCCCAGCATCAGCCTCTCTCCCCCCAGCCTCCCCCAGTTTCAGCCTCTCTCCCCCAGCTTTCCCCAGCATCAGCCTCTCTCCCCCCAGCTTCCACCAGCATCAGCCTCTCTCCCCCAGCTTCCCCCAGCATCAGCCTCTCTGCCCCCAGCATCAGCCTCTCTGCCCCCAGCATCAGCCTCTCTTCTCCCAGCCTCCCCCAGCATCAGCCTCTCTCCTCCCAGCCTCCCCCCTCCCAGCCTCCCCCAGCATCAGCCTCCCCCCTCCCAGCCTCTCCCAGCATCAGCCTCCCCCAGCATCAGCCTCTGTCCTCCCAGCCTCCCCCAGCATCAGCCTCCCCCAGCATCAGCCTCTCTTCTCCCAGCCTCCCCCAGCATCAGCCTCTCTCCTCCCAGCCTCCCCCAGCATCAGCCTCAGCCTCCCTCCTCCCAGCCTCCCCCAGCATCAGCCTCCCCCAGCATCAGCCTCCCCCAGCATCAGCCTCCCCCCTCCTAGCCTCCCCCAGCATCAGCCTCCCCCAGCATCAGACTCTCTCCTCCCAGCCTCCCCCAGTATCAGCTTCTCTTCCCCCAAGTCTCCCCCAATATCAGCCTCTCTCCCCCCCACCACATGCGCAGATCTCCAGTCTGCATTAGAGACACCCCCACGCTCCTTATGAATCTTCAGCTCTGCGAGCACTTACCTGCTCCAGGGCCTGCTGTCATCTTCCTGGCTCACGTGAGTATCCTCTTCTGACACCAGCTTCCATTGCGGCGTCCTCTGTGGCGTCCTGCTGTGAGCTCTGCATGTGAAATCCACACAGCATTGGACGTAGCACAGAGGAAGGAGCTGATTGGGGCGCCTGTGACCCCGGAAGTGCAGGCGTTGGCAGTTCCGGGGTCAATCAGCTCTCTGTGCCCGGCCGCCGCAGTTTGTCTGCATTTGCGTCTTAATTGATGCAGATACAAATAAATGGAGGTGCGCCTCTCCCCCCTGCCCTCTCCGAAAATACAGCGGATTTAATGGATATGTAAAAAAAAAAATATTTTTTTTTTTACTGCTAGAAGGTGCCGCCCCCCCCGCATCCTGCCGCTCCAGACACGGGACCATGGGTGCCTAATGGTAAATACGGCCCTGACGGTAAGTATATTGAACATAAAAATAAAAAGCCCAACAATTGTGAAATTGCACTTTTTGCAATTTCAACTCACTATTTTCCCCTCTTCACAGCACATCACATAATAAAATAAATGGTGTAATTCAAAAGTATAACTAGTCCAGCAAAAAAGCTTTCATACAGTTATGTGGACAGAAAAATAAAAAAAATTATGGCTCTTACAAGAAGGGGAGGAAAAAAACGAAAGCAAAAAAAAGAAAATAATCCAGTAATAATATGAATTCACCAACTGTCTGTGTCCAACATATCATTTTCATTTTGTTTATTCTTTGCTACTAGTCTTACTCTGATGAGCAAAAGGGTAACAATGTTATGAACTTTTGAGTTTCACGCTCCATGTCTCACCATTCACTACAGTTTTGAGCGTGAGACTACCTTCATTTTATAAACAATCATCTTGGCTATCTCATACATAAATTTCACGTGCAACTATTTAGCATATGATTTGTTATGCAGATTCTTGTCATGTTACTGCATTGTTACTATTTTGCTCCAGGTTAGAGATGAGCGGACCCATGGAGGTTCGGGTTCGCCAGCTTCAGTCGGACCTTAGATATAGTTTAAATCGGGACTCGGGACTAGACCTCAATCCCAAAAGAAGTCAATTATTGGGTAGTTATGTTCTCCTCCCATATACAGCCAGCCATAAACAGAGCATTTCAGGCGGAGGGAGTGCGGGTTTTTGGGTTTTTTTGGACATGCTACAAAAGGGTTGTAGACATCAGTAAAAATAACCCTTAAGGGTGCTTTACACGAGACGATCTATCGTTCGATAGATCGTCGGGGTCACGGTTTTTGTGACGCACATCCGGCATCGCTTGCGACGTCGGGCTGTGTGACACCTCCGAGCAACGCAGTATTGCTCACAAATCGTGAGTCGTGTACTCGTCGCTCGGTTTCATAATCTCGTTTAATTAAAATGGCGTGGGTTTCTCATCGTTCCCGGGGTAGCACACGCCGCTCCTTGTGACACCCCGGGAACGATGAACAGCAGCTTACCTCCGTCCCGCGGCACCCGCCGGCTATGCGGAAGGAAGGAGGTGGGCGGGATGTTTTCGTCCCGCTCATCTCCGCCCCTCCACTTCTATTGGCTGGCGGCTGTGTGATGTCGCTGTGACGCCGAACGTCCCTCCCCCTTCAGGAAGAGGATGTTCGCCGCCCACAGCGACATCGCACAGAAGGTAAGTACGTGTGACGGGGGTTAACGACTTTGTGCGCCACGGGCAACTAATTGCCCGTGACGCACAAACGACAGGGGCGGGTATGATCGATCGTGAAATTGTACGATAGATCGTACCGTGTAAAGCTGGCTTTATATGCACCATTAGTAGTTTCCTAAGCACATTCGCTTCTCGGCTCCTTACACTGCAAGACTGATAGGGAAGTTATTATTATTATTATTTATTATCATAGCGCCATTTATTCCATGGCGCTTTACATGTGATTAGGGGTATACATAGCATGGACAAGTACAATAATCATTAATAAAACAAGGTACAGACTGGTACAGGAGGACGGAGGTCCCTGCCTGCGAGAGATCAGTCTACAAGGGATGGTTGAGGATACAGTAGGTGAGGGTAGAGATGGTCGTGCAGAAGTTAAGTCTTTTACATTCAGCCAAAAAAAGAAATAAACCCTAAAGTAAAAAGAACTTTTTGTCTGGTTCAGTATGTTTAATATATTTGTACTAAGTGTGTATCATTTTTCTAGAGACATCTCTAACAGGTACACTCCTCGACTGTTCTTGACACTTGGGCATAGTAGGGGATGTAGAGCTGCAGTAGATTCACGAACTTCATAGTATAGGAAAGGAAAGGAACCACTGGACATTATAGAATTATCATAGCACAGTACATCAATATTAAAATAAGCACTCTGTGTTATCAATTCTGCCTTATGCCCAAAAGATAGAATCTATACTATATCTATGCTATCCAACTGTACCATCATTGAGTAGGCATTATGCCATGGATTACCCCGAGCGAGAACTTTTGTAGTAGGACAATTGGATGAAAATGCAACTGGAGGTTTAGTCAGTGCAGTTTCTGGGAATAACCAGGTAAGTGTTAGTAATTATCAATTTAGAGAAGATAATAGGTTGTTTTCAGGAATAGATGAACCATTTTTTATTTTTAAGATGTTGCAGCTTATGGCATAATAACACATGATTATGCCTTATTTTCTGTAAGCAATTTATTTATTTGAATTTTTTTTTGTTTTATTCACTTCAATAATATGTTCTTTATCTTTATCAGGCTAATGGAAGGATTTCTTAATGTTCAAGACCCCGAGACGAATTTGAAAGAAGCCGTCATTGTCGATTATTATGTGTCTGGATTCTGCTGGGGAAAAGACAGGAACTTTAACGTACAGCAATTGGGCGGTTTAATGGGGCTATTACATCTACTAATGGAAAATGTTCAAGGTACATGTGTAGTATGTGTACTGTCTACGTATACTGTGGTCAACTCTGTTTAAGAATGTCTTTTAGAAAATGTCATATATTGTTATTAACTTTAGACTAAAGGCTGCTTTACACACAGCGACATCGCTAGCGATGTCGCTGGTGAAAGCACCCGCCCCCGTCGGTTGTGCGTCACGGGTAAATCGCTGCCCGTGGCGCACAACATCGCTAACACCCATCACACATACTTACCTGCCTAGCGACGTCGCTGTGACCGGCGAACCACCTCCTTTCTAAGGGGGTGGTTTGTGCGACGTCACAGCGGCGTCACTAAGCGGCCGCCCAATAGAAGCGGAGGGGCAGAGATGAGCGGCCGCAACATTCCGCCCACCTCCTTCCTTCCTAATTGGCAGCGGCCGCAGGTACGATGTTGTTCCTCGTTCCTGCAGTGTCACACATAGCGATGTGTGCTGCCGCAGGAACGACGAACAACATCATACCTGCAGCAGCAACGATAATTGGGAATAGGGGAGCATGTCAACGATTAACGATTTTGCGACCTTTTTCAATTGCTTGTAGGTTTCACATGCAACAGCATCGCTTAAGAGGCCGGATGTGCGTCACGAATTCCGTGACCCCAACGACATCGCTTTAGAGATGTCGCTGCGTGTAAAGCGTCCTTTAGTCGGTGTTATGCCACTGATGGTAATATTTACAGGGTAGTGTGCACACTTAAAATTTTTACACACAAGGGGTATATACATACGCTGTATGTATGCCAGTGCTACTTTGGTGGCTTTATATTATCCGATCCTCCCATTTTTCTATTCTGGCCTTGGGGATAGAAATAACTTTCCTTTTTTTTCAAAAATTGTAAATAAGACATTGGCGCTTATTTGTTGCTGCTATAAGGCATGTATGTTTTGCTGTACTGTGTATATTGAGTGATATAGACTAAGATGGATGTGCTTTCTGTTCTCCATCAAACTCCTCTTGGACGTGGTCATGCAGCCAATAGAAGACTTGTGTCCAACGTTCTGGCAAAAGCGGATTCCCTAAGGTCAGACACACACACTAATCTAGCAGTTATCACCTTGACAGGTCTATCCATTTAAATTTAACATTGTGTTTATTACCTTTGCATTTTAAAATAGTGTGACTCTTTAGATTACTGTATACAGTTAGGTCCAGAAATATTTGGACAGTGACACAATTTTCGCGAGTTGGGCTCTGCATGCCACCACATTGGATTTGAAATGAAACCTCTACAACAGAATTCAAGTGCAGATTGTAACGTTTAATTTGAAGGTTTGAACAAAAATATCTGATAGAAATTGTAGGAATTGTACACATTTCTTTACAAACACTCCACATTTTAGGAGGTCAAAAGTAATTGGACAAATAAACCAAACCAAAACAAAATATTTTTATTTTCAATATTTTGTTGTGAATCCTTTGGAGGCAATCACTGCCTTAAGTCTGGAACCCATGGACATCACCAAACGCTGGGTTTCCTCCTTCTTAATGCTTTGCCAGGCCTTTACAGCCGCAGCCTTCAGGTCTTGCTTGTTTGTGGGTCTTTCCGTCTTAAGTCTGGATTTGAGCAAGTGAAATGCATGCTCAATTGGGTTAAGATCTGGTGATTGACTTGGCCATTGCAGAATGTTCCACTTTTTTGCACTCATGAACTCCTGGGTAGCTTTGGCTGTATGCTTGGGGTCATTGTCCATCTGTACTATGAAGCGCCGTCCGATCAACTTTGCGGCATTTGGCTGAATCTGGGCTGAAAGTATATCCCTGTATACTTCAGAATTCATCCGGCTACTCTTGTCTGCTGTTATGTCATCAATAAACACAAGTGACCCAGTGCCATTGAAAGCCATGCATGCCCATGCCATCACGTTGCCTCCACCATGTTTTACAGAGGATGTGGTGTGCCTTGGATCATGTGCCGTTCCCTTTCTTCTCCAAACTTTTTTCTTCCCATCATTCTGGTAGAGGTTGATCTTTGTCTCAACTGTCCATAGAATACTTTTCCAGAACTGAGCTGGCTTCATGAGGTGTTTTTCAGCAAATTTAACTCTGGCCTGTCTATTTTTGGAATTGATGAATGGTTTGCATCTAGATGTGAACCCTTTGTATTTACTTTCATGGAGTCTTCTCTTTACTGTTGACTTAGAGACAGATACACCTACTTCACTGAGAGTGTTCTGGACTTCAGTTGATGTTGTGAACGGGTTCTTCTTCACCAAAGAAAGTATGCGGCGATCATCCACCACTGTTGTCATCCGTGGACGCCCAGGCCTTTTTGAGTTCCCAAGCTCACCAGTCAATTCCTTTTTTCTCAGAATGTACCCGACTGTTGATTGTGCTACTCCAAGCATGTCTGCTATCTCTCTGATGGATTTTTTCTTTTTTTTCAGCCTCAGGATGTTCTGCTTCACCTCAATTGAGAGTTCCTTAGACCGCATGTTGTCTGGTCACAGCAACAGCTTCCAAATGCAAAACCACACACCTGTAATCAACCCCAGACCTTTTAACTACTTCATTAATTACAGGTTAACGAGGGAGATGCCTTCAGAGTTAATTGCAGCCCTTAGAGTCCCTTGTCCAATTACTTTTGGTCCCTTGAAAAAGAGGAGGCTATGCATTACAGAGCTATGATTCCTAAACCCTTTCTCCGATTTGGATGTGAAAACTCTCATATTGCAGCTGGGAGTGTGCACTTTCAGCCCATATTATATATATAATTGTATTTCTGAACATGTTTTTCTAAACAGCTAAAATAACAAAACGTGTGTCACTGTCCAAATATTTCTGGCCCTGACTGTATATGATACATAGTTTCAACAACCAGGGCAGTACATTCTTCACCCTAAAAAACAAATACTGTACTGTTGGATGTAAAAGAACCTTGCCCCATCTTTCAGACTTTTTTTGGCCTTCAAACTACACCCACATCAATATTGAGACTGGAATTTAACAAAAAGAATACTGGTTTTCAGAATCTTGGAAGGGTGAACTTCCTGGCGCTGGAATACCAGTGTTATGGGTTCACATGGAGAGATGGATTTTGTAAGCCATCGGTCAGGTTGGGTCCAGTAGAGCAGATTTTGATAGACAACATGTGGATCAGTCAGGACGAGGACAACAGGGAATGCAGGATGGCAGACAAACAAGCTGAGCAGATAGCACAGATGAAACAGAGCCTTCTGTGCAAATGCACATGGGAACAGTTACAGTGCATATGTCTAGTACTTGGAGATCCAGAATGTCATCATTCAAGGATATTCACACTGCCATAGTTCACCTGTCACGGAGAACGAAGTGGATGCTGGATCAGATCAGATCTGGATCAAACACAGTGAAAGGATAATACATTTGGCAATTTACTATTTCCATTATATTGTTACCAATATATTTACAGGACAATGCAAGGGTCGTTTTAAATGTATGGTCAATGAGTTAATATATACACTATGCATGCCACTTGTTATAATTATGTGTATCTACAGACTTTCTGCAGAAATTACAGTATTTTTCGTTTTATAAGATGCACCGGATTATAAGACGCACCCCAAATTTAGAGGAGGAAAATGGGAAAAAATAATTTTTAATGTTTAAATGAGGGTCCGTCTTACAATTCTAGTGCGACCTAATCCTAATGTTCATCGGGGGAACGGCGGTGGTGGTGTGGCTCAGGAAGGTCACATGAGGCAGGGTCAGCTATGCTGCGGCCTCAGAGGAGGGGGTGTTGCGGCTCAGGAGGGTCGGCGATACTGCGGGGACGGAGGTGTCGCAGCATGCGCCATTGATCTGTTGGCGGGATTCGGGGGCGTCGCGGCGAGTGGCATTAATCAGCTAGCAGGCTGTGGGGCTGTCACTGCAGTGGAGTGACTCAGGAGGGTCACAGGACGGGTTGTCTCGGCGGCAGGTGCCATTGATCTGACTGTGAGCTCCATTGAATCACCCACAGTTAACAAGATGGAATTCAAGAAAATGGCCATGGAGGCAGCGTGTGCGCAGATAGGATTCTGTTACCATTTTCTTGAAGTCCATCACATCAATCTGCGCATGCGCCGCTTCCGCGGCCATTTTCTTGAAGTCCATGTGTCAACCGCGGGTGATTCAATGGAACCTGCAGTGAGATCAATGCACCCACCACCGAAACACCCCGTCATATGGCCCTCTTGAGCCACTTCACTGCTCCTTCGAGCCCTCAGTATCGCTGACCCTGCCTCCAATGACCCCGGTCCACCACCGCCACCCCGGTAAGTCGTATCTGGATTGTAATACGCACCCTCATTTTATCCCAGTTTTGGGGAAAAAAGTGTGTCTTATAATCTGGAAAATACCGTACTAACCTGGATGCAATTCTTTTTCATATTGATGAACAACAATTGTGATGTTTTTCGTTACCATATAACCCTGTCATTACTTATTTAATTTATAGTTTGTAGAATATCCTCTTGTTACAAAAAAATTAACCCAACTTAGGTTGAAGCCCGAAATGTCAGACAGAATACCCGCAAATAATCTTCTCTTTCCTCTATACGTTTCAGTCAAAAGGATGTCACTGGAAGAGAACATATTGGAGCTCGCGAGAGCCTTGAAAGGCATAGGACATAGCGCTCTTAAGGATAAAGGAACATTAACATTTTTTAATGTCGTCCAAGCCAAAGCTATTATCAACTACTTTAAAATCAGGTTTGTTTTTGTGCTGCCGAATTATTAAATTTGAACTAGAAATCTGTTACTTAGCAGATATTTCTAAACTGATAAGCGGCAGTATTACAACAGTTGGAGAGCCCTTATGTAAGTTCTCCTTCCATCTAACAAGTAAATGAAATCAGTGGTAAGGCCTGCTTCACAAAGAATTATCCATTAGTGTCCTTTGTACCTTCTTGTACAGAATAGACCACCTGAATGGAAAAGCTGTTGAGTAGCTTTTATCCTGATGTCTGTAAATAGTCACAACTATAGGGAATAAACATTAATTCCATTGCTTCATCCAGATAATATTTATTCATGTTTAAGGGTACATTTTGGTGGTAGCATGCTTCTCATTTCATTGTGATCTGCACTCAATTGTCCGTCAGTATACGGCATAATTGATAGAATATGCAACACAGTTCTTTTTGCATTTGGGCTTTCAGCTCTAAGTACTATTTCCCCATGGGAGCAGAATTAGTGCTCACACTTTCTTGTATACTGTTTATAAAATGCTGTTGCTCAAAAATACTTGAAGTAACTAAGAGATTTATCTCTCAGCAGTGTTCAATGTGGTATCCGAATGAACCTCAAGATGGGAGCCTTAAGCCCGCTTTACACGCTGCGATATCGGTATCGATTATCGCTTGCGAGCGTACCCGCCCCCGTCGGTTGTGCGTCATGGGCAAATCGCTGCCCATGGCACGCAACATCGCTTACACCCGTCACACGTACTTACCTGCCTAGCGACGTCGCTGTGGCTGGCGAACCGCCTCCTTTCAAAGGAGACGGTTCGTGCGGCGTCACAGTAACGTCACACGGTAGCCGTCCAATAGAAGAGAAGGGGCGGAGATGAGCGGGCAGAATATCCCGCCCACCTCCTTCCTTCCTCATTGCCGGCGGCCGCAGGTACAATGTGGTTCCTCGTTCCTGCGATGTCACACATAGCGATGTGTGCTGCCGCAGGAACGACAAACAACCTGCGTCCTGCAACGAAAAGGAATGACACATCAACGATAAGGTGAGTAATTTTGATCGTTAACGGTCGTTCCTGCATTTCACATGCAACGACGTCGCTAACGAGACCGGATGTGCGTCACTAATTCCGTGACCCCAATGTCATCTTGTTAGCGATGTCGTTCTGTGTAAAGCGGCCTTTATAGTCGTTCATTATTGCACAAACCACTTTAGGTTCTGTTCACATTTCACTTTATATTGTAATTGTCCCTCCAGTGAGGAAGGAGACAAACTCTAGCACCACCTATTGGAAGTAGCAATCCTAAAAGTCAAAAGTGGCTTTTTAAACAAGCCTTTTCATAAGACTTAGGATTTCTACCAGATCATAATCCCAATTTGCAGACACGGTGTTTCGGGGTGATTGCCACTCGTCAGTACAAAATGTCGGTATCTGATCTGGCTTATGAGAAGCTATGTGGGGACCACAGGGAAGACTATTCTCCTTAAGGAGACCTGACAAACCAGTCTTCCTCACAGGAGGGACAATTTGAATAATTCCCAGAGGGGCATTGCAGCTATAAGTGCCCTCACTGGCAGCCAGACTAGTTTGTCAGGTCTCCATAAGGAGAATAGTCTTCCCCGTGGTCCCCACTTAATATTGTTTCACATGTAGCTCTATTTTTCCCATCAAGTCTACCGGGACTTTTGAATGGAGTTTCTGACAGTAGTGTGACTTCTTGTCTTAAACTACTCATAGTAAAGGCATAATATAAATGATATGGGCATCTTCAGGAACATTTTGTTTTTACTTTGGTGCATGTCTTTTGGACTAAAAATTATTTTTGCAATATAGTTTTATAGTTTCAAAGTTGTAAGGTTGAAGGTAGACTTAAGTCCATTGAGTTCAACCTACGTATATACCCTAAGATGTTGATCCAGAGGAAGGCAAAAACTCCATGGGGCAAACAGTGAGCTCCATATTAGGGGAAAAATTCCTTCCCAGACACAACATTTGGCAATCAGACTAGTTCCCTGCATCAAAGCTCAATTACAGAATCTAGTGTGCATAACCAGTAATATTATATTTTTTAAGAAAGTCATCAAGGCTTGAATTTTAGTAATAGCTTAACTATTGTAACATCATTTGGCAGACAGCTCCATAGCCTCACTGCTATTACAGTAAAGAATCTGCATCTGTGATTATGATTAAACTTTCTTTCCTCTAGAAGTAGAGGAAGGCCCCTTGTCCCAATTGCAGGTCTAGGTGTAAAAAGTTCATTCGAAAAGTTGCTGTTCTGTGCCCTAATATATATTGTAATAAGATCGCTTTTAAGCCTTTGTTTTTCCAAACTGAATAACCCCAAATTTAAAACCTATTTTGATATTCCAGTCCATCCGTTCCCTTAATAACCTTGGTTGCTCTTCTCTGCACCCTCTCTAGCTAAACTATGTGCTTCTTATACCCAAGAGACCAAAATTGTACTCCCTGTTCTATGTGTGATCGCACTAGTGACTTATATACAGGCAAAACTATGTTCTTCTCATGATCATCCATGCCTCTCTTAATGCATCCTATTATTTTATTAGCTTTGGCAGCAGCTGCCTAACACTGGTACGTAAAGTTGAGTTTGCCATCCATCCATACACCTGTCTTTTTCAGTTACAATATTACCCAGTGTTTTACAATTACATTATAATTATAAATTTATTTCCTACTTTACATTTATCCACATTAAACTTCAGTTGCAATTTCTCAGTCCAATCTTCCAGCTTACATAAATCCTTCCATAATATTAAATTATTCTCCTCTGTATTGATTTCCCTATATAGTTTAGTGTCATCTGCAAGTATCGAAATTCTGCTCTGTATGCCCCCTACTAGGTCATTAATTAATATGTGAAAAAGAAGAGGGCCCAATACTGAACCCTTTGGAACCCCAGTGTTAACTGTGACACAGCTTGAGTGTGTTCCATTTATAACCACCCTTTGTTTCCTTTAACTGAGTCAGCTCGTAAACCAGTTAAACATATTTTCCCCTATTCTTATTATTCCCATTTTAAGTACCAAACTTTTGTGTGGCACCATATCAATTGCCTTTGAAAATTCTATACAAACAACATCCACCACATTTTTCTGATCCAGTCTGGAACTTACTTCCTTATAGAAGAGGATCAAATTAGTTTGACAGGACTGATCTCTCATAAACCCATTTTTATACTTGGTCATGAGGTTATTATTCTTGAGATACTCCAGGATAACATCTCTTAGGAATCCTCAAGGATTTTGCCCACAGTAGAGCTTAAACTTAATGGTCTATAATTTCCAGGGTCAGATTTTGTCCCCTTTTTGAATATTGGCACCACATTTACTATGCCCCAGTCCTGTGGTGTGTTTATCACATTACTTAATTCCTGCAGTACTTGAGGGTGTACACCATCCGGACTGGCAATTTATCTACTTTAGTGATTTTATGGCAGCGCCGTACTTCCTGCAGGGTTAATTTGGTGATATTTAATGGATAATTTATGCTAGTCATCCACACTATACAGTGCCCCCACATCTCCCCAATACAATATGATAGCCTCGACAGCCCTCCCACACACACAGTATGATGTCCCCACAATCAGATATGATGATAGCTTCTACAGCCCCCTCCAAATAGTAAGATGTCCTCCACAGTTCCCAAAACAGTATGATTCCCCTCTGTTGCAACCTACATCCAGTTTATACACTACCACATTTAGAAGTTTCTTCCCGGCGTGAGTGAGCAGACTGCACCGATTAGACTGATCAGTGTCGGACTGGAGAAGATAGTTCTCTCACTGATCGAAAAGGACACTATGTCACCATTCTCATTAGTCATAGAAAACTACCTCTGGACTATAGGATACACACTTTTTAGCAAACTTTTTTTGGGGGAAAAAAGTGTAAGGTGTGGTCCAAAAAATAAGGTATAATAGATGAAACATAGACAGTAAACAATACAAAGACCCGAAACGGGATGAAAAACACTGATTAAAATAGATCAATTTCTCTCATATGCAAAAAGAAAAAAAATATATGAAACCCGCCATAGGGTAATTGCCCACTGGTCGGATTGTTGTAAAATTTCTGCATCAAGTCCACACAAAAAAAGAAAGAAAATGCAGTGCAGCAGTGCCGCCTAAAAGTGCATGTAGAGACTGCATGCGTTATCTAGAAATTAATATAATATATGAAAATTAGCTAAAGACAACCTCAGTGTGTAGGAAAAGCTGTCATGTACTTATCCATACATGAAAATCACTGATGAAATGCTGAAAGAAAAAACTGACCAAACACTGGTGAAACTGACCAGAAATATATTTCTACATACGCTAGTTTTCATGGATATCCACACACTGCTTCTGCATTTTGGTCTAGTTTTTGTTAAAAAAAAATCAACATAGTGTGATTTGTCATGTAATGTTGTTCATCTGAGATTGTATTTGTTTAATTTCAAGACCTTTTAAAGGGAACCTGTCACCAGGTTTGTCCCTTATGAGTTGTGGCCACCACCAGGGAGCCCTTATATACAGCATTCCAGAATACTGTATATAAGAGCCCAGGCCACGCTGTATATCGTAAAAGACACCTTTATAATAGTCACCTAGGGGTCGGTCCGGTCTGATGGGTGTCACTGCTCTCGGTCCACCGCATTCTCTCTTCTTGCGATTGCCGTCCCTCTGCCCAAGCCCTATGTCCTGCATCATTCACAGAGAGGCCTCCATTGCGCTCCTGCACATGCTCATTTTGATCTGCCTGACTGAGAGAAGATCAAACTACTGTAATGCACAGGTGCGGGTGGTCTTTGTCCTATTCTCATGCCTGTGCATTCCAGTACTTTGCCCTGCCTTCAGCCGGGCAGATAAAAGTGCGCCTGCCCAAGAGCGCAATGGAGGCCTCTCTGTGAATGACGCAGGATGGATCAGACCCATGGCACTGAGCAGGAGGACAGCGGTCCCACAAGATGGAGGTGGCGCCGGACTGAGAACCTATCGGATCGGACTGTCCCTAGGTGAGTATAATAAAGGTCTTTTTTATGTTCTACAGAGAGGCCTGGGCTCTTATATACATGATTCTGGAATGATGTATATAAGAGCCCAATGGTGGTGGCCACAGCTCATAAGGGAAAAACCTAGTGACAGGTTCCCTTTAAGGACCAGATATTTTTTCTATTGATGTGTAAAATCATATAGGGTGTACTTTTTCTTAGAATTTCCTTCTTACGTTCTATATATTACAATACATAGATAGCTAGTTTGTATATGGGACATTTTAAGCTTTATTTGCTCAACAAATTTCCATTTTGTTTCTCTGTTTGCATATTGAGTTATTTCTCTATTTTTAGTTTATTTCAGCATTATAAGCTTTATGAATGCATGTTCACAGTCCCGAGGGATCAAATGGTTGTAGGAGCGGAGGTAAGAAACACCATTAAAAAAAGTCAGCTTTCTTCATACTATGCAGTTTTAATTTGAAACCAAAAGCAAATAAAATTGTGATCCCAAATACATTTTGAGAACAATATATCTTTATTATTTTTCATAAAGTGATAGTTTAAACATTATATACTCATTTATTATGTTTTGCTTATTGTTAAACCCCCCCCAGGACACAAAAGTATAATTCAGGGCTCATTCTCACAATTATACTACAGCTCCATTTCAAAGTAGTAATATGGCTGTCATAGGGGTAAACGTAACAGGGATGCCATACAGGTAGTTGAAAAAGGGCTGCCATAGAGGTATGGCTGCTTTCTACTGAACCTATATCTAAAATTTTACACAAGGCACACGAAGGGTTTTTTTTATGAAGGATTAAGTGCAAACTTAGACAGGAAGAAAAAATCATGGCATGCCCCTTTGGACAATATTATAGTCAAAAGAAGCATAGACTGTACACAAGTAGTCCATTCTAGCATGCAATTTTGCTCTATAAGGTTATATGACAAAGGAGGTCCGGGCTCGGCCCCAGGGTACATGATCTCGCAATGTGTTGGTTTTTATTTACGCATATTACAAATGATGTCATAATCTATAATGGAAGGAGAGCACTTTTCTGTGAGTCCAGAGAGACTCAGTAATGAAAGAGCATCTATTAGGCTACATATATAAATTATCTTCCGTACAAGTAAACTCAGGTTGTAAATGTCAAACAGCATAAAAAACTGAAAATGCATTGAATATTTTTTTCCTTATATAAATGCCATCAAGCTGCATCATTGTTTATACATCTCGGCTCAATGGCACTTGTATTGTTTCACGAGAATGAGATGACTGGACAGGGCACCTAGGCTGGTGCTCAGACTGGAAACTATGCGCTGTCCCTTAGCTCAGAAGTACGCTTGATAGTAGCGAGGTCTGAGTCGCCAGCGTGACCCTAACTCCTGCCCTGGTGTTACTCTCTTCCCCCTCCCCCACCCAAGGGGTGACCCGGGACCATAGTCACAAACTCCACAACTAAACATGGACAGAGGAAAAAACAAAACTTGTACATACTGCAATCAAATACAAAAGAGCGACAATATGTGCACAGGAGACAATAACATAAAAGGGAGGAAGTAAACTGACAACCAGGAAACTTCTACATCGCACAGTAAGCACACAACAGATCACCAATAGATTGGATCACCACAATAAGACTGGTATCGCTTCACAAGCTGGAGCTTTTATTGGCATTGAGCAGCAGGATCCAGAATCTTATATAGTAGGAAGGAAAATGCTGTGATTAGTAATTAGCAACCTGAGCTCCTAGCAGAGCTCCCCAGGTCAGCAGGAATTAACTCCTGCAGGACTCAGGAACAGTGCACATGAAACAGCCGACGCCCAGCTCTGGCTGAACAACTAGGAGACATCAGGTTGCCTGTCAGACTCTGCAGTCTGAACAGATCCCAACGGCACTGTGACACCTAATGAGTTTGGAACTGAACATTGCATGACATAATGTAGATTTAACATTTTACTTATTATATTTTTCAGTTTATAAGACACACCGGATTATAAGACACTCTCCAAATTCAGAGCAAAAAAGGGTGGAAAAAAAGGGGTCCATCTTATAATCCGGTGGTGTCTTACCGGAGGGGGCAGCAGCGGTGGTGGAGCGGGGTCACAGGAGGCAGGGGTGATGGGTGTCCCAGATGCTGTCCCAGAAACTGTCGGTTGTACTGGTGCAGTGGTAGCTGTCCTAGTTCTGGGTAAGCTGTGCTGGTATTGGGGCAACTGTGCCGGGGCTCGGACTGCGGCAGCGGCTTCGGGCGGTGAGGGCTTCAAAGAAAGGGTGCCCAGAGTTAGCGCATGCACAGATTGAGCTCTTGGCTCAATAGATAGCAAGTCGAGATCTCATCTGCGCACACGCCACCTCCGTGCACTATTTTCCTTAAGTCTGCTGCTGGGAGATCAATAGACCAGAGACGGCACATGCGCAGATGAGATCTTGAGCCAAGAGCTCCATCTTTGTCGGGCGCCAATATTTGAAGTCCTCACTGCTCGGCCCATAGCACCAGCCCCGCCGCCACAGCATCAGCACCAAGCGCTGCAGACCTCACACAGCCATTGCAGACCCCGCAGAGCCATCACAGACCCCACACTCCACCGCAGACCCCACACAGCCACCGCCGCATCGGCCCAGCCGCCGCAGCACCAGCCCAGATGCCGCAGCCCCTGCACACCCACTGCAGCATTTCCCTGGCCTCCTGCGACCTCTCTTCACCACCACCACCACCACCACCGAAGCTACATTCAGATTATTATAAGACGAACCCCTCACTTTGCCCTAAAAATTTTGGGAGGAAAAGTGCATCTTATAATCCGAGAATTACGGTATATAATTCTTTGCGGGTAAAAAAGGTTTTGTAGGTCGAACAATTGACTAACGCTCTATTCATTCTCTATAGGGCTGCGAAAAAGCAAAGCGTAGTGCTCGGCTGCCCCATAGAGATTGAATGGAGCAGCAACTAAATGTGCACACTGTCGCTCCTTTTAAACCTGCATAAACGTTGCCCGTTGTGCTGATCAAGAAGTTATCACGTATCGCATAAATAGGTGATATTCGTTGTCACTGGTCTACATCTTTAATTTCGAACATACTTTTCTTTTCATAGCTATTTGCTATTATACAGTAGGTCATTTAACCAAATGTATATAAATTTGGAAATTAATGTTATGCCAGCGCTGTGATGTTCCTAGTTGAGCAGATTTTACAGCTATAATGATGTGAACACTGAGATAATATCAACTTCGTGCCCTCAGACCATGAGCATTAATTAGATCTGTAAGAGTTAAGAAAGCTAAAAATTAAAAAGGGAGCAGCTCTGTGGCTAAAAATATGGCTTGCCTTTAGAGAAATTCTTCCTCCTATTTGCCTGTGACCTTCACTGGGTCACCTTGAGGTTATTTATCAATGCATCGAAACTGCAACCCCCGGTTAATTGAGTGTGTATCTTCCAACAGATTTATAGTTCATTAAAACCACATTGACTTTAGCAGATATGCTGATGAGATCATTTCTGGAAATTGTAATCAGTTTTCAAAGTAAGACATTGATATGTTTAAGGTCCGTCAACCATACTATTTTTTAATTTTCTTAATTGAAGTGTATCACTGGACAGAAACCCAGAACAGCGAGGACGATTCATCAAGGTGTTTACACCAGGATTTGGACAAACAACTCTTTAATACGTTGCAATAGGTTTCGCAACTGTGAAGCAGGACTAAAATACTGTAACATTTGTCATTTACTTGCCCGTATTGGCTTCCTACGTCAATATGGGAGGAACATGGGTAGGGATGGGCCGTTGCTACGCCCATCTGTCAGATTTGTGAAATAGGGCTCTTATTGCCCTACATAATAATGACACTACTGTACTCCTTTTACAAAGTAAAATGCATCCTTTGTGCCCTCTAGATGTTAAAATTGCTCCTAGAATATATTAATGCACTTTGCGAGTACACTAGAAAACAGTGCCCCATGTGCCCCTTTGACAGTCATTATACTCTGAGTCCCCCAATAATGTTAAGTGCTCATTTAATAGTTAATAATGTCCCCTGAGTCTCCCCATGTAAAGATCCTTTATACACAGTAAGATGGGCCCACAGCTCCATTATACACAGTACAGTGGAGACATAGCTTCCCTATACACAAGAAAATGCCCCACGTCTCGCCTATATATATATATATATGTATATATATATGTATATATGGTATGGTAAGCCCGCAGTTTAGCTATACACAGCATGGTGGGCAAACAGCTTTGCTATACACAGTATAGTGGGCACACAGCTCCCTTATACACAGTGTAATGCCGCCACAGCTCCCCTAAACACAGTTTGGTTGGCCCATCACGCCTCCCTTATATAGAATAGGATGGACCCACAGCTCCCCAATACACAGTATGAGTATGATGGATCTTTGGCTCCCCTATACACAGTTTGATGTGCTCCCCGCTCCACTACACACAGTATGATAGTTCCACAGCTATGTAATGCCCTCACAGTTCTCCTGAACACACTATGGTTGACTTACAGCTCCCATATAAACGGTAGTGTGGGCTCACAGCTCCCCTATACCCAATATGATACACCCACAGCTCCCCTATACACAGTATGAAAGGTCTACGGCTCCCCTATACACAATACGGTGGGCCCACAGCTCCCCTATACAAAGTATAATGGACCCATCTTCCCTATACACAGTATGATGGGCGCACGGCTCCTCTGCACACAGTATTATGTTCTCACCACTCCCCTATACACAGTGTGGTGGGCCCACAACTCCCCTTTACACTGTATGGTTGGCCCATAGCTCCCTTATAATCAAAAAGATGGGCTCACATCTCCCCTATACATAGTGTAATAGATCCATCTTCCCAATACACAGTATGATGGACCCACTGCTCGCCTATACACAGTATGATGTGCTCACCGCTTCCCTATACGCAGTATGATGGGCTCACAGCTAGCTATATACAATTTTATGTTCTCACATCTCCCCTGTATATAGTGTGATGCCCTGCTGCTCCCCCTATACACAGTGTAATGAACCCCGCAGTAGCCCTCATACTGTGTAATGAGCCCCACAGCTGTTCCCACACTGTATGACGACCTACTATAGTAGCCATCAGACTGTGTAATGTCCCTCGCATTAGGTCTTACACCTTATAATGGTTGCTACATTATCTCTTACAATGTATAATTACCCCCACAGAAGTTTCCAAACTGTATAATGGCCCCCGCACCATATGATGACCCCCCACAGTAGACCCCAAACTTTAAATTGGCCTCCACATTAGCTCCCATGCTATATAATAGTCCCCACACTTTATGGAGGCCCCACATGATGCATGATGCCCTGCTACAATATCCGCAGAATTGTGTGAGAGATCCCCTACAGTAACCCCCATACTGTTTGAGGGCCACCACAGTAGTCCCTACAATGTATGGGGTGCCTACATACCGTATAATGCTCCCACAGTCACATCAAATATTTTAATGAAAATAAAAACATATATTCACTAATCCAGGAATCTGACAAGTCTACATAACAGCAGGTAATACAGGGAGAGAAGCGAAGTGCACGCAGAGTGGACTCCTAACCACAATACTTCTGTGCCTACATCAACCTGACGTTACATATGGAAGCAGTGCTACCCTTCTTAGCCTTTTTGCTTAGATCAAGTGTAGTGTCCGCTGGTGTCAGTGAGTTTGGCCCTGTCTGCTGATGTTTGATCATATACATTAATGCATACTGGGTAGATGCTTCTAGGTATACGCTTGGTGGCTTATATAGCCATGTGCCAGTCATGAGAAAACTAGCATTGAAACCATTTGCACATCAAGCTGGAAGTGCATAGGGTGTATGTCAATGCACTTGGAAGAAGTCATGTTTTCAAAGAAGTGGAGGGATTTCAGCTTTTTCCTTTCTTTTAAATCTGTTTATAAATTACCAAATATGTCATATTAAATGGTGTACCAAATTCTGTCGCATAGAGTGCAACTGAGCCTGAAGGCAAAGGCGGCACAACTGGATTCCCAGATAGGCAATGCTTTCAATGATACATTTATGCTTGTGATGCACATACCGTTGAAACCTTGCCTTGCCACTTAGGTAAGTCACAACCTACATTAGCCCTGTGGCCTACCAAGGTCAGCTGTGAGTGGAAGATGTTCTGTCCCCACTTAAAGGCGATTGAAGGCACGTAGTTGTGAGATGTTGTGAGAATCTTACCTTCGTTTTTCCTATAGGTGAGGCAGACAGGACCAGAGCGCTCCAGAGTTAAACATGCACATGCTGAGATGAAACAATGGTGGTTTATTT
Organism: Anomaloglossus baeobatrachus; assembly: GCF_048569485.1. Lineage (NCBI taxonomy): Eukaryota > Metazoa > Chordata > Amphibia > Anura > Aromobatidae > Anomaloglossus > Anomaloglossus baeobatrachus. The sequence continues at coordinate 87,398,521 of NC_134357.1, read as the reverse complement.
TCTCCAAAGGATAGGACATGCAGAGTACAGTAATCCAAGTACCTGGCATTGTGGTTCTCTTGTGATGCTTGATTCTGAAGCCACTAAGGTCAGAAGACTTTGCTTCTAGCAGCTCCAATAAGGGATGTGATTCTCACCAAAACTCTGGCTGAACTGAATATGCCAGGAAGTGAGGTAAGAGCATCAGCAGACACTCCCATGGGCTGGACAAAAGAGACAGAGGAGCCGAAAGGTCTGACCAGTAGATGGCAGCAGAGACAAGCATGAAAAACATTAAATAACAATTTTAACTAAAACATTTAGGAACAGCACACTCCCCGTCTGAAATTCACTTTGGGGATTTCATTATTGAGTCCATAATACAACCTGAAAGGAAAGGCACGTTAAATGCAAAAACTAGTTCAATTGAGTCCAAATCAAGAAGGATGGCTCAAAGTTCAGGTCCGGTAACGTTCATCCCATTGTGACGCTCTCTATGGGCAACAGCAGAACAAGTTCGTGGATTGGCCTTGCAAAGGTCTTCGTCTCACCTTTCTTGATGACTTTTAGCTCCACCTTCCGAACATTGCCGTCCTGACTAGACAGTATCCTAGTAATCAGTCTCATAGGCCAGTCAGTCCTTTCTGTGGTCTGGTCTTTCATGAGGACTAGGTCTCCTTCTTTGAGGTTCGGCTTGGGATGTCGCCACTTCTTTCTTCCTTGAAGAATGGTGAGGTATTCCTTCCTCCATCGGTTCCAGAAGTAGTCAGCCAAGTATTGAACCCGTTTCCAGTGTTTTTGATAAGTGTTCGCGTGGGTGAACTCTTCGCTGGGCATTACTGCGTTGTCAGTTTTTTGGGTAATAAGAATAGTAGGAGTCAATATGGTTGGTGTTTCTGGATCCATGGTCACCGGCACAAGGGTTCTTGAATTGATAATGGCTGAGACTTCAGCTAAAAGAGTGACTAGAGTCTCATGTGTGAGTCTTGAGGAATTGACGTCCATTAGCATGGAGTTCAAGATGTTGCATGAAATCCCGATCATCCTCTCCCAGGAGCCTCCCATGTGAGAACTGTGAGGGGGATTGAAGATCCAGGTGCAACCTTTCTCTGCCAGCTGATCTTGGATAGGCTTGGTTGGTGTCGATGTTCAGTTCTCTACATACACCGACGAAGTTGCTTCCACGGTCAGACCTCAGCTGTTTCACTGGTCCTTTGATGGCAAGGAACCTTCTCAAGGCGTTGATTAGGCTGGAGGTATCCATGGACTCTAACACCTCAATGTGAACGGCTCGAATACTCATACAGGTGAATAACACAGCCCACCACTTACTGTTTGCTTGGCCACCGCGAGTTCTACGTGTGGACACCATCCATGGTCCGAAAACGTCTAGGCCCACGTAGGTGAAAGGTGGCTCTGTAGAAAGTCTGTCTGTAGGCAAGTCAGGCATTTGTTGGTACAGTTGTTTTCCTCTCGCTTTACGACAGTGCACACAATCGTGTAGTATTTGTGCTACACGTCTCTTCATCCCAATAATCCAGAGGCCTGCAGACCGTAAAGCGCCCTCTGTAATTTGCCTGCCTTGGTGTTCAGTCTTTTCATGGTGGTGTCGGATGAGCAAGATTGTAACATGGTGTTTGTTGGGAATGATGAGAGGATTTTGTTCTGCTACTCCAAGATGAGCCTGGTTCAAACGACCACCAACTCTCAGTAAGCCGAAACTGTCGATAACTGGGTTTAAATTGGCGAGAGGGCATCTTAATGGAATCTACTGTTTGTTGTGTAAACACTTCCATTCTATGGCAAATTCACTCTGTTGGAGGTGGCGTATTATGAGGGACTCGCTATAGGAGATGTCCTCAGCAGAAAGGGGTATGTGGCAGACATGCCAGCGATGACAGTCTTTGTTTTTAAGGTCAGTACGACAGCATCTGGCGATATGCACTAACCTAGCGACAGTCCTGACGAGCCTCATCCAGCTGGAGAAACGGTCAAAACGTTGGCAACCGAGGTTGGAAGTTTTTTCTGCACTGGTGGCCAGGGTATTGACTTCAGCTCGGACATCTGGATCGTTGTCTGGATCTAGGATGCTGAAGGCTTCCTGGACACCTTCTTCTGACTATCTCAGCAGGAACTCTAGACCTGTAAGCCAAGAAGAGTTAGCAAAAGAACTTATAGACATAGGTCTAGTTGCGTGATCTGCAGGATTCAGTTCGGTTGGTACAGGTTCTGCTAGGTTTTTGCAGACTTCCTTGTCCATAAAGGCTACGCTGTGTTCTCTCATTTCAGGCTTGCTGTCCATGGAACGCTGAAGAGAGTTAAGGCCGTGTCACACAGACAGATAAATCTGCGAAAGATCTGTGGCTGCAATGAAATTGTGGACAATCAGTGGCAGGTTTGTGGCTGTGTACAAATGGAACAATATGTCCATGATTTCACTGCAACCACAGATCTGCCAAAGTTTTATCTCTGCGTGTGACAGGGCCTGTACACCTAGTCTGAGCTTGATCTCGGTTGTTTGGGAGTCTTACCCAAGTAAGTAGATTGGAAGGGTAATGGAGAGACCCAGTGGTTGGTTTCGTCTTTTGAAAATTCACAGTCCATTATTCCGATGAATTCTCTGTCCTCTACTGACAAGGCTACTTTATAGTCCTCCTTGGTTGTGTGAGAGACTGATCTTCCCAAGTTGTCGATATGCAGAGAAGAAGCGATGTCAGGTAGCTGTATTGTGTCTGGAGACTTCTCTTTCACTCCATAGTGATGAGGACATGGTTTTAGGCAGGTTGTGCGCCCATCTCCATGCACGTAAGTCTTGAAGGAATCAATTTCTGATCGATCAACGCACACATTTCCTATGACTACCCATCCCAAGTCCAGTCTCTGGGCGTATGGTGCATAGTCAGGCCCATTACACTGCTGTCGCACCTTGTGTACCCTTAGATTGTCTCTGCCGAGCAGGAGTAGAATCTCTGCGTTATTGTCCAGAGGTGGGATAACACTAGCGAGGTGTCTTAGGTGTGGTTGATGAAATGCAGCTTCTGGGGTAGGAATTTCATTCCTGTGGCTGGGTATTTGGTCACATTCAACGAGCGTTGGTAGAGGTATTTCAGTCTTCCCATTGATAGAAGCAATGAATCCCTGGGCTCTTCTGCCGCTAGTCTCTATGCGACCCGAGCAGGTGTTCAAGGTGTAGGGTTCTGATGGTCCATTAATTCCGAAGGCTTCAAAGAATTTGGTTCCTGCCAGGGATCGGTTGCTTTGGTCGTCTATGATGGCATACACCTTCATTGCCTTTTCTGGATGTCCCTCGGGATAAACCTTGATAAGGCATTTTCGGGCACAACATTTCTGCGTTTGGCCCTCTCCACATACCTCTGACCATGAGCAGGAGACAGCTGTGGTGGTGTTAGTCTGATTCTTGGACTCCCCGCCATGACTTGGAGTGGGAGTGGTGGTGACTGCAGCCGGTGTGTGTCTCTAGCTAGCTGGTTTGGGTGCATGGCTGAAACGTGTTTTTCGCTATGACACTCCTCACACTTGACGAAGGATTTACAGTCTTTGGCCATGTGCTCAAGTGATGCGCAGCATTTGAAACAGATCCCAAGCTCTGTGAGGACTTTCTTGCGCTCCTGTAGGGTTTTGGATCTAAACCCTATGCACTTGTTCAGTGAATGTGGTTTTTTATGGATGGGACATTCTTGATTGAAAGACTTATCTCGTGATGAGATGTACTGTTTATCTGTGGATGCTGCAGGTGATGGTAGCTCAGTCTTCCTAACACTCACAGTGTTCTTAATGTCTCTGCGTTTGTGTATGGCACCTTCATACCTTGATGATGATGTTATTGCAGCTGCCGAAGTGTTGAACTCTATGAAGTCGAGGCTGGGGTCGTTCCTCATCTGGGCCTGCTCATCGATGAACTTGCAGAAGTGAATAAATGGGGGAAAGGTGACGTCATGCACTCTTTTGTACCTTGAAACTGACGTTGCCCATTTCTCCTGCAGACTGTATGGCAGCTTCACCACGATTGGGTTCACTCCATGGGCTGTATCCAGGTAGCACAGCCGAGACAGACGATGATCTCTTTTGGCGAGCTCCAGCTCCATGAGCAGATCACTTAGGTCTTGAAGCTTGTGGACTTCTTTAAGGTTGATCTTTGGGATGTCTTGCAGTCTCTTGAATAGGGTTTCTCTATTGCTTCTGCACTGCCAAAGGTGCGTTCCAGTCTTTGCCATGCAGCAGCGAGACCTGCTTCTGCTTGTCCCACATAGACGGTTCTGAGTCTCTTGATACGGTTTATAGAGCCTGGGCCCAACCACTTGATCAGGAGGTCGAGGTCCTGTTCTGCAGTTAAGTTGAGATTGGCGATGGCTGCCTTGAAAGTTGCTTTCCAGGCCCTGTAGCTCTCTGCACGATCATAAAATTTCATGAGACTAGTGTTGATTAGCTCTTTGCTCACCATGAACCTGGCAAATTCAGACATGTCTGATTTCTCACCACTTGTTGCCACGACGACTCGTGATGCCCCTGGGGCGTATGGGCTGCCTGGCGTGAATGGATGAGATGTTCCCAGGTAGAATGATGTTGCTGCAGGGTTGAGCTGTGGTTTAGCCTCTGTAGATTCTGATGACCGCTGCTTGAGCTGTGGAAGTGGGTCAGGAAACACTTGGTTGCCATTTTGCTGTGGTGACTGTGTTTGAGTGGGCACCTCTTGGTGTCTGTTATTAATTTGCTCGGGTGCTTTAGGTGGTACTGGCACTGGTGGAGGTAAGTTGGAGGTTTCGGTGTTGTCTGCTTGGACGGTACTGCAAACCGCGGTTGCTACAGGTAACTGATTCAGTACATAGTCTCTTGTGCGATCAACTGGATTGTCTGCTTCCAGTGGTGGCAAGTGAGTTGGATCAGGACCTTGGATCAATGCTTGCTTAAGTAGTCTCACTTTAGCTAGTGCAGCTTCCTCTTCCATCTGTGACCGAAGAATCTTTATCCGAGCCTCCGCTTCTGCCCTTGTGGCTTCTGCTTTAGCGGCTTCTGCTTTTGCATGGGCTTTTGCGGCTTCTGCTTTTGCATGGGCTTCTGCTTTAGCGGCTTCTGCTCTTGCAAGGGCTTCTGCTTTAGCGGCTTCTGCTCTTCCAAGGGCTTCTGCTTCTCTTTCTGTGAAGGAACGTCTCACCTTGGATTCCTCTGCTCTTATGTGGGCCTCTAGTATCCTGTCGCTCAGGGCTGAGCTTCTTGAGGATGATGACCCGGATGACCGAGAGGAACGTCTAGATGAGGTTGATCAGTGTGATCTGGTTTCTTGCTGGTGAGAGATACGGTGTTCGGCCTTGTCTATGGCATCTTGCACCTTGGCCACTCTTTCCTTGTCCACCTCTTCTGCCTTGCTCAGGTCTGAAAGAGCTTCATCAATTTTAGAGTCTTTTAGAAAGGTAATTCACCTTGTTGACAGTCTCTTGTATCTTTCATGAGCTGTGTTCAGCCGTTCCAGAGCGGCTTGTAAGCATGCGGCATCACCTGATGAGGATTCAAGTCTTGACATGTAATAGGTGACTTGTTCCCACGGTTCTTCCAGGTGTTCACATAGCTCATCTTTCATAGTGTGATAGTTTTCAGTGGCCTTTATCGTGGGTTTGGAAGAGCGCTTCGGTCGGACAACTTGGTCTGCTGGAAGCTGGGATCTGCCTCCTGGGCTTCATAGTGGACAGTATCGGATTGTATTTGCTCTGTTTCAGCAGTGGGGAACTGTCCAAGGTCTTTTTCGGCCATTTTTATTTAAGGTGTACTGTCTCTTTAAGAAACTTGACTTTTGAATAGGGGTCCGAAAATCGTTGTGCAGCTCTGCAAGGACTCCCTGATGAGATTCCCAATGTGTCTTTAGCAAAACTTGGGGTTCACAGTCCAGCAATGTGCAGTAATGAGGTATAATGTACTGCAAGTCTATAGGAGGGATATGGCAAGAAAGAAACAGCAGGTGCATAAACTGTCCATTTATAATGCAAGGAGAGGTGATACAGGACGTGGCAGATGGGAGAGCTTCCCCTTAGGCTTGTCCAGGCATGCACTGTGCAGGCAGACTAGTGCACAAGGCTTGTTGCTAGGCAGATTACAGGGGAAGTTACAGGGTTCTTAGGGATCTGTAGCCGGGGTATTGAGCTGTTAATCAGTCTTCTGACTGTTCTGTCCCCACTTAAAGGCAATTGAATACGCGTAGTTGTGAGATGTTGTGAGAATCTTACCTTCGTTTTCCTATAGGTGAGGCAGACAGGACCAGAGCGCTCCAGAGTTAAACATGCACATGCTGAGATGAAACAATGGTGGTTTATTTTCTCCAAAAGTTAGGACATGCAGAGTACAGTAATCCAAGTACCTGGCATTGTGGTTCTCTTGTGATGCTTGATTCTGAAGCCACTAAGGTCAGAAGACTTTGCTTCTAGCAGCTCCAATAAGGGATGTGATTCTCACCAAAACTCTGGCTGAACTGAATATGCCAGGAAGTGAGGTAAGAGCATCAGCAGACACTCCCATGGGCTGGACAAAAGAGACAGAAGAGCCGAAAGGTCTGACCAGTAGATGGCAGCAGAGACAAGCATGAAAAACATTAAATAACAGTTTTAAAGGGAACCTGTCATCAGAAATTTAGCTATAAACCTAAAAGTTTCCACTTCTGCAGCTCCTGGGCTGCATTCTAGCAAGGTTCCTTTAGTTTTTCTGGCCCCTTTTATACCAAAATAAACACTTTATAAAGTTGTACCTTTTCGTATGTAAATTTCGTAAATTATCCATGGGGGCGGGCTCCCTGGTGTCCGTTACTGTCCTCCTGCCGATTTACGCCGCCCCCGAACGCTGAATTTCAAACCTCAGGACGCCGCCCCTGGGTGCCCGAGGTCCCGCGCATGCGCTGTGGGACTGTAGCGGGACTGTGCACTGCGTGCACGTGTGACCGCTGGTGACGTTTTGCGCAGGCACGAGGTTATTGGCGGTTCTGTGAGTGTCATCAGCAAGTGCCGCCCATAACCTCGTGACCGCACTTTCCCCTCTTCCTCCAGCATTCTGCGCCGGCCAAATGACCAGACGTCACCTCCTTCCCATCGTACCCTGCAGCAGGAAATAGATGGGAGGAGCGGAGCAGCACAGCACAGGAGAAGCGGAAAGGATCTGAACGACGTACAGAGGGAAGAGCACGGCCACGAGAGTATGGGTGGGCACTTGCGATGCAATCACAGCGCTGCCCATACTCTCGTGCCTGCGATCACGTCACCAGGTGTCCTGGCGTGCACGGGACCTCGGGCGCAGTGGGCGGCGTCCTGAGGGATGATTTGGAGCGTGGAGGGACGGCGTAAGGGACAGCAACGGACACCAGAGAGCCCGCCCCCATGGAGAATTTACAAGATTTTCATACCAAAAGGTACAACTTTATAAAGTATTTATTTTGGTTTAAAAGGGGGCACAAAAAGTATAGAAACCTTACTAGAATGCAGCCCAGGAGCTGCAGAGTGGGAAACATTTAGGTTGAAAGCCAAATTTCTGATGACAGGTTCCCTTTAACTAAAACATTTAGGAACAGCACAGAAGACATCAGGTAGTCCTGCTCCAGGCCGAAAGCTGTAGAAAGAAGCAGAAGGTCATTACTATTAGGCAAGTTTTATTGTTTTTTGTAATAGGTACAAACAGAGCCAGATATCACAGACATTAGTTTAATATATAGACACAAAGGAGGCATTACAGATATACAGTTAGGTTCAGAAATATTTGGACAGTGACACAATTTTCGCGAGTTGGGCTCTGCATGCCACCACATTGGATTTGAAATGAAACCTCTACAACAGAATTCAAGTGCAGATTGTAACGTTTAATTTGAAGGTTTGAACAAAAATATCTGATAGAAATTGTAGGAATTGTACACATTTCTTTACAAACACTCCACATTTTAGGAGGTCAAAAGTAATTGGACAAATAAACCAAACCCAAACAACATATTTTTATTTTCAATATTTTGTTGCGAATCCTTTGGAGGCAATCACTGCCTTAAGTCTGGAACCCATGGACATCACCAAACGCTGGGTTTCCTCCTTCTTAATGCTTTGCCAGGCCTTTACAGCCGCAGCCTTCAGGTCTTGCTTGTTTGTGGGTCTTTCCGTCTTAAGTCTGGATTTGAGCAAGTGAAATGCATGCTCAATTGGGTTAAGATCTGGTGATTGACTTGGCCATTGCAGAATGTTCCACTTTTTGCACTCAAGAACTCCTGGGTAGCTTTGGCTGTATGCTTGGGGTCATTGTCCATCTGTACTATGAAGCGCCGTCCGATCAACTTTGCGGCATTTGGCTGAATCTGGGCTAAAAGTATATCCCTGTACACTTCAGAATTCATCCGGCTACTCTTGTCTGCTGTTATGTCATCAATAAACACAAGTGACCCAGTGCCATTGAAAGCCATGCATGCCCATGCCATCACGTTGCCTCCACCATGTTTTACAGAGGATGTGGTGTGCCTTGGATCATGTGCCGTTCCCTTTCTTCTCCAAACTTTTTTCTTCCCATCATTCTGGTACAGGTTGATCTTTGTCTCATCTGTCCATAAAATACTTTTCCAGAACTGAGCTGGCTTCATGAGGTGTTTTTCAGCAAATTTAACTCTGGCCTGTCTATTTTTGGAATTGATGAATGGTTTGCATATAGATGTGAACCCTTTGTATTTACTTTCATGGAGTCTTCTCTTTACTGTTGACTTAGAGACGGATACACCTACTTCACTGAGAGTGTTCTGGACTTCAGTTGATGTTGTGAACGGGTTCTTCTTCACCAAAGAAAGTATGCGGCGATCATCCACCACTTTTGTCATCCGTGGACGCCCAGGCCTTTTTGAGTTCCCAAGCTCACCAGTCAATTCCTTTTTTCTCAGAATGTACCCGACTGTTGATTTTGCTACTCCAAGCATGTCTGCTATCTCTCTGATGGATTTTTTCTTTTTTTTCAGCCTCAGGATGTTCTGCTTCACCTCAATTGAGAGTTCCTTAGATCGCATGTTGTCTGGTCACAGCAACAGCTTCCAAATACAAAACCACACACCTGTAATCAACCCCAGACCTTTTAACTACTTCATTGATTACAGGTTAACGAGGGAGACGCCTTCAGAGTTAATTGCAGCCCTTAGAGTCCCTTGTCCAATTACTTTTGGTCCCTTGAAAAAGAGGAGGCTATGCATTACAGAGCTATGATTCCTAAACCCTTTCTCCGATTTGGATGTGAAAACTCTCATATTGCAGCTGGGAGTGTGCACTTTCAGCCCATATTATATATATAATTGTATTTCTGAACATGTTTTTGTAAACAGCTAAAATAACAAAACTTGTGTCACTGTCCAAATATTTCTGGACCTAACTGTATAGAGCCGGACAGAAAGTGGGAATTATTCATATATGGATTCACAGAGTTTGGGATTTATTAATGTAAGTTGGCACAAAATGGTGCACTATTAATCTATAGAGTCACAGATGGGGGCATTATGAAAATATGGCTATGAAAAAGGGTGGATTATTAATATATAGAGCAACAGAAGGGGGCATTATTAATATATGGAGGCACAGAAGGGGGCATTATTAATATATGGAGGCACAGAAGAGGGCATTATTAACATATAGAGGCACAAAAGGGGCATTATTAATATATCAAAGAGCAAATATTAAATCCAGTGGACTGTAGGCAGGGAAATATGTTAAAAAAGCCTTTTATTAAGCCAAAATTTAAAACCTTAGTGGTACAGGCTCGCACAATGATCAAGAAAAAAATTCCTCCATCCAATGTGTTTCGACAAATGAACAGTCGCTACATCTTAATCATCCATTTAATATTTGCTTTTTTAAATTCTGCCTTCCCGTGCTTGGGAGTCTTAGAGCGGACAAATTATTAATATAAGGAGCCACAGAAGGGGGCATTATTAAAATATGAGTATAGAAAAGGGTGGATTATTAATATATAGAGCCACAGAAGGGGGCATTATTAATATATGAAGGCACAGAAAGGGGCATTATTATATGGAGGCACAGAAGGGGACATTATTAATACTGTATACGGAGCCACAGAAGGGGGCATTATTAATACTGTATATGGAGGCACAGATGGGGGGCATTATTAAAATATGGGTATAGAAAAGGGTGGATTATTAATATATAGAGCCACAGAAGGGGGCATTATTAATATATGAAGGCACTATAGGGGGCATTATTATATGGAGGCACAGAAGGGGGCATTATTAATATATAGAGCCACAGAAGGGGGCAATATTAATACTGTATATGGAGCCCCAGAAGAGGGGGCATTATTAAAATATGGGTATAAAAAAGGGTGGATTATTAATATACAGTGTGTCCACCCATATCCTGTCCACCGCCATTAACTTGAGAACGGCGGCAGCTATAGGAATAGAAGTGGTGTCTAGGTATAGTAAAGTAGCCATGTGCTACACAATGAACCCGCCTATAGCGCCACCCGGTGGAACACAACGGAGTTAGCATTTTTATCTCGAAAACGGAACGAGATAGAAAACAAAAGTGAATTAAAAAATTGTAGGGCATCATCAATTTAATACGAATCGACACATTGCATACAAAAATTCTATGATATGAAACCAATGAATCCCCCAAAACATTGAATACTGATCACACATATGACGCTCATTTAGCTTTGATGCTCAAAGTGGCCACCGTCAGCTGCAATGCACATCTGGACTCTGGACAGCATACTGTATCTTGCTGCACGTTGTGCAATATGGTAGGTGACACGTTTGCACAAGCATCTGTGATACGTCGTCGTAGGTCCTGCAATGTTGGTGGACGGGTCGCATACACCTGCTGTTCAATGTGACCTCACAGAAAGAAGTCCAATGGGGTGAGGTCAGGTGAGCGTGGAGGTCACTCCACACAGCCACCATACCCAATGACTTGTAGGAAGGTCTCCATGAGGTATCGCTTCACGTCCGCAGCCTTGTGAGTTTTACACGTTCTAATCATAGCAAGATGTCGTTTCGTATTGCATTGATGATGCCCTACAACTTTGTAATTCACTTTTTTTCTTTATCTCGTTCCGTTTTCGAGATAAAAATGCTAACTCCGTTATTTTCCACCAGTTGGCGCTATAGGTGGTTTCATTGCGTAGCGCATGGCTACTTTACTATACCTAGACACCACTTCTATTCCTATAGCTGCCGCCGTTCTCAAGTTAATGGCGGTGGACAGGATATGAGTGGACACACTGTATAAAGCCACAGAAGGGGGCATTATTAATATATTGAGGCACAGAATGTTAATTATTAATACTGTATATGAAGCCACAGAAGGGGGACATTATTAAAATATAGGTATAGAAAGGGTGGATTATTAATATATAGAGCCACAGAAGGGGGTATTATTAAAATATGGGTATAGAAAAGGGTGGATTAATAATAGATTGAGCCACAGAAGGGGGACATTGTTAAAATATGGGTATAGAAAAGGGTGAGTTATTAATATATAGAGCCACAGAAGGGGGCATTATTAAAATATGGGTATAGAAAAGGGTGGATTATTAATATATTGAGCCACAGAAGGGGGACATTATTAAAATATGGGTATTGAAAAGGGTGGATTATTAATATATTGAGCCACAGAAGGGGGACATTATTAAAATATGGGTATAGAAAAGGGTGGGTTATATATATATATAGAGCTACAGAAAGGGGTATTATTAATATATTTCAAAGAACGAAGGTTGGCAGCACTCTGCGATGTAAAAAAAAAAATATTTTATTTTCTCTTGCAGACAGGTGAACCAAACATGAGGGAGCAGGGGGAACGGAGCACGAGGACGACGTGCTCCACTCCCCCTGCTCCCTCATGTTTGGTTCACCTGTCTGCAAGAGAAAATAAAATAAAAAAAATTTTGACACCGCAGAGTGCTGAAATACATATCTTTACCTTGGCAAAAGCAACGCGGGTAGTCTCTCCATCACATCGCCAGCAGCCGGATAAAGTCCAAGTGAGTACAAAGCAGTGAGTCTGCACTCAGAGCGCCCACGTGTCAGGCTCCATATGTAGCAGAGCCGAATGGACTATACCGCAACATCTTCCTTAAAGGGGTAAGCAGTGCAGTGCACAACTTTTTCCTTCTACTGTTTGCATTTAGTATTATTAATATATGGAGGCACAAATAGGACTAGGCTACTCTGGCATCTGAGCAACAAATTGGTGTGGTGTAAATATTGCCCTAGGACCGATAGTGCTCTAGTGACATTCTTGGTCATATCTTGATGTCAGGTACGAGTTTTGTTATTTTAGCTGTTTACAAAAACATGTTCAGAAATACAATTATATATATAAAATGGGCTGAAAGTGCACACTCCCAGCTGCAATATGAGAGTTTTCACATCCAAATCGGAGAAAGGGATTAGGAATCATAGCTCTGTAATGCATAGCCTCCTCTTTTTCAAGGGACCAAAAGTAATTGGACAAGGGACTCTAAGGGCTGCAATTAACTCTGAAGGCGTCTCCCTCGTTAACCTGTAATCAATGAAGTAGTTAAAAGGTCTGGGGTTGATTACAGGTGTGTGGTTTTGCATTTGGAAAGCTGTTGCTGTGACCAGACAACATGCGGTCTAAGGAACTCTCAATTGAGGTGAAGCAGAACATCCTGAGGCTGAAAAAAAAGAAAAAATCCATCATAGAGATAGCAGACATGCTTGGAGTAGCAAAATCAACAGTCGGGTACATTCTGAGAAAAAAGGAATTGACTGGTGAGCTTGGGAACTCAAAAAGCCCTGGGCGTCCACGGATGACAACAGTGGTGGATGATCACCGCATACTTTCTTTGGTGAAGAAGAACCCATTCACAACATCAACTGAAGTCCAGAACACGCTCAGTGAAGTAGGTGTATCCGTCTCTAAGTCAACAGTAAAGAGAAGACTCCATGAAAGTAAATACAAAGGGTTCACATCTAGATGCAAACCATTCATCAATTCCAAAAATAGACAGGCCAGAGTTAAATTTGCTGAAAAACACCTCATGAAGCCAGCTCAGTTCTGGAAAAGTATTCTATGGACAGATGAGACAAAGATCAACCTGTACCAGAATGATGGGAAGAAAAAAGTTTGGAGAAGAAAGGGAACGGCACATGATCCAAGGCACACCACATCCTCTGTAAAACATGGTGGAGGCAACGTGATGGCATGGGCATGCATGGCTTTCAATGGCACTGGGTCACTTGCGTTTATTGATGACATAACAGCAGACAAGAGTAGCCGGATGAATTCTGAAGTGTACCGGGATATACTTTCAGCCCAGATTCATCAAAATGCCGCAAAGTTGATCGGACAGCGCATAGTACAGATGGACAATGACCCCAAGCATACAGCCAAAGCTACCCAGGAGTTCATGAGTGCAAAAAAGTGGAACATTCTGCAATGGCCAAGTCAATCACCAGATCTTAACCCAATTGAGCATGCATTTCACTTGCTCAAATCCAGACTTAAGACGGAAAGACCCACAAGCAAGCAACACCTGAAGGCTGCGGCTGTAAAGGCCTGGCAAAGCATTAAGAAGGAGGAAACCCAGCGTTTGGTGATGTCCATGGGTTCCAGACTTAAAGCAGTGATTGCCTCCAAAGGATTCGCAACAAAATATTGAAAATAAAAATATTTTGTTTGGGTTTGGTTTATTTGTCCAATTACTTTTGACCTCCTAAAATGTGGAGTGTTTGTAAAGAAATGTGTACAATTCCTACAATTTCTATCAGATATTTTTGTTCAAACCTTCAAATTAAACGTTACAATCTGCACTTGAATTCTGTTGTAGAGGTTTCATTTCAAATCCAATGTGGTGGCATGCAGAGCCCAACTCGCGAAGATTGTGTCACTGTCCAAATATTTCTGGACCTAACTGTAGATCTCTGTTCAATGGGTAGAAGGGGTTAAGTATGAACACACTTTAGTCATTTTGTTCCTCTAATTCAATTGCTCCTAAGAAGAGATATTTGAAGCATATCGTTACCTCGGCTTCTAACTCTTTCTAAAACATGACAGGAATTCTAATAGCGGTAGCGTTTAATTGGTAAAAGTACCTCTCTTTTTAATTTACAGCAGGCACAATATTTGGCCTTCTTTAATCTTTTGATATCTGTCTTGTTCTAGAGATTACTTCTTTATTGGTTTAGAAATGAATTCAGTCAATTACTTCAGCGCTCTCGGGGGAGTTATATACAGCCTGAATAATTTGGACACATCTATCTTTATTAAGCATTCAATAATGTGTTCCTTTTATATCCTAACTGTATTTCTGCTGCTTTTGTCATTAAATGACTTTTATGTTAGGTGAATATTCCGCTTTGACCTTTTTTTTTCTCTAAGCCTTGAGGATTTTACTTTCATAATATCACTGGCTTAATTGTAGAATAACCAGAAAGGGCTTTTTTTTAGTCTTTTTGTGCTCTTTTTTGTTATTTCTTTTTATGTCTTTTTGTGCTCATTTTTGTTATTTCTTTTTATGTCTTTTTGTGCTCATTTTTTGTAATTTCTAATGTATTATTTGTCATAACAGAAAAGGAGCATTGTTACCTGAGACAGTTTTCTATTTGTTAGCATTGAAATAATCCTGGTCTGCAATAGCTGGCCACTTTCATTTTATTATCTTGGCTCAGTACTTTGGAAACATTTAGGCAAGCTGTGAAATACATTCGGCACCTCTCCACTTAGAAAGGAGAATTTATTGACGTTCTGCTCCAGCGAGGAAAAAATATACTTCGGACTCACACTAGGATTTTACAATGAAAATAATAGGATTATTTAATTTACAAACAACAGGATACTATAAAAATAGATGACGATCTGTTGTAATGATAATGAAAACACTATATTGGAAATGAGAATGATGGAAATCAGGGGAGAGAGCACATTTAATATTGTTGTATATGAGACATAAAACTGACTCTGCTGCAACATAGATCGGAAAATGTATTCCTTAAAAATGAGAAGAACATAGATTATCATTTTCTGGGAATAAATTATATTCAGTCTTCTTTTGTAAGTTTGTATGTCATGAAAAATATTCTGTAAGTATAACATAAGCAGGTATAGTAGTATATTCTGTTAAAATCCTTTAGTAGAGCATAGCGGAATGATCGTCCTCTAAAGCTACGGGATATCAACACCTTCAGGGGCAATTTTTTTTTTCTTAAATGCATATATTTTTAGATAAAAAGTATTTTTGCAATAAAGTTTTCATTCAAAATATTGGACTGTTTGGATTTATAGCCTATATGTATCTGAGTACATAAGAGACTACGAAATGTGTTATCAATGAGCTTACACTGTTGTGTAACTCTTATCTCTCTGTTCCCCTAAGGGGTACTTTGCACGTTGTTACATCGCTACTGCAATATCGTCGGGGTCAAATCGAAAGTGACGCACATCCGGCGCTGGTAACGACGTCGCAACGTGTAAAGCCTAGATGCGCCGATAAACGATCGCAAAAGCGTCGTAAATCGGTGATCGGTCCTTTTCATAATGTCGCACCAATAGGACATACAATGTTGTTCCTCGTTCCTGCGGCAGCACATTTCGCTGTGTGTGAAGCCACAGGAGCGAGGAACAACTCCTTACCTGCGTCCACCGGCTATGCGGAAGGAAGGAGGGGGGCGGGATGTTACGTCCCACTCATCTCCGCCACTCCGCTTTTATTGGCCGCCTGCTGCGTGACGTCGCTGTGACACCGCACGACCCGCCCCCTTAGGAAGGAGGCGGGTCGCCGGCCAGAGCGATGTCGCAGGGCAGGTAAGTGCGTGGGAAGCTGCCGTAGCGATAATGTTCGCTACGGCAGCTATCACAAGATATCGCATGTGCGACGAAGGCGGGTACTATCGCGCTCGGCATCGCTAGCATCGGCTAGCGATGTCGCAGTGTACAAAGTACCACTTAAAGGGAATCTATGATTTCTACCACAAACTTTTTATGGTATTTTTCGGATTATAAGACGCACTTTTCCTCCCTAAAATTGGGGGGAAAATGAGAACGTGAATGTGAACGTAGCTTACCGGGAGGTGGAGAATGGGCGCTGTGCTGGCTGCGGTGGGGGCTGTACTGGTTGCAATGGGGGCTGTGTGGAGTAGGGTGGTGCGGCGAGTGAGATGCTCTGTTGGCGGTGCGGGCTTCAAATAATGGCACCTGGAGTCAGCGTGTGCACAGATGAAGCTCTCGGCTCAAGATCTCATCTACATATGCGCTGCCTCCGGCCCATTGATCTCCCAGCAGCGGACATAAGGAAAATGGCGCCCGGAGGTAGCGCATACACACATGAGATCTCAGCTTGTCATTGAACGGAGAGCTTAATCCGTGCAGACTCCGGGCGCCTTTTCTTTGAAACCCGCAACACCACCGACAGATCATCTGTGACACCCGCCACACCGTCCTGCTCCACATAGCCAGCACAGCGCCTGCAGCCAGCACAGCCCCCGTCGCAGCCAGCACAGCTCCCGCCGCAGCCAGTACAGCCTCCACCGCAACCCCTGCAGTATCGCCCCACTCCTGTGACCCCTCTCCACCACCGCTACAGCCCCCCCTCCAGTAAGACACCACTGGAGTATAAGACGGACGCCTTTTTTTTTTTTTTACCTTTTTAATCTCTAAATTTGGGGTACGTCTTATAATCTGGTTCATCTTATAAAATAAAAAATACAGGATATGTGAAGGTTGCGCTTTCAAAGACAAGTCCAGTAATACCTTTACATGGTCAGTCCGTGCCTCTGATACTGAGAAGTTAGCAATTTAATTGATTAGCAATGAGGCTGAAGAACTGTTGTAGGTCTGAATCCTCTGTCACTCCAGCTCTATGTTCTTCCTAGTGCCATCTGCTCCTGCTTGACTTACACCCCCTTTGCATAGGATACACCAAGGGAGCACCAAGACACACTCATTTGATGATAAAATAAAAGTTGATTTTTAATAAAATCCTAAGTTAAACTATACCGTACTTGTCTAGTATGATTTGAATAGGGTTGGGTGCCCTATGTAAATGTGTAGGCAGTTTTTTTTGCCATTTTGGGGGTGATGAATTCCCTTTAATGAACAAAATATCATACTTGCTAGTTTTTGGATTGCAAATAAATATACTTAATGGAATTGCTTTTCTGAGAGCCAAGTCCTTGATTTACTAATCAGAAGTGGTGCCCTTGATGCTGGTGGGATGTAGGAAGTTTGCAGTGGTCTGGTTCCTGTCGAATACCAAATGGCCACTGTACTAGAGTCCTGCAGATCATTCTGATATTGCTGTGCTATGCACAGCATGACTTAGTCATAATGTCTTGGGCGCTTAAAGGGATTTAAGTTAATTTTAAAGTTGATTTTAATCAATAGATCTTGGAATAATAATAATTTGCACAATTGGATGTGTTGTAAAAAACGTTCCTGTGCTGAGATAATCTTACAGTCTTATGGAAAAGTTTGTGCACCCCTATTAATGTTAACCTTTTTTCTTTATAACAATTTGGGTTTTTGCAACAGCTATTTCAGTTTCATATATCTAATAACTGATGGACTGAGTAATATTTCTGGATTGAAATGAGGTTTATTGTCGTAACAGAAAATGTGCAATCCGCATTTAAACAAAATTTGACCGGTGCAAAAGTATGGGCACCTCAACATAAAAGTGACATTAATATTTTGTAGATCCTCCTTTTGCAAAAATAGCAGCCTCTAGTCGCTTCCTGTAGCTTTTAATGAGTTCCTGGATGAAGGTATATTTGACCATTCCTGTTTACAAAACAATTCCAGTTCAGTTAAGTTTGATGGTCGCCGAGCATGGACAGCACGCTTCAAATCATCCCACAGATGTTCAATGATATTCAGGTCTGGGGACTGGGATGGCTATTCCAGAACATTGTAATTGTTCCTCTGCATGAATGCCTCAGTAGATTTGGAGCAGTGTTTTGGATCATTGTCTTGCTGAAATATCCATCCCCTGCGTAACTTCAACTTCGTCACTGATTCTTACACATTATTGTCAAGAATCTGCTGATACTGAGTTGAATCCATGCGACCCTCAACTTTAACAAGATTCCCGATGCCGGCATTGGCCACACAGCCCCAAAGCATGATGGAACCTCCACCAAATTTTACTGTGGGTAGCAAGTGCTTTTCTTGGAATGCCGTGTTTTTTTGCCTCCATGCATAACGCCTTTTTGTATGACCAAACAACTCAATCTTTGTTTCATCAGTCCACAGGACCTTCTTACAAAATGTAACTGGCTTGTCCAAATGTGCTTTTGCATACCTCAGGCGACTGTTTGTGGCGTGCTTGCAGAAACGGCTTTTTTCGCATCACTCTCCCATACAGCTTCTCCTTGTGCAAAGTGCGCTGTATTGTTGACTGATGCACATTGACACCATCTGAAGCAAGATGAAGCTGCAGGTCTTTGGAGGTGGTCTGTGGATTGTCCTTGACTGTTCTCACCATTCTTCTTCTCTGCCTTTCTGATATTTTTCTTGGCCTGCCACTTCTGGGCTTAACAAGAACTGTACCTGTGTTCTTCCATTTCCTTACTATGTTCCTCACAGTGGAAACTGACAATCTAAATAAATCTCTGAGACAACTTTTTGTATCCTTCCCCTGAACAACTATGTTGAATAATCTTTGTTTTCAGATAATTTGAGAGTTGTTTTGAGGAGCCCATGATGCCACTCTTCATAGGAGATTCAAATAGGAGAACAACTTGCAAGTGGCCATCTTAAATACCTTTTCTCATGATTGGATACACCTGTCTATGAAGTTCAAAGCTCAATGAGGTTACAAAACCAATTTAGTGCTTTAGTAAGTCAGTAAAAAGTAGTTATGAGTGTTGAAATCAAGAAATTGTTAAGGGTGCCCATACTTTTGCACCGGTCAAATTTTGTTTAAATGCGGATTGCACATTTTCTGTTAGTACAATAAACCTCATTTCAATCCAGAAATATTACTCAGTCCATCAGTTATTAGATATATGAAACTGAAATAGCTGTTGCAAAAACCCAAATTGGTATAAAGAAAAAAGGTTAACATTAATAGGGGTGCCCAAACTTTTCCATATGACTATATATGTTCCCCTATGTCCTGTGTAATGGCCATGTCTGACTGTACAGAGACATAGTTTGATCATACCACAGCTCCTGGGCCAGGGAGGACGCAAAAGAGAGTATACAGATTGCACAACACAGCTGATACTTTCTGTGAGGTAAAGCATTTTCTTGCCTGTTTTTTTTAAAATGTTTTACCTCAAAGAAAGAATAATTTGCAATACCATTCTGTAATGTCTATATACTCTCTTGCATTCTCCCCGGCCCAAGAGATGTGATATGATTAGGCCATGTTCCTGTACGGTCAGACACGACCATTACACAGTACATAGCAGGGGCACATATATAAGATTATCTCACCACAGGACCATTTTATTCAACACATCCAATTGTGTTCTATTGATCTGTGGAGTAAAATTAACTTTGTTCATGGAACAATCCCTTTAATGATCAGACTAGATACTCATGATGCCAGTCCTGTAAATGATTGTGCTCAACGTTACTTGATTGTACAGGAGATAAGGATTATATGGTGCCCCATATAGGCCCGTTTGCTGATGGATTTGTTTTTGGTATTCTGAAACAAAGAATTTGCTTTTGGTCTGAAAGTAATCTTCATATATCATAAATTATAAAAAGCTGGAAATAAGATTCTGTTACTAGGATGGACTCTGGCAATATTGTTTCGTGTAGTTAGGTATTCACTTACTGTGGCCAAAAGCATTGCAGGAGTTTATAAATCTTAAAAATGACCGTGCCAGGTGTCACTTTACCCCATATTTACATTTGGTATACAAACTATAAAGCAGTTCAGTATTCATGGAAAGTACTGTATTCCCTCTGCGCAATCACGTGTGTTCTATGTATTACTCTATTACTGTAAAGTCCACAAACCCATCCACTGATAATTCTATTTTAATAGAGCATCTGAGCTTCTAGAAAACAGAACATAAACATGAAGTCGGAAATACAGTACAGACCAAAAGTTTGGACACCCCTTCTCATTCAAAGAGTTTTCTTTATTTTCATGACTAAAATTTGTAGATTCACATTGAAGGCATCAGAACTATGAATTAAAACATGTGGAATGAAATACTTAAAAAAGTGTGAAACAACTGAAAATATGTCTTATATTCTAGGTTCTTTAAAGTAGCCACCTTTTGCTTTGATTACTGCTTTGCACACTCTTGGCATTTTCTTGATGAACTTCAAGAAGTAGTCACCGGAAATGGTCTTCCAACAGTCTTGAAGGAGTTCCCAGAGATGCTTAGCACATGTTGGCCCTTTTGCCTTCACTCTGCGGTCCAGCTCACCCCAAACTATCTCGATTGGGTTCAGGTCAGGTGGCTGTGGAGGCCAGGTCATCTGGCGTAGCACCCCATCACTCTCCTTCTTAGTCAAATAGCCCTTACACAGCCTGGAGGTGTGTTTGGGGTCATTGTCCTGTTCAAAAAAATAAATGATAGTCCAACTAAATGCAAACCGGATGGAATAGCATGCCGCCGCAAGATGCTGTGGTAGCCATGCTGGTTCAGTATGTCTTCAATTTTGAATAAATCCCCAACAGTGTCACCAGCAAAGCACCCCCACACCATCCCTCCTCCTCCATGCTTCACGGTGGGAACCAGGCATGTAGAGTCCATCTGTTCACCTTTTCTACAAAGACTCGGTGGTTGGATCCAAAGATCTCAAATTTGGACTCATCAGACCAAAGCACAGATTTCCTCTGGTCTAATATCCATTCCTTGTGTTCTTTAGCCCAAACAAGTCTCTTCTGCTTGTTGCCTGTCCTTAACAGTGGTTTTCTAGCAGCTATTTTACCATGAAGGCCTGCTGCACAAAGTCTAGTCTTAATAGTTATTCTAGAGATGAGTAGGTGTGTCCAAACTTTTGCTCTGTACTGTACGTCTGTGTTGTTCATTGTATCACAGAAGATATCACGTAATAGATATCACCGGTCATTCTATGTGGCTATATTCTGACAAGCAAATACCGTTGTCACTTTTAAGAAAAGCAGACATTCCAGTCATTTTTATAAGTAGTTTTAAAAAGTTGTCTTGGCAAAAAGAATAGTTCCCTAGGGGCTTGGATTTGCGAGGATGTAGTGGATGGGAGTTCTTCACTTCCTATATGCTAATGTCAATAGCGACAGTGGCATCTAAATGGTTAACAAAGAGATCGGCACCCTTAGGCCGTTTTCACACTGCATTGGGATCTCCGTTCAGTGGTCCTGTCGGGGCTTACGTCTGAATCCCCCGCAAAACGGGTTTTGGATGCATGCGCCAATAGGGCCATTGACTATAATGGTGCAGACATGGAGTCTGACTACGTCTGGGTTGTCTGCCTGGAGAAAGCGTATACGCCCAAAAATGGGGCATGACAGAGCATACGGTGACTCTGACTACGTCCAGGTGTCTGCCTCCAAAAATGTATACTTCCAAAAGTGGTGGACGACAAAGCGCACGATGACTCCCTCTGCACCATTATAGTTAGTAGCCCCGTCGGCGCATGCATCCGAAACACTATTTGCGGGGAGTTCGGACGGAAGCCCCAACGGCATCACTGAACGAAGGTCAGAACGCAATGTGAAAGGGCCCTTAGTCTTCACCCCTTTGGCAGTTCCGCATTGCGATCCTCAGGTGTCATTGGCTGCTCTGGCAATCCAAGTCCAAGCAATGGCCTCGGGGTTTGCCAGCTCAAGTGGTCTGTTAGCCTCTGCCATAAACACAGTGCCTAACAGGAATGTGTCAATGTAAAACTTTCAAGTCTGATGCACTGCAATACATTGCAGTATGTTAGGCCAGCAATCTTAGTGTAAAATCTTCATCTCAGAGTGGGGTTAAGTAAAGAAGTTCAAAATAGTCAATAAAATGTTTAATAATGTTTAATAATGTAAAAAGTAGACAAAAAGAACACAAAAAATTACCAAAATATTTTACCATTAACAATGCATCTTTTATGTGAAAGCAAAATTTTAAAAATGGGCATGTAATTGCTGTTACCACATCAGAAACTACCTAAGCTATAAAACTCACACAATATTTATCTCATATGTTGAACACTATAAGAAAAATACCCAAGCATACTGCCAAACTAAAAGTGGAATACTAACCAATCAAAAAACATACAGTATGTAAAGGAAAACAATATTAATGAATGTCATCATCCTGTCTCTCAAAACGCCAGCCCTCACATGACTCTATTGCCAGAATAATTAAAAAAATAATAATTACACAGTCCCATAAAAAAGTGTGCTATGGGGAGATAAGGTATGCACACCAGTGACTATGGAAGGGGAATACATGGAATAGCAGAAACTGCTGTGTGAATACTGACATGAAAAATTCAATAGCTATTTGTAAGAATGAAATGTGAAAAATGGAACCTGCATTACTGCCATGAATATATGAATAAAGAGAAATTTAGCTACTGAATTGATCAATGCAGAAGAGCCCCAACACTACGCCAAAGTATTTCTCTACGTTGGGGTCCCTAGCTTGTGTGTGTCCTCTCATGCAGTTAAAAAACTTACCGTGTATGGGACGCTGAGACCCAGGCTATATATGCGTATAATGTGGATTGGCAATAGGTGTGTATGGGGAGGGTTCACAAACGAAAAACTACTAACATTAAGGAATAACGTTTGGAACTCCATTCTATGTCTGAACTGGGTGCAAAAAACCTAAAAAACATCACTATGGGGAGATAAGGTATGCACACCAGTGACTATGTAAGGGGAATACATGGAATAGCAGAAACTGCTGTGTGAATACTGACATGAAAAATTCAATAGCTATTTGTAAGAATGAAATGTGAAAAATGGAACCTGCATTACTGCCATGAATATATGAATAAAGAGAAATTTAGCTACTGAATTGATCAATGCAGAAGAGCCCCAACACTACGCCAAAGTATTTCTCTACGTTGGGGTCCCTAGCTTGTGTGTGTCCTCTCATGCAGTTAAAAAACTTACCGTGTATGGGACGCTGAGACCCAGGCTATATATGCGTATAATGTGGATTGGCAATAGGTGTGTATGGGGAGGGTTCACAAACGAAAAACTACTAACATTAAGGAATAACGTTTGGAACTCCATTCTATGTCTGAACTGGGTGCAAAAAACCTAAAAAACATCACTATGGGGAGATAAGGTATGCACACCAGTGACTATGGAAGGGGAATACATGGAATAGCAGAAACTGCTGTGTGAATACTGACATGAAAAATTCAATAGCTATTTGTAAGAATGAAATGTGAAAAATGGAACCTGCATTACTGCCATGAATATATGAATAAAGAGAAATTTAGCTACTGAATTGATCAATGCAGAAGAGCCCCAACACTACGCCAAAGTATTTCTCTACGTTGGGGTCCCTAGCTTGTGTGTGTCCTCTCATGCAGTTAAAAAACTTACCGTGTATGGGACGCTGAGACCCAGGCTATATATGCGTATAATGTGGATTGGCAATAGGTGTGTATGGGGAGGGTTCACAAACGAAAAACTACTAACATTAAGGAATAACGTTTGGAACTCCATTCTATGTCTGAACTGGGTGCAAAAAACCTAAAAAACATCACTATGGGGAGATAAGGTATGCACACCAGTGACTATGGAAGGGGAATACATGGAATAGCAGAAACTGCTGTGTGAATACTGACATGAAAAATTCAGTAGCTATTTGTAAGAATGAAATGTGAAAAATGGAACCTGCATTACTGCCATGAATATATGAATAAAGAGAAATTTAGCTACTGAATTGATCAATGCAGAAGAGCCCCAACACTACGCCAAAGTATTTCTCTACGTTGGGGTCCCTAGCTTGTGTGTGTCCTCTCATGCAGTTAAAAAACTTACCGTGTATGGGACGCTGAGACCCAGGCTATATATGCGTATAATGTGGATTGGCAATAGGTGTGTATGGGGAGGGTTCACAAACGAAAAACTACTAACATTAAGGAATAACGTTTGGAACTCCATTCTATGTCTGAACTGGGTGCAAAAAACCTAAAAAACATCACTATGGGGAGATAAGGTATGCACACCAGTGACTATGGAAGGGGAATACATGGAATAGCAGAAACTGCTGTGTGAATACTGACATGAAAAATTCAATAGCTATTTGTAAGAATGAAATGTGAAAAATGGAACCTGCATTACTGCCATGAATATATGAATAAAGAGAAATTTAGCTACTGAATTGATCAATGCAGAAGAGCCCCAACACTACGCCAAAGTATTTCTCTACGTTGGGGTCCCTAGCTTGTGTGTGTCCTCTCATGCAGTTAAAAAACTTACCGTGTATGGGACGCTGAGACCCAGGCTATATATGCGTATAATGTGGATTGGCAATAGGTGTGTATGGGGAGGGTTCACAAACGAAAAACTACTAACATTAAGGAATAACGTTTGGAACTCCATTCTATGTCTGAACTGGGTGCAAAAAACCTAAAAAACATCACTATGGGGAGATAAGGTATGCACACCAGTGACTATGGAAGGGGAATACATGGAATAGCAGAAACTGCTGTGTGAATACTGACATGAAAAATTCAATAGCTATTTGTAAGAATGAAATGTGAAAAATTGAACCTGCATTACTGCCATGAATATATGAATAAAGAGAAATTTAGCTACTGAATTGATCAATGCAGAAGAGCCCCAACACTATGCCAAAGTATTTCTCTACGTTGGGGTCCCTAGCTTGTGTGTGTCCTCTCATGCAGTTAAAAAACTTACCGTGTATGGGACGCTGAGACCCAGGCTATATATGCGTATAATGTGGATTGGCAATAGGTGTGTATGGGGAGGGTTCACAAACGAAAAACTACTAACATTAAGGAATAACGTTTGGAACTCCATTCTATGTCTGAACTGGGTGCAAAAAACCTAAAAAACATCACTATGGGGAGATAAGGTATGCACACCAGTGACTATGGAAGGGGAATACATGGAATAGCAGAAACTGCTGTGTGAATACTGACATGAAAAATTCAATAGCTATTTGTAAGAATGAAATGTGAAAAATGGAACCTGCATTACTGCCATGAATATATGAATAAAGAGAAATTTAGCTACTGAATTGATCAATGCAGAAGAGCCCCAACACTACGCCAAAGTATATCTCTACGTTGGGGTCCCTAGCTTGTGTGTGTCCTCTCATGCAGTTAAAAAACTTACCGTGTATGGGACGCTGAGACCCAGGCTATATATGCGTATAATGTGGATTGGCAATAGGTGTGTATGGGGAGGGTTCACAAACGAAAAACTACTAACATTAAGGAATATCTCTATCTCTATCTCTCTCTATATATATATCTATATATCTATATCTATATCTATATCTATATCTATATCTATATATATATATATATATATATATATATATATATATATATATATATATATATCTATTTATATATATCTATATATATCTATCTATATATATATATATATATATATATATATATATATACACACACAGCTCTGGCAAAAGTTAAGAGACCACTGAAGAGAAAGTTGTCAGTTTTTCTAATTTTTCTCTTTATATTTTTGAGTGAAATGTAATTTTTTCTTTTATTCTATAAACTACTGACAATGTCTCAGAATTTCCAAGCAATACATTTTATATTTATTTTCTGAAAATGAGAAATGTTCAAAATAACAAAAAAATGCATTGCTTTCAGACCCCTCAAATAATACAAAGAAAATAGGTTTATAATCATTTAGAAACAACAATACTAATGTTTTAACTCAGAAACAGTTCAGAAATCAATATTTTTTTGAATAACCATGATTTTTAATCACAGCTTTCATGCGTCTTGGCATGCTTTCCACCAGTCTTTCATACTGCTTTTGGGTGACTTTATGCCACTCCTGACGCAAAAATGTAAGCAGTTCTTCTTTGTTTGATGGCTTGTGACTATCCATCTTCCTCTTCATTACATTCCAGAGGTTTTCAATGGAGTTCAGGTCTGGAGATTGGGCTGGCCATGACAGGGTCTTGATGTGGTGGTCCTTGATCCACACATTGATTGACCTAGCTGTGTGGCATGGCGCATTGTCCTGCAGAAAAAAACAGTCCTCAGAGTTCAGGAACAATACCTAAGCAGAAGGAAGCAACTGTTTTTCCAGAATATCCTTGTATGCGGCTTGATTCATACGTCCTTCGCAAGGTTTAATCTGCCCAATCCTGCCCAATTTCTAGAGTAAGGTAATCTTCTCTGATGAGTCTAATTTTCAACTTTCCCCAATACCTGGTCGTTTAATGGTTAGACGGAGACCTGGAGAGGCGTACAAGCCACAGTGTCTTGCACCCACTGGGAAATTTGGTGGAGTGTCGGTGATATGGGGATGCTTCAGCAAGG